>NC_081840.1:203456430-203768813 GCF_963259705.1 Myotis daubentonii | reverse complement strand
ATGGCAAATGTTCAGGACAAAGAGAGAATCTTACAGGCTGCAAGAGAGAGACGGAAAGTTACATACAAGGGATCTCCCATTAGATTGTCAAATGACTTCTCAACAGAAACACATCAGGCCAGAAAAGAATGGACTGAAATTTACAAAGTGATGCAAAGCAAAGGACTGAATCCAAGAATACTCTATCCAGCAAGGCTATCATTCAAACTTGAAGGGGAAATAAGAAGCTTCACAGACAAAAAAAGACTAAGGGAGTTTGTCACCACCAAGCCAGCAATGCAAGGAATGCTAAAGGGACTGGTATAAAAAGAAGAAATAAAAAGCTCAGAAAGAAAACAGCCACACACACACACAAAAAGAAATGGCTACAAACAAGTACCTTTCAATAATAACTTTAAACGTAAATGGACTAAATGCTCCAACCAAAAGACATCGAGTGGCTGAATGGATAAAAAAACATGACCCATACATCTGCTGTCTACAAGAAACCCACCTCATTAGAAGGGACTCACACAGACTGAAAGTGAAAGGATGGAAAAATATCTTTCAGGCAAATGGAAAGGAAAAGAAAGCTGGGGTAGCAATACTTATATCGGACAAAATAGACCTCAAAGTGAAGGCCTTAAGAAGAGATAAGGAAGGCCACTTCATAATACTAAAGGGATCAATACAACAAGAAGATATAACCCTGGTAAACATATATGCACCCAATGTAGGAGCACCCAAATTCATAAAAAAACTCCTGGAAAATATCAAAGGAGAGATCGACAACAATACAATCATAGTAGGGGACTTTAATACACCATTGACAGCACTGGATAAGTCCTATAGACAAACAATCAGCAAAGATACAGCAATCCTAAATGACTCACTAGATCAGATGGACTTAATAGACATCTTCAGAACACTTCACCCCAAAGCCAGAGAATATACGTTCTTCTCAGGTGCTCATGGGACATATTCAAAAATAGACCACATATTGGGTCACAAGCAAAGTATCCCCAAATTCAAGAAGATTGAAATCATAAAAAGCGTCTTCGCAGACCACGATGGCATAATATTAGAAATAAACTACAATAAAAACAACCCAAAATACTCAAACACCTGGAAGCTGAATAGCATGCTATTAAATATTGATTGGGTTACCAATGAGATCAAAGAAGAAATTAAAAACATCCTGGAAACTAATGACAATGAAAACACAACAATCCAAAACCTATGGGACACATTGAAAGCAGTCCTGAGAGGGAAGTTTATAGCTCTACAGGCCTATCTCAAAAAACAAGAAAAAATGGTAGTAAATCATCTAACGCTACAACTCAAAGAATTAGAAAGAGAGCAACAAGAAAACCCCCGAGTGAGCAGAAGGAAGGAGATAATAAAGATTAGAGCAGAAATAAATGACATAGAGACCAAAAAAACAATACAGAAAATCAATGAAACCAAGAGCTGGTTCTTTGAAAGGATAAACAAGATTGATAA
Source organism: Myotis daubentonii (assembly GCF_963259705.1). Taxonomy (NCBI): domain Eukaryota; kingdom Metazoa; phylum Chordata; class Mammalia; order Chiroptera; family Vespertilionidae; genus Myotis; species Myotis daubentonii. The sequence goes on along the minus strand of NC_081840.1, from coordinate 203,767,331 downwards.
ACCTCTAGCCAGACTCACCAAGAAGCAGAGAGAGAGGACCCAAATAAATAAAATCAGAAACGATAGAGGCGAAATAACAACAGACCCCATAGAAATACAAATGATTGTTAAAAAATACTATGGACAGCTTTACTCCAACAAACTAGACAACCTGGAGGAAATGGACAAATTCCTAGAAAAATACAACATTCCAAAACTCAATCAGGAAGAATCTAAAAATCTCAACAGGCCAATAACTATGGAAGAAATGGAAGCAGTCATCAAAAAGCTTCCATCAAACAAAAGCCCAGGACCAGACAGCTTCACAGGGGAGTTTTACCAAACATTCAAGGAAGAACTAAAACCTATCCTCCTCAGACTACTACAAAAAATTCAAGAGGAAGGAACACTTCCAAGCTCATTCTATGAAGCCAGCATCACCCTAATACCAAAACCAGGTAAAGACAACACAATGAAAGAGAATTACAGGCCAATATCCCTCATGAACATAGATGCCAAAATCCTCAACAAAATCTTAGCAAATCGGATCCAGCAGTACATCAGAAAGATCATACACCATGACCAAGTAGGATTTATCCCAGGGATGCAAGGATGGTACAATATCTGCAAATCAATAAACGTGATACATCACATAAACAAATTGAAAGAAAAAAACCACATGGTCATATCAATTGATGCAGAAAAAGCATTTGACAAAATTCAACACCCATTTTTGATAAAAATTCTCAGCAAGGTGGGAGTAGAAGGATCATACCTCAACATAATAAAAGCCATATATGACAGGCCCACAGCCAACATCATACTCAATGGACAAAAACTAACACCATTTCCCCTAAGAACAGGAACAAGACAGGGATGCCCCCTCTCACCACTCCTGTTCAACATAGTACTGGAAGTGTTAGCCATTGCAATTCGGCAAGAAGAAGAAATAAAAGGCATCCAAATTGGAAAAGAGGAAGTAAAACTGTCCTTATTTGTAGACGACATGATATTATACATACAAAACACTAGAGATTCCATCAAAAAGCTACTAGACTTAATACATGAATTTGGCAATGTAGCAGGATACAAAATTAACCCCAAGAAATCTGAGGCATTTCTATACACCAATAGTGAACTTTCAGAAAGAGAGATTATAAAAACAATCCCGTTTACCATTGCACCGAAAAAACTAAGCTACCTAGGAATAAACTTAACTAAAGAGGTAAAAGACCTCTACTCAGAAAACTACAGGACGTTGAAAAAAGACATAGAGGAAGACATAAACAGATGGAAGAACATACCGTGTTCATGGATTGGTAGAATCAACATCATTAAAATGTCCATACTACCCAAAGCAATCTATAAATTCAACGCACTTCCCATTAAAGTACCAACAGCATACTTCAGAGATCTAGAACGAACTTTCCAAAAATTCATCTGGAATAAAAAAAGACCCCGAATAGCTGCAGCAATCCTGAAAAAGAACAAAGTAGGTGGGATCTCAATACCAGATATCAAGTTGTATTACAAAGCCACTGTTCTCAAAACTGCCTGGTACTGGCACAAGAATAGGCATATAGATCAATGGAATAGAATAGAGACCCCAGAAATCGGCCCGAACCAATATGCTCAATTAATATTTGACAAAGGAGGCAAGAACATACAATGGAGCCAAGATAGTCTCTTCAATAAATGGTGTTGGGAAAATTGGACAGATATATGCAAGAAAATGAAACTAGACCACCAACTTACACCATACACAAAAATAAACTCAAAATGGATAAAGGACTTAAATGTACGACAGGATACCATAAAAATTCTAGAAGAATCCAAAGGCAAGAAAATCTCAGACATATGCCGAAGCAATTTCTTCACTGATACAGCTCCTAGGGCACTTGAAACTAAAGAAAAAATGAACAAATGGGACTACATCAAAATAAAAAGCTTCTGCACAGCAAAAGAAACCATCAACAAAACAACGAAAAAACCCACTGTGTGGGAAAACATATTTGCCAATGACATATCTGATAAGGGCCTAATCTCCAAAATTTATAGGGAACTCATACAACTTAACAAAAGGAAGATAAACAATCCAATCAAAAAATGGGCAAAGGACCTAAATAGACACCTTTCAAAAGAGGACATTCAGAAAGCCAAGAGACATATGAAAACATGCTCAAAGTCACTAATCATCCGAGAGATGCAAATCAAAACAGCAATGAGGTACCATCTCACACCTGTCAGACTGGCTATCATCAACAAATCAACAAACGACAAGTGCTGGAGAGGATGTGGAGAAAAAGGAACACTTGTGCACTGCTGGTGGGAATGCAGACTGGTCCAGCCACTATGGAAGACAGTATGGAGTTTCCTTAAAAAACTGAAAATGGAACTCCCATTTGACCCTGTGATCCCACTTCTAGGAATATATCCCAAGAAACCAGAAACACCAATCAGAAAGGATATATGCACCCCTATGTTCATAGCAGCACAATTCACCATAGCTAAGATCTGGAAACAGCCTAAGTGCCCATCAGTAGATGAATGGATTAGAAAACTGTGGTACATCTACACGATGGAATACTATGCTGCTGTAAAAAGGAAGGAACTCTTACCATTTGCAACGTCATGGATGGAACTGGAGAGCATTATGCTAAGTGAAATAAGCCAGTCAATAAAGGAAAAATACCACATGATCTCACTCATTCATGGACAATAGAGACCATTATAAACTTTTGAACAATAATAGATACAGAGGCAGAGCTGCCTCAAACAGATTGTCAAACTGCAGCGGGAAGGCCGGGGAGGGTTGGGGGGCAGGAGGTAGGGAGGTAAGAGATCAACTAAAGGACTTGTATGCATGCATATAAGCATAACCAATGGACATAAGACACTGGGTGATAGGGGAGGCTAGGGGACTGTCTAGGGCGGGGGGATAAAATGGATACATATGTAATACCCTTTGTAATACTTTAAGCAATAAAAAAAATAAAAAAAAAAGAAACCACCCTTGCATGTTGCTCAGAAAAAAAAAAAAAAAAAAAACACTCTTAGTTCAATTCCATTCTCACTTTCACCATTATGAGCTTCGAAGTTAGTCAGAAAATTATGTTTCAAAAAGTAAATTGTGGATTTTATTACAGACATTTTAAAAATACCACCTATGCTAACATGAAAATTAGTAGCCTTGTAACTCTATTGACCCCCTGTAAGAGAGATCCCCAGACATAATTGGTACACAGCACTCAGCATCCAGGTAATGGTTTCAGTAGTCCCAGATCAAAAGAAATGCCCAACAGGTTCTGGCCCCTGTGGCTCAGTAGGTTCAGTAAGAGGTCGCTGGTTTGATTCCAGGTCAGGGCACAATGCCTCCATTGCAGGCTCAATGTTTCTCTCTCTCCCTCTCCCTTTCCCTCTCTCTAACATCAATAAGGACATTTTTAAAGAAAAACGACTAATGTGCTCGCTTCGGCAGCACATATACTAAAATTGGAACGATACAGAGAGGATTAGCATGGCCCCTGTGCAAGGGTGACATGCAAATTTGTGAAGTGTTCCATATTTAAAACAAACAAAAAAGCAAGAAATGACGAACAGTTCCATTTATTAAGTAGTTTAGTTCAACAATTTTATAAATATTTGTATCCTAAAAACTTAGTAGCCAGGTGAAAAAATACTACACATAAATCAAAATTTAAAAATATTTGCATGTCATTCTTAACCATGATTACTTACTAATGGGATGTGTGCATCTGTTGGGCTCTGCACAACCCCTCAAACATAGGAATCAAATTGGAAACCACCCCATTCCACATGGATTTTTACATGGGATGACTTTTTACACAGCAACCACCAAGAACCCTGCTTTATGCAGCTAGGATGACAGCAAAAGGAATATTGCCAGACTGCTTTCTATAGTGGTTGTGCCAGTCTACATTCCCACCAGCAGTCAATGAGGCTTCCCTTTTTTCTAAAACCTCTCCAACCCTTGTTATTGAGCTGATGTTAAAAGGGCATGACTTCAGCAGGTTGGGAGTGGGAGGGAGGTCCTCCCAGGCAGAGAGTACTTATCAGGAGCTGGAAAGAGCCAGGTGGCAGGCATGCAAAGCAGTGGGAGCAATGAGTCTGGTACAGGCAGGGCAGGCCGAGACAGATCTCCAGATCCTGCTCCTCAAAGGACGGTCCTCAGACTACCAGCATCAGTATCCCTAGTAGCTGGTAAGGATTGCAGAACCTCAGGCCCCACGTGACTCACGTGCACATTGAAGTTTGTCTTCTATACTACGGTAAGGATATTGGTCTTTGTCTCTTAAGTCCCCGGAGGGTTTTAAGCCTAAGGTGACATATCCAAATGAGCATTTTGAAAAGAACACCTGGGTTGCAGCTAGAGATCAGAAGGGGGCATGTGAGGATATGGGGAAACCAGATAGGAGATTGCTGAAGTACATAGAAAATGTGGGGTCTCTAAAGGGACTGCAAGACGACCTAGTCCAGATATTGCCAGCCTTTCCACCAACCTTACTTTTTATTGTTTGCTTTGTAATGTTAACATAAAAACATTCAAACCTGTAAAGAACTTTTGTGAGTTTATTTGAGCCAAACTGTCGACAAATGCTGGGACGCAGAACCTCAACGAATTGAGATAATGCTCTGGAGAGTGGCAGGTTACATCTGTATTTATACAATGCAATCAAAGGAAGGGATGTAGATGGGTTACATGAAATCCATTGGTGGCAGACTTCTGGAACATGTGAAATCTCCTACAATGTCTATAAATTAGAATCTTTTGCCCTGAGAATGGAATGCAAGTATTGGCCCTGATCATTAGTTTCCAAAAATATGGATATCATTCTGCTTAGACTATAGGTAGTATAAGAAACATACTTTTCCATAGTAAAGATTGAATAGAAAGGAGATTCAAGTTCACATTTAACATATCAAAAACCTAATTAACAACAAAAACAAAAAATAATCTATTCCCTATTTCAAAGTTTTGCTAAGCAGGTGCCACCCTTGACCTACAATAGCTCTGTAAGTGATAATATTCACCTAAAGATATGGTCTACAAGGAGGTTAACATCACCTTGCTATTCTTAAGGTACAGCATCGAACATAGAGATAAGCTGATGTTTTCATTTCAACAAATATTTGTTTAAATTACAACCAAAGATCAGGCAAACTTGAAGTCGTGTACAAACTGTTACTGGTTAAGAGTATTTTGAAATCTAAAGATTAATTCTACCTTCAAAATGTGACATTAGACTATGGATTTTATAAAATACCAAAATGATTATATTCTTAAAATACAATTATATAGTCTGAGCCAACATAGGATGCTTAATCAACAGTCTGTTAATTTGAGGTGCAAAAATATTGCTACCCAAAGGTAGCAATTCATATATCGATCTGGTGGATTTAGTAAAACTCTCTTTACTGCTTTGAAGTTTATGATTTGACCAAGTCAAAGTATCAAAATATTCTTAAAACAAAATGAGAGTGTGCATTTTAATGGCTGGAACTGTATTCAAAATTATGGCAGAATTCCATGGCCATCTGTCCTACAACAAGAGTTGCTTACAATGTTAAAAACAATTAAAAATAAAAACGCATCCACAATTAACATTATGTATTGGTTTGGGGCTTAGTTCTCTAGTCAGGAAGGTAATAAACCGCAAACGTATTCACACGTGGCTGTTTCAAAGTGCAGAGAACAGCCTCCAAGGATGACAAGGTCACTCCGATAGGTGTGGCCTGAACAGGACACAAAAGCTCCCTCTAAACTCTGGGGGATATTACACTGTCACAGGTTAATGCCCTCATAGTCCTGAAAAACCGCAGACACTAAGACTACTAGTACACTTTCTAAGAAATATTTACCTCAGAACTTTGTCTTACCCAACCATCAATCCAAAATGAGATCTGAATTGTTTTGCCCACCGAGCAAAAATGAGCCAACTGTTACCTTCTTGCATAAGAAAATCTTCTAGTACTAGATGTTATTCTCTCTGTGCTCAATAAGCTGTGAAAGAGTACTTTACATGAAGTAAAGGTAGATTTATTGAATAAGAGATCAGAGATTTAAACGCTTCTCAAATCAGGTATCTATCAATACTCCACAATTCTCCCGCTCTACCAATAAGCAAAATGCCGCCAAACTCATCTGTGAGTGAACTCTGCCAAACCCAAATGTCTTTTGTTGTGCTGCTTGTTTTTGATGTCCCAAGAGGCATGAAGAAGAAGCATCTGGTTTTCAGTAAGTCTTTTCATCCATTTTCTGGCATTTAATTGAAGCATACAAAGTTCAAATAACTCCTGCACTCCCTCAAAATGAAGTTACCCAATTCACACCAGAACGCATGGGTCCACAAGCCAACCCTGCCCACATTCTCCTTTGAAAATCAGCATAACAGCAGCAGCACCAGATAGTCGTCCCCCGAGTTTCATAGCCACATATCCCAGAATGGGCCTTCAATATGGAGAATAAATACCGACAAAATGTTTTCCCTTTGAGGAGACGAGATAATAATAATCCAAAACTCAGGATCACTTCAGCGTTTCTGATTTGAGGGTAGCATTGTTTAGCTAACGTCTGAAATATGAGAGAAGAGATTGGAATGTTTCAGAGGCAGCTTGAACAATGTCGTCTCCACCGCTGAAATCTAGGAGATCTTATAAAGTCACCACCCTGTCCTAACCATATTTCCATATCTGCACATACGGGATAGAAAATAAATGTCTTGCTCTGACCACAAATATTCCCACCCACCCCCCAAAAAAATAAATAAATAAAATTGTTAAAGCAAAAGAAAAGTAAAAAACAGTATTAGCAATGTTCCTTTCAAGTTCAGAAAGCTCTAAGTCCCGATTTCTCTCCCATGCATAAAATGGGGTTTGCTCAATTCAACAGACTGTCTCCCTGGGGGAAAGCTATAATCTTTACTCAAGTGAGGAGATGTCTTCAGAGGCAACAGGAGAACCCCTGTTTTCTTCAGAGCAAGGTGGCAAGGTCATATTTCTCTGATTGTCACAGATGACTTGGAAAGAAACACAGGCAACTCCCTGCCTACACAAGGTAAATAGGACCCGCATCCTGTGTGGGGATTTTTCCAATTAACTTTTTTTTTCCAATTAACTTTTTAAAAACTATATTTTTATTTATTTCAGAGAGGAAAGGAGAGGGAGAGAGATAGAAACATCAATGATGAGAGAGAATAATTGATCTGATGCCTCCTACATGACCCCTACTGGGGATGAAGCCTACAACCCAGGCATGTGCCCTGACAGGGAATCGAACCATGACCTCCTGGTTCATAGTTCAACACTCACCACTGAGCCACCCTGGCTGGGCCCAGCATCCTGTTTTGAGATGACTTTGCCCCCAAGCTCAAACATGTCAACCTTATCATTTTATGGCAGACATAAGTCTTAACATAATAAAAGATTTACTTTCATGCAGATATAAGATCAGAATTCTTTCTGCATATATTGGACAGTCTTAGAAGTAATTTTTTTTTCAGTATATTTTGGGGGAAGCAATGAAGGCTACAGGGAGAAAAAAAAAAGAGGGTTGGGTTATTCATGCCTCCGGAAATTAAAATATTTGAGATTTATTCATAAAAGTGTTTTAAATTTCACGTCCTGATTATAAGTTACAGCATTTCTAAGGGAGCTATGGCAAAATCCAGAGGAGCCTAATAGATTGCCAAATGAAGCCAAAACTATTTTTCATGTGGCTCTAAGGAAGCTGCTAAATTTGTGCAAATCTTAGAGACCTAATTGATTCACTGATCCAATAACAATGGACATGTTGTGACTTTTAAAAATTGAAACAGATTGGCAAAGTGAGTCAAGAACTAAATTATTGACTTTCTACAGCTGAAAATAATCAGGGACTGCATACAAGACAAAATGGATTTTATGCTCTACAATAATCCATTTCAGGCATTTCAATGCAAAGTAAAACATAAACAGATGTTGAAAACATTTAACCTACTGAACCTACCTGCTGAAAGGAATCCTGCAGTAAAAAAACATACAAGTAAGGATTTTATGTCTTGGATGGAGCAGCAATTTCTTTGTGAATACCCATAATAAAAGCAAACTTAACATTCATCATATACTTCACTCTACTTCATATATTTCACTATGCTAGGTACAGAATGGTAAATTGTTGCATCAAAGTCTAATACTCTTTTCTTTTCTTTTTTTCTAATACTCTTAAAGAAGCTATTAGAAAGCGGGAGATGTTAGAACAGAGGAAGGGTGAGATCTCAAGGAACGTATGAATTGACTTCCCCCGAGGAGGCTAGGATGGGAGAAGTTACTGGAAAGTTGGCTCCTTAAAGCTTCAGATAGTCAGTCCAATGCAAGAACAATTAGGGAAGCACACCTCCAATACTGGACAGCTATGACAAGCAGATACTGAAAATAATATTCACGGAACAACAGTCTATCAGAGGAGAAAGAATAGTTATACAAAGAGTCATTTAATTGTTATTGTGCTAAGTGCTATATGGTAAGTACAAGGTAAATAATTTGTGGTAATGTCAAAATGAACATAGAAAACTGACTTCACCTTTTATTAGAACCTACAACAGGAAGCAGCCTAATGCTGAAAATACTTCAGTGACAAGAAATAATAATATTTCTTATAAACACTCAAAATTGAATTACTAGAATTATTTCAGCTATAATTAAATAATTTACCTTCCCAGCTTCTTTCCACTGATGGTTTCAAGTGTTTAAATTGTTAATAAATATTTACAATATAAACTGTTCTGAATGTTTAATATTTATGATTAGGGAGCCCAAAGTATTAAGAACTGCATAACATTTCTTAAAATGACAAGAAGCTGCTGATGAAAAGACGGCTTTTGAGAGTATAAACCTCATTGGTCCATCCATTATATTTTTTAATTTTGTTTTTGACATCTTTCCACAGTTAGTATTCCCAAGTACTAAAACATTTTAAAAATCATAATACAGTATTTCACAAAGAATAACATGTGTCAGTTCTCTTGAGTTTCTTACCAGTGCTAAAGTTGTCTGCATTTTGAGACAAAACCAAACATATAAATGATAAATGTTTTAAAATATGTGTAATATTATGGATGTATCTAATTTATGAAAAGGCAAACCTCTAGATCCAAATTAAGACAGACTAAACTAATGAAAAAGATGTCTTTAAATGTTTAATAATTGCCTATTCTTGATGTATTGGCTTTTATCCCTTCCAAAGAAAATACAGTTAAAAAGTATGATTGTGAATTAAGTGACTATAAATAATCCTGTTTTTAATTGAAGAAATTAGAAAAAATTCTCCTTTTGGAATGTAAGACTAAATTGTATACTAATAGTACACTAACTTATTTACTGCTTTCCAAAAAAGGTAGCCAAACAAACAAAACAACACAAACTCATAGATGCAGATAGTGGTTACCAGAGGGGTAGGGGCGTGGGGGAGGAGAAGGGTAAGGGGAGTTAAATATATGGTGACAGAAGGGGACCAGGCTTCAGACGGTGAGCACAGATTAGAACATACAGGTGTATTATAAAGTTGTACAGCTAAAGTTTATGTAATGTTATTAACCAATGTTACTCCAATAAATTTAACTTCAAAAAATAGTTGCAATGGTTACAAAGTTTATCTTAGTGTAGATACAAATATAAAATGTTTTTACATCTCTTGACATTATCAAATGAAATTTACTTTTCCCCCCTTTAAAAAAAATTTTGAAACAACCACATACCTATAGAAAAGTTGGAAGTACAGTGTAAAGAACCTTTTCTCTAAACCATTTGCGAGTGAATTGCTAACCAGATGCCCTATCACTCTGAAAAAGAATCTGTTAGTGGGTGTTTCCTACAAACAAGGACATTATCCTACAAAACCACAGGAAATTACATGGATTCACTGCTACTCTCTAGTTCACAGAACCCATTCAAGTTTTGCTAATAGCCCAATAATACCCCTTATACCAAAGGGTCTAACTTAGGACCACATGTGCATGTGTCCTTGGTTTCCTTCGGTCTTCCTTTAACTTCCATGACTTTGACCCTCTGTAAATTACAGGCCAGTTATTTTGCAGAATGTTCCTTATCTGTGATTTAGGATTAAATTCAGACACCTTTAGCAGAAATATCACAAAAGTGACACTACATTCTTCTCACTGCATCCTCTCAATTTGTTCCTTTACAAATGATAATCATATTAATCACATGGTAAAGACAGTGTCTGCCAGCTCTCCCTGTAATATTGTTCTCCTCTCCCTGGCCATGTAATCAATAAGTAATTTATGGTGAGGTATTGAAATTATGTAAATAACTTCCAGTTATTTTTTTGACATATGCATGGTTTCCTATTTTATCTAATGGCTTATAATCTGTTCCTATCATTATTTATTTTGATGGTCAAATTGCCCTCCATTTGGCTAGTGAGATTCAATTCAAGCTGACTACTGTCTTTTTAACACGCACCCAGAGTTCTCTGGGCCGTTCCTTGCTTTCTGGAACAGGAGGTTTTGGACTCACGTTGGACTTTCCTTGACTCATTCTTGCCATCAACTATTTCTCTAAGGAGCCTGGTTCCTTTTTGTAGAAAATGGTGTTTAAAGCCAAGATCTGGGTGTTTCTTGGTACTCACAGAGCATGCTATTTACACACTTACATTTATTTAAAACTAAAATATAGTTGACATACAATATTATACAAGTTCCGGGTGTATAAGATAGTAATTTGATATTTACATTCCTTACGATAAGTCTAGTAAATATTTGTCGCCATATAAAGTTACTATGATAATATTGACTATTTTCCCTCTACTGTACATAATATCTCCATGACTTATTTTTTAATAACTGGAGATTGGTACTTCTTATGCCCCTTTACCCCCCTCAGTTCTGTATTTACCTTTATATGCTGAAACATATACACTTACACTCATATCTCCAATTCCAATCCCATATCATAGGGTTCTAGATATAATTTTCTACCTTTCTTTAACTGTTTTTTTCCAACAGTAAGAAAGCTGGCTTATTGTTAATACGTGCAATTATTCCATCAGTCCCAGCCTATAACACATCTCTCACTGTCCCAGCACCCTCTGGTGTGAGGGCGCCATGGTCACCTTGAGGGAGCTCTCACATCCCACCCTGGTTCACGCACCCATCCACCCCTTCCTCCTCCTGCTCAGGCTCTGGCCCTCCACCCTAGGGCATCCTCACCTGTGGGGTCTCGGCCACTGTGCTGCCCTTCTGGGCACCATGAGAGTCCACCTTGCTGCTCCCACAGAACAAATTCAGGACCCACTTGTTCACCAACAGGCAAGGAATAGGAAATGCAAACAAAGGTTTGAAGTCTATAGAAAGCAATTGGTGTTGTTCCTTTTTTTCACTCTTTTCTTGCTTATAACATAAAAGAGGAATAAAATCACAAGGTCTGGATCCTTCAGCCTTCTTGAAAACTTTTTTTAAAAATTTATTTTAGAAAGATAGGAGGGGAGAGGGAGGCGGGGGGAGAGGGAGAGCGCAATAGAGAGAAAAATATCAATTTGCTGTTCTACTTATTCATGTATTCATTGGTTGATTCTTTTTTGTTAATTTCCTTTTTTATTTCAGAGAGGAAGGGAGAGAGAGGGAGAGAGAAACATCAATGATGAGAGAGAGTCATTGATCGGCCCACAACCCAGCATATGCCCTGACCCCAGGAATCAAACCATGACCTCCTGGTTCATAGGTTGACGCTAAAGCACTGAGCCATGCCAGCCAGGCAGAACAACAAACATTTTTAAAGAAAAGTCTGCGTTTAAAAAAAATTTTAAGTACTAAATCAAAGTATTTATTAAAGTATTTATCCCATGGGTTTTGCTTACTTTCATTAAGGAGAATAAGTCATCTTTCTGGGTCACGGGGATGGAAAGTCCAGCATGGGGAAAATGGTCAGTAATATTGTAATGACTCTGTATGATGTCAGGTGGGTGCTAGGCTTACCAGAGGGCACTTCCAAAGTTAAATAAATGTCTTATTACCATGTTGTACGCCTGAAACTAACATAATATTGTATGTCAACTGTAAAGCTCTCTTCAAAGAAGGAGGGGAGACAGTTGCCCGATTTTCGGAGTTTCTCACATGAAATGATTGGAGAATCTTGCTAGTCGGGAATATAGAGAGCATTTCTGTTCCTCTTATTGACATTCAGCTGATAGAATAAAGTTAAAACAATACAAACAGAACTGTAGGTGCTATCAGGAGGGATCAAGCAGGCCAGCTGAGGTTGTCCCAAGGTGGCCCAGACCTGACCATACAAGTCAGCTCATCCAGTCCTCTGGGCAGTTCCTTCCTTCCTAGGGGCCACTGCACTTGCTCACCAAGGCCACGTTCAGCAAGGCTCATCTGTGTAATTGTGAAAGGTCGGAAAGCTCAGCATTATTGTTATGCCGAAGAAGGCAGAATGAAAACCACCCGAGGCCAGATTAGGACTATAGTTACCAAGTCTCGATTTTAAATTGAATAAACACAAAGACCAGGGTATGGAGGGAGCTGGTCTCTCCAGTTTGCCCTAACTCTTCTAGGGAATGAAACTGGCCATGCCAGGCAGTCCTCCCGCCATTCCTAGCTTCATCCTCCCACCTCCACCCCACATCCAGAATTGGTCCCCGCTAGTGGGCAGCTGGGCTGAGAGCTTTGAGGGGCCTCCCCAGGGCTATTTTTAACCAGGTATTTTCTGCTGATTGACTTTCCACTGGGGCAGCCCCAGGGCTGGGGGAGGCACTCCAGCTGGGAAACCTGAGCAGCCAGCTGGCCTGTGACAAATGAGGTATTTTTAGCTGAGACTTGGGGATCTCCGGATGGTCATCTACTTTAGACCTCCGGGTGGGAGACACAAAACAGAGCCCAGCAAGAGGAGTGGTGCTGAGTCTGAAGTCCCTTAGCAACCACTGCGGAGCTTATTGTTGGAAGGGGACTCTGTGCCCTGGTGCGGAAGGGAACACAGGCCTGGGGTCTTCCCCTGCACTGGTGAAGGTGAGGCCTGCGGGTCCCTCCTGCAGGCCTGGTGTTCGGAGGGGCCCTCCCGGCCTACCTGCCTGCCTGCCTGCCTGCCTGCCTGCCTACCTGCCTGCCTGCCTGCCTGCCTACCTGCCTGCCTGCCTGCCTGCCTGCCTGCCTGCCTGCCTACCTGCCTGCCTGCCTACCTGCCTGCCTGCCTGCCTGCCTGCCTGCCTGCCTACCTGCCTGCCTGCCTGCCTGCCTGCCTGCTTACCTGCCTACCTGCCTACCTGCCCTCTGCATCAGCATCACCTGGAACCGGGTAGAAATGCAAATGGTTCCCCCCTCACCCCCCGCCCCCAGACCTACAAGTTAGACACTGGCCGTGGGCCCAGCAATCCGTGGTGTGTCAGGCTCTCCAGGTGATTCTCACTCTTCTAGAGAATTACACTTTACACTTCGAGAATGACTGGCCGAACCACACATTCACTAACATTCATAGATAATGGTATGAGTTTAACTTTGTCCCTACCAAACCCACATGGCAGTACATTTTTAAATTAAGAGCCCTTATAGTTAGCATATTTTTAGATTTACAAAAACATTGAGCAGATAGATAGTAAAGAGAGCCAGTAACTTTTTAAGCCATTTCTTCCTCCTGTGTGTGTACCCTCATGGTAAAAGCCTTTCGCCCCTGTTCATCCTCAAGGAGAGTGATAAGACACAAAGTGTTTGCCATCAAAGGCTACAGTGGAGTCAGAGTAAGAAACAGCCGCCGGCGCCCAGTGAGGAGGGCGGCAGTGCACACCAGCCCTAGGGTGCCCGACTGCACATGGGTGCCCTTGGCCACGCCGCCAGGAAGCCAACTGTAACTGCCTGTGATGTGGCCCAGGGAGCGCCTTCTTAACAGGGACTAGAAAGTGATGGTACTATTAGAGGGTTAGTAATGTATTAGTTTCCCGTGGCTGCTTTCACAGATTGCCACCGTGGCTTACAACGCAATTTATATTCTCTTTGTAATTCTGGAGGTGAGAAGTCGGAAATCCGTGTCACTGGGCTAGAGTCAGTGTGGTCAGGGCTGCATCCTGTGTGCAGGCTCTGAGGGGAGGATCTTTTCCTGGCCTTTGTCAGCTTCCAGTGACTGCCTGTCTGCCCCTGGGCTGGTGGCCCATCCTGCCTCTTCAAAGCATATCTCTTCCCATCTCTGCATCCATCTCCTCATTGCCTTCTCCTCTGACTCCGGCCCTGCCTGCCTCCCTCTTATGAGGACATTGTGATTACATCAGGCCCTCGCAGATTGTCCAGGGTAATCTCCCATCTCAAATCCTTAACTAGCCACATGTGCAAAGTCCCTTTGCCATGTAAGGTGGATTTACAGGTCCTGGGGATTAAGACATGGATATATTGGGGGGGGGGGGGGTCAAGGGGTCATATTCAAACTGCCACATGCCTTGTGACTCTATACCAGTGGTTCTCAACCTTCTGGCCCTTTAAATACAGTTTCTCAGGTTGTGACCCAACCATAAAATTATTTTTATTGCTACTTCATAACTGTAATGTTGCTACTGTTATGAATCATAATGTAAATATCTGATATGCAGGATGGTCTTAGGCCAGTGATGGAGAACCTATGACACGCGTGTCAGAGGTGACACACGAACTCATTTTTTTGGTTGATTTTTCTTTGTTAAATGGCATTTAAATATATAAAATAAATATAAAAAATATAAGCCTTTGTTTTACTATGGTTGCAAATATCAAAAAATTTCTATATGTGACACAGCACCAGAGTTAAGTTAGGGTTTTTCAAAATGCTGACACGCCGAGCTCAAAAGGTTCGCCATCACTGTCTTAGGCGACCCCTGTGAAAGGGTCGTTCAACTGCCAAAGGGGTCACGACCCACAGGTTGAGAACCGCTGCTCTATACCATGTTCTATGGTAGACATGAGCCATGGTGATTATTGAGTACTTGTAATGTGACTCATCTGAACTGGGTCATGCTGTAAGAATATTGGAATGTAAAGACTGAGCATGAGAAAAAGGAAAGTAAAATATTTCACTAATAATGTTCATTTCATGTTAAAATTCTAAAATGTTAGATATGTTGAATTAAATAAATTATTAAAATCACACTGATCTAGTTCTTTTTGCTTTTCAAATGTAGCTACCAGTGAGCTTTAAATTCACATGTGGCTGACATTATTTCCGTTGGACGGTGATACTAGAGACCAAAAGGGAAGCAGGATGGTATTAAATTTCAATTGTCTTACTTTTGTCTGACTCATACTTATATTGGAGTCTCGACCTTGAAAGCAACATCTCTTCTTTCAACCTTCTCTAGGGAGAGCAACTGAGGTTTCAAATCAAGAGGGATATTATTACATTAAGGATGTGAAAAAATGAAATTCTTCGCTAGATTAAAAAGAAAAAAAAAGCAAAGCCCAAGCCCAACCTGAGAGACTCAATGGTTGAGCGTCAACCTATAAACCAAGAGGTCAAGGTTTGATTCCAGTCAGGGCGCATGCCCGGGTTATGAACTAGTCCCCAGTAAGGGGCATTGCAAAAGGCAGTCGATCAATGATTCTCTCTCATCATTGATGTTTCTCTCTCTCCTTCCCTCTCCCTTCCTCTCTGAAATCAATAAAAAATATATTTTAAAAAAAGCAAAGCTCACACATTTATCCAGCAACTCGTGTTCTTACAAAGCACCTTCATAAAGCGTTATTTCACTAAATCCTTGGTCACAACCCTGTGAAAGGGATAGTGTCCCCATTTTTCAGAGAAGGGAGCTGAGCCTAAAAGAAATGAACCCAACTAATTAGTGATGAACAAGAACCCGAGCCCTTGGCACCCAGGGCTGCCTTGAGGATTTTTCCGGGCGTGGGGTTAATGGTTTGGTCAGGCTCACTCTATTTCCTGAGGGTTTGTTGTTGTTTTCCCTTCAATCTTCCCAAATTTCAAAGATCCCAGAATTCTTACTCTTTACCTGAAAATTCTGTCCCTTGACTACTCTGAGCACATTCTCATTACGTTTCAACTTTGACTGCAGAGGGCGATGTCCTGCCTGGCTATTTAAGGAAGGTTTTATCCTGCATCAAACTCCTGCCCAGCTGCACCAGAGGCGTGCCTGGCTCCCAGCTTGACTCTGGGCCACTTGCTGGAAAGCCCCCAACACCAGGGATTGCCTGTCCTCCACCACCACCCCACCCCACCACCACCACCACCACATACACACACACACCCAGTTGCAGGCACGGGTCAAATGCTCGGCTCTGACTTACACACAGAGAAGACGCCCCAGACAAACCTGGGCTCTGGTGGTCAGATTTCTTCTGATCAGTCTTCCTTGGGGTTGAACAGGCAGTTTTGCAGTTTAGCAGAGAGTCGCTGTAAGAAGGATTAGCAAAGACCCAGGAAAAGAGAAGCAAACCAAGGTCCTCGGTGATGCCCCTACCCCAGGCAGCACTGCCCAACGCTTGGCAGGGGAGGAGGAAAAGGAAAGTGAAAGGGTACCACGTGCTGCTCGTTTTCTCTGCCACATTCAGATTTCAGATTTCAGATTTCAGACCTGGGAAGGCCCTGGGAGGGTGTCTAGTCCAACCACCCCATTTGACACAGAAACCGGGAGCTAAAGGGTTCGCTGCTTTCTGTGAAGTCTCACGGCAATTTAGCATCAGACAAAGACTAGAACTCCCTTTCTGATGTTGTTCAACTTGGACCAAATGGTTTTAAAGCAGCGGTTCTCAACCTGTGGGTCGCGACCCCTTTGGAGTCAAACGACCCTTTCACAGGGGTCGCCTAAGACCATCCTGCATATCAGATATTTACATTACGATTCATCACAGTAGCAACATTACCGTTATGAAGTAGCAACGAAAATAATTTTATGGTTGGGTCACAACATGAGGAACTGTTTTAAAGGGCCAGAAGGTTGAGAACCACTGTTTTAAAGGATCACAGAGAAATATTAAAACCATTCAGCTTTGATTTCCAAACCACACTAGAGAGAGCGGCATCTCTCTTGCAGGATAAGGCTCTGAAACAGGCATGCGAGGGTGAAAATCAGGCACAGGCAATAATCCTTGAAAATCCTTCGGAAAGTGCCACACTGGAGACCAATGTAGCTTCTGTCAGTAAATCCCACAGGGTCAGTTTTTCCAAAGGCGGATCGGGTTCACCCGTGGAGCATCAGATTAACTAGCTGGCCTGAGGTTAGGGACAAAGAGGCACGGATCCTTACACACAGGATGACATAGGACTGCAGGATGAATACGGATAAAAGACACCTGGGCCCTAGCCAGTCTGGCTCAGTGGATAGAGTGTCAGCCTGCAGACCTAAGGGTCCTGGGTTCGATTCCAATCAAGGGCACATACCTCAGTTGTAGGTTCCTCCACAGCCCAGAGCTCTGGTCAGGGCACATGCAGGAGGAAACCAATTGATGTGTTTCTCTCACATCGATATTTCTCTCTGTCTTTCCCTCTCTCTTCCACTCTCTCCAAAAAAAAAAAAAAAAAAAAAAAAGGGAAAATATCCTCGGGTGAGAATTAAAATCTATAAATACAAAAGGCTAAGTGTCGTCCGTCTGATCAGTAGCTATGACGCACACTGAGCACCAGGAGGTAGATGCTCAATGCAAGAGCTGCCATGATGCACACTGGCCATTTAAAAATAAACCACACACGGACCTGGCACCGACAAACCAACACTCGGCTTCCCCCAAGTGGGACACAGGCCCTGCCACCACCCCAGAGCAACACCCCACCAAAACGCAGCCAATGCTGTCAAGACCCATGGCACAAAATGCGGCCCAAAGCCAGCCCAGCCCGAAAACAGTGGCTGTGGGCACCTGGTAATGACGTCATGTAGCAACTCCTGGCTTCCTCTCCCTAGCAACTAGCCTCCTTGGAGTTTCTTCAGCCCAGGAATCCAACTTGCTTTATAGCCAGGTGCAAACATTTTACAGTTTAATCAAAAGTTTGTGAAGCTTTTTCCCATGCCACATCTTATTTGATCGTCACAGAAGTCCTGGAATAGGTAGATAGACTCAGTACAATCCTATTTTCTTTTCATTAGCAAGACATGAATAGCAATATTAAAATATTTCTTCCAATTAATTTCCTTTCAATGTGCATGAATCTGTGCACTGGGACACTAGTCTAAACTAATAAAAGACAAAGATGCTAATTGACCATACCTTCGCTATGCCCCAAACCACACCCACCAGACAATCAGAGCAACTATATGCAAATTAACCCAACCAAGATGGCAGCCAGCAGCCATGGAGCTGGAGCAAGCAGGAGGCTTGGTTGCCCAGGCGATGGAGGAAGCCAAGCTTCCCGCCAGCCCTGAGCTGGCTGTGGCCTCTGCTCATGGCAACAAAGTTTCAATTATAGAAGACAAATAAATCCCAGATACCTGCTTCCAGCCAGCCTCCACTGGAAGCTTGGGTGGCTGGGGGCCGTGGCCAGCCTGCAAACAGCCATGAGCCCCTCACCCAGGCTGGCCAGGCACCCCAGCAGGAACCCCCACCCTGAAGGGGCTGTGGCCAGCCTGCAAATGGCCCTCAGCCCTTCACCCAGGATGACCAGGCACCCCAGTGGGGACCCCCACCCTGAAGGGGCTGTGGCCAGCCTGCAAACAGCCATCAGCCCCTCACCCAGGCTGGCCAGGCACTCCTATATAATAAAAGGGTAATATGCAAATTTACCCTAACAGCAGAACGACTGGGAATGACTGGTCATTATGACACACACTGACCACCAGGGGGCAGATGCTCAATACAGGAGCTGCCCCCTGGTGGTCATTGCACTCCCACAAGGGGAGCTCTGCTCAGCCACAAGCCAGGCTGACGGCTGCCAGTACAGCGGTGGTGGTGGGAGCCTCTCCCACCTCCTCAGCAGTGCTAAGGATATCCGACTGCAGCTTAGGCCTGCTCCCCGCTGGCAAGTGGACATCCCCCAAGGGCTCCCAGACTGCCAAAGGAATGTCTGACTGCCAGCTTAGGCCCAATCCTAAGCCAGCAGGTGGTCATCCCCCGAGGGGTCCCAGACTGTGAGAGGGCACAGGCCAGGCTGAGGAACCTACCCACCCCCCTGCCCCGAGTGCACAAATTTTTGTGCACCGGGCCTCTAGTAAATAAATAAACATTTAAAAAGGCACCCGGAGAGTAACAGCAGATTCCCTTCTCTTCTCTGGCTCTCACTGCAGGCCAGTGGCGTATAAGACTGCAGTAGTCCTCTCCCTCCCCTCACTCCTGACACGGTGCTCATCACCGAGTTAGAAACGGAGCTTCCCACATGCACAATCTTTATTTGTTCGCTGGTGGATAACAAGTCCCCAAACTGTGCCAGCACCCAAATGTTTGCTGACTAAATGAAGGAATCTTTTTGGCCAGCCTATGTCACTGAATTCGCATGAGTTGAAGTTAGTTAGGTCTCACCCATGGCTCGTAACTTCTCGGGGTGTTTTGGTGCCCGAGACAGAAAAATTCACACTGAACTGTTCATAGAGATTTTTTCTGACTCATGGGATTCACAGAGCCCCAGATTAAGATTTCCGGGTGCTCTTTGCGGTGACACTAGCAGCATGACCTTCATGGGTTTGGACAGACTGACATTTACTTTCATAGCTGCACCAGGTCTGTTCTTTAAAACTCTGCCAAGTTCTGCAAACAGAGCTGTCAGCCTGAAGGTTTGAAGGGGCCCTGGGATAAGCACAAACTAGTGGCACCAAAGTGGTCCTCCCAACTCACCCCTATGTTTCCTGCCCTCCTGCTAAGCCAGCCTGTTGGCTCACTGGCCTTGCTCCTCTTGAGTGCTGACAGTTTCAGCGCTGAGACGCGAGGACAAGATGGATCCCCAGCAGGGCCACCTGGGTCCTCTGGTCCTATCTCACATTAGCACCGTGCTTGTCACCACCCACTCTGATGGTTTGGACACGCAGACATGTACCGTAGGAGAATATTCAAACAGCTGCCATCAGGTGAGCTCATGGGGTAACTGCCAGCATTTGGCTGAGAGGCAAACAGAATTCCTGGGCACCTTCAGCTGAGCTCTGCGCTGAGCAAACAGGGCTGCAGAATGCTCGGGGTCAGGCAGACAGAAAAGTCAGAAGAGAGAGGAGCTGGGACTGGACACAGTGACAGGCTCAGGACAGGGCAACTGATGCAGCAACCCAAAGGTGAGCAGCCCCTGCACTCCGCGCCCACGAGGAAACCACACGTGATCTGCCCACCTGCACGGTGACTGTACAAATAATAAGTGTTGTGGACTGTGCTTGCTCTCAAGTGCATTTAGCAAAGTCCCGGAAACAGAATAAGCCCTAGGGGGTAAGGAATGGAGATAGGGAAAGGATCTATGCATCTGCACTGGCTTCAGTAGCGTCCCCAAAATTCGTGTCACATGGATTGTGACATGAATGTGACCTGACTTGGAAACAGAGTCTTTGCCTTTGTAATTCGTTAGGGTGAGGTCATAGTGGGTCAGGGTGAGCCCTAAGTCCAATATGACTGGTGTCTTTATAAAGAGAACGAACATGTGGGACAGGGAAGAAGGATACATGACTAAGAAGGCAGAGATCGGAGTGAGGCAGCTACAATTAAGGAAAGCCCCGGATTTCCAGCAAGCACCGGAAGCTAAGAGGGGGGAGGGGGGGCTCTTCCCACGCCAAGGAACTTGATTCTGAACCTGTAGCCTACAACACTGTGAGCAAATAAATTCCTGTTGTTTTACGCCAACCGGTTTGTGGTAATTTGCTGCAGCAGCCCTAGGAAGCTAATACAGCAGTTATCTTTCTTAGCTAGTTACAAATGTACTTCTGCACAGTCATCACTCACACATTGTTAATAGGTACCAACTAAGTGCCAGACACTCTTCCAGCAATGAACAAACATGGAAAACCTCTGCCTCCTTGGAGTTCATACTTAGAGTGGGAGGAGACAGAAAATAACCAGAAGTGAGAAGTAACATATATAGTCTGTCAAATGATGACAAGTTCAGGAAGGGGTCCTATGGAGAGAAATAGTTTCGAATCTAATTCGTTTAGAAGAAATCGAACACTCCCAGTAGAATCTGACCCAAACATTGAGCCTCGTATTCTAGTATTGTCATTCTTGTGAAAAACGATACAACATGCAAGGGTAAATGGGGAAGATAAATTCTCCCTCTATTATATCAGTGTTTCTGCCATAGAGCTAATCATGAAGGGGAAAGAACCATACGTTAGCAAAAATCATCAAGGTGAGGGGAGACTTCCCAAGGGTTTTATGACTGATACACATTTGTTGGCTGATGTATAAATGAATCTAGCCATTTAACCTTCAACAAATGCCCTGGCATTGCAAAAGAAGGAAAGGGAGGTGTTGGCTAAGAAAACTTTTATCACCTGAGAGTCCAGCGAAATGATCACTCAAGTGAAAGACAGCTCTGAGAGAACATCCCAGCGAAGGAGATGTTCTGTCTACACCTAACGCAGTGACCACTGGTCCACGTGGTTATTGAGCACTTGAAGTGTGACTAGTGAGACTGAAGATCCCAATTTTTAATTTGATGCAATTGTGATTAATTTCAGTGCCGAGCAGCTACACTCTTGGACAGCACAGCTTTAGAGTCGCAGAAGGCTGGCTGAGGAGAAAGGCCCGGGAGACTCGCTGCGTCTGGGATGAGACAGCTCCATAATTACTAACAGGTTAGGGAGCCTTCACAGAATGTACAACTGCTAAATATAGTGTTTCTAGGACATAAGTATTTCCTAGTCCTCTCAGTGTCCTTAGAGATAGTCAGTAGTATCACCCCCATTGGCTGGATAAGGAAATCAAAGCTCAACCAGATTGACTTGCTCAGTGTCTTGCAGCTTCTAAGAGATTTGGATTAGGCTTTGACACCAAAATCCATGCTCTCCACCAAGGCATCTCACCTATGGCACCTTTTCACTCTTGTGATTTCCTCCATTCCCACCCTCTCTGCACACTCTAAACACAAAAGTGTGTGTATACCTGTGTGCACCTGTCTGAGTAGATTGTGAGGAACGGGTAAGTCTGGGGGGAGGTGTCCTTGAGTGCTTAGTGTGGATCCAGTATTCTATACAGGTCCGTATCCTTTAGCCAACCAGCCCCATTCTCCACCTGGGCAGACAAACTGGAATGCCAAGAACAACAATGGAGCAAACAGGACGCATGAATGCATCCTTGCTGACTAACTTTCTAAGGCAGAAGTGGCACATTGAAGAACCCTTTCTCCCTTGGACACAGTCAGCAAAAATGCTCAATCACAGCTTTAATCATCCGGGAGCGCCTGTCCCACCAGCGGCAGAGCCATGCAGAAACCCTGAGGCCATGCATCTCTCCATGTGGAGGGGGGTTGGAGGTCAGGGAAGGAGGGAGATGGTCAGCAGAGTACCTCACTAGCATTGTGGAGATTTGTAATGCAGGCTTCGGAGAGTGGCGAGGCTAATTCTCTGGAGATCCCGGGCTAGTCTTCTCCTGCAACCTCCTGTTTGTCCGCAGCAATGGAGAAGGGCAACGGAGGGCCATAAAGCCAGCAAGCGCTGAAATCCAAAGGAAGCCATGGCAGGAACGTGACCCTCCCCAAACAAAAGCTCAGCTGGTTTGTGCTGGAGGCACCGATGCCTTCTGAGCTCTTGCTGTGGAGGTTTCTGCAGCACTAAGAGGAAGATTTCTGATGTGATGAATTTCGCATCTTTTTTAAAAAGTTTCACTGTGCCTGGAAATATACTTGGTGAGATTAATAAGGCAACCCTTGTCTGTTTAACCTCCTGGCAGGTTAACAGAGTCTGTCATCACGGAACTGTAATCCAACCCTACAAGGAACCTCTGGGAAGAGCCCTCTTCCCCTAAATAAAGCTTTCCAGCATCTTGAGGTTTTGAGGTTTATGTGATTCTACACCCAAATAACTCTACACTGGAGCACGACTCTCAGTGGAAAGGATTCCATGGAAAACCTGGCCGCTCAGCCCAGACTCACACATGTCCAGGCAGACATCTCCTCTGACCGCTCTACCCCCAGGAACCTGGTTTCCAGGACTGATTTTTAGCTTCCCTTTTGCACAACAAAAACTACAGGCACCAAATAACACTAACACGCCGGCGAATGCTGTGACTGACAAATTTGTAACTTAAAAAAAAATGCATTGTTCCTTCTCATTCTCTCTGGATGATGCCACAATGAATGTTTTGCAGCATCTTTCATGTCAGCACCTTCAGCTAAAATGTCTGTCTGTGGATAGTGATCACCAGTAAATTTTGACTTGGCTCTGTTTCTGGGCTTCTATCCTTAAATTACAAAAAACAAACAACAAAAAATCCTACAAACTACCACTGTGGATAGGGGAAGAGTCATACCAGAGCTGTCTTTGCAGTGCGCTGTTTTCAGGAGTTCCCCGCGGAAGGAAAGTATCACTGAATGCATTGCTGGGACAGATTCCCTGGGAATGCCCAGCCCCCTGCTTCCCTGAGGAGCTCCCCACGGCGAGCGAGCGCCCAAGGCTGGGTCCCGGGAACTACCTGCCGAGCAAAAAGCGCCTGCACCGCCATCCACCGGCCCCAGAGGGTGGGTGGCGCCGGGAGTGCGGCGTCCGCCACCGCCCGGGAGCTGGGGATCAGTCCCGCCAGATCCCGCGCACCACCGTCCTCCCGCCCGCGCGGCCCGCACTCCCTTCCGCACCGAGCGGTCACCGCACCTGGCTCTGCACAGCAGGGACCTTCCTAACACTGAAGAAGGGCAGCTGCAAACCAGAGCCGGTTCCGGAGGCGAAGGGCAGTGCGGGCCATCGGGTGCGCCTCCCCACCTTTCCTCTCGCCAGCAGAATCGGAGCTCGCCAAACCCGGAGCCGCTCTGAATCGGCGCCCTTCGGCGACCAGCGACGGGGGTGCCTGGCCAGGTGTGCGCCCGAGACAAAGTGTGCGCGCAGGGCAGCAGGGACCCCCGGCGCCCTGCAAGTGGAACCGGTTCTGAGGTGCCAGCACTCAGAAGGGTCCGGTGGTCTCCGGGCACCAGCCGGTTGTAGGGAAACCCAGCGCCATTCCCGGTTCCAAGAGGGACAAGACGAGACGCGCACCCGGGTTGAAGGAGGCCGGCGTCTGGGGCAGGCAAGCCGGCTGCGCAGTCCGCACGGAGGCCGGGAGTCATCAGCGCCACGCAGAGAGGAAGCCGGGTCCCCAGGGGCCGCTCCCGACAACTCCTTCAGCATCCCCCCCAGGTGCCCGCGAGTCCCGTGGATGTGTGGACCTCGCAGGGAGGAGGGGGGACTCGGCATTGCTCCGCTAGGAGAGCGGAGAGAGAGCGGGTCTCCGGACTGACCTGACTTGAACCTGGAGACCCTGCCCTGGACCCGGGGAGGGTCCCTGACGCTGGGCACCCGGGGAGAGGACCGGGGAGAGGACCGTGCGCCCTGGGACTGCTTGCAGGACCGGATGCTGAGCGAGGGGCCAGGAAAGCTCACGAAAGGTGGGGAAAGAAGGTGGCGACCAAGGGGAGGAGGGGGCGAGCGGCAGGAGGGGTTAACCCTGAATTCATCCCGACTGAGAGGTCAACCGACCTGTTTGCCCACAGAGCGCGATTCGTGGATCTTACCCGCTTCGGGGCCCCGGCTCGGCGGTAGCGCTCGTCCGGAGCGAGGGCAGGGGACTGTTTCATGGAGAACATGTCTCGCTTTTTCCTCTGTTCACTCTTATCTTGGTCGCTTTGCTCTCCTTTCCGTGCCCCTGGGAGAGAACTACGGACGCCTTGCTCCTCGCTCAGGAAGAGACAAGTTGAACTTCAAGGGACGAGGCCCCACATTTTGTCTGCTCCACAGATCCCACCCGCGGGCCACTCCCTCCTCACTCCCGTCTCCGCGTCCCACCCATAGGAACCCTTAATGACAGATCCCCCGCCACCCCACCTCTTCGCATTCAAAAAAGTTACCCTTAGGGGCAGACGGAAGCCAAGCGAAATGCTGCCCCCTCCCCCACCCTCCACTGCACACACCTCAAGCTCACACCTCGCGATGGCAGCAGGAAAGAGATGAGACGGGAAAGTTTGGCTGCATGAGACAGAGTCATTGGGAGCAAAGGAATGACTCCCGGGCTCTCCAAAACCACCTTATCACATCCTAGACCAGTGGTTCTCAACCCTCCTAATGCCGCGACCCTTTAATACAGTTCCTCATGTTGTGGTGACCCCCAACCATAAAATTATTTTCGTTGTTACTTCATAACTGTAATTTTGCTACTGTTATGAATCATAATGTAAGTATCTGATATGCTATGTGTGTTTTCTGATGGTCACGACCCACAGGTTGAGAAACGCTGTCCTAGACCCTTTCCTAGTAGACAGAGCGCAGCCACGTAAAAATCAAAATAACCATAGGCACTTGGCAGTTAAAGGCCAAGTTCGTCTTTAAAAAGGTTTAACGTCCCCAGGGCGAGCACTGTTTGCACTAACAAATGGAAACTTGCCTTCTGACTTACGTTTAGTGAAGACTGCCTTAGACCACGCCGAAGCTGCAGGGACAGGGAGAACCAGCCCGCTTCCACAGACCTGGCTGGGATTTCCCGCAGGGAGCGCCCCGCAGCTGCACCTAGGGACCCAGGTCTGCGCCCTTTTTGTTTCACTGGCAGCCACTCCTCAGGCAACCAAGGAGGGCACGGCAGGTAAAGACTAGTTTTCATTGGAAGCCCCAGACAGTGGTCAAATGTTTGGCAAAAAAAGACATTGCGTTTTTCTTAGAAATGATTTTTTCATCCAACGTGAGTCAAGATCTAATGGAAATGGCCAAAATTACTCATGAGGTTATTGAATGAACCCATCGCCATTATTCTGGAAGAGGACATGCATAGTATGTATGTATGTATCGGACACCTGTCCCTTGAATGTTACAGTGGGGGAAAGGGAACTTACAAAATTTTGTTTCTGAAATGATGAGAAAGTGGAAAACATTGCATGTGTATATACTACAATAGTTGAAATGCTGATTCCATCAGTGTTCCAAACATCAGAGTTGAAGTCCAATACCTGACAAGTTTACCATAACTCACAAAAATTAAACTTTTAGTGGCCAGCTTTGCAAGTATTCTCTTTTAGTACCACTTTATGAGGTAGGTACTATTACTATTTGAGAGATGAAAAGATTTAGGGAGTCGAAGTAGCCAGCCTAAGTTGACACAGCTAGCAAGTGCTGAGCTGGGATTCCCCAGGGGCTGTGTTCTTGCTACCATCCTGCCTCATCACAGGGCATCCCCACAGGGACAGCAGCCTGAAATATCGAGAGCCTGGGTGATTTATCTGCCAGCTCTACCGTGAGCAAATCCTGAGTCTTCCTGGGCCACACTAGCTGCTTATAAGGTGAGGTTGGATTCAATCCTCAGGGTTTGCACAGGCACTCTGAACACAAGTATAAATTTCTATTTCACCTCGTTTCTCTTCCACGTGCTGCCCTCTGGTGGAAGTGCTACGGGAACTGTGAAATAAAGTAGCTAAAAAGCAAATTTGAGAAAGACTGGAGATAAGTCTTCCCTTCTATCCACAACTGTACTGCGTTCTTCTAAGAACTAAAGCTGACTGCACTGATGCAGTAAAAAAGCATTCCTTAGACTTCCTTTTAGCAAGAAACCCCACCCAGTTCTAGTTAGCAAAAGCACCAGAGTGAATATTTGAGATACTTTTTGCATGAGGGTAAACAGCTATTTTTATATTCTTTGCAACAACCTTTATAATGTAAGAAATCACAAAAATGTTAGAAGTCTCAAAATTTGACTATCTCAATTATTCCTTAAATTTTTTTTTGCCCATTTGCTTTTCTAGTTAAAGTGACAACCATCATCCAGTTTCTTAAAATACTTTAATTTTACAAAAAGAAACATTTCTTGCCTTTGAAACTTTTATCATCTAGTATGTCAAGCATATATCCAAAATAATTAGATGAGCTAAGAGAAAAAAGCATATATTTATGGAAAAATTAATTTATAGGCAGTGAATAGACCTCTGGAAAGGGTGATTTTACACCAAATTTTGGTTACATATCATATTGCAGACCAAGTCAGAGGTCAGTACTACAAGTAAAGGCAGTCTTAAAACAAGACAGAGACATCTCAGAAAAGCAGTCAGAACCCAGGGATGGTAACAGGTGAGCAGCGGCTAAAACAGGTCTGTTACCCCTTGGCTTATCTATTTAGCTATTCATTCAGAAAACACTTAGGATTTGCTAGCTGCCAGATGAATAAAATAGAGTTCCCACCCTCAGTCTAGTGAAATACATAACACAAAAATACATAAACTACGAAAATACTTGCAATTAATGTGTGCCTGGCTTTAAGGAGTTAGAATGTGATATTTTTTAGCTGAGATCTAAAAATGCAAAGCGTTTAAATTGAAAAAATTAAAGAACAAAGCAAAAAACAAGTAAATTGGACATTTACCTGTTGCAGGGAGAGGAGTTTAATCAAAAGGTGAAAACAACACAGTATCGGAAGCAGTATCTTCCGGCACATGGAAACATGATCAAAGTAGCCCGTGTGGACATTCTGTTTGCTGTGTATCATTTTTCTGGGACATCAATCCCCTACTCTAATATACCAGAGTAGTCATGGGGGGAAAGGTAATAAGAACAGGCCCATAACAAGTTTCAAAGGAATTGTACTTTTAGCACCCTCACACCCCAGTGCTAGTTTCCCCCAGCGCTGAGGCCCCATACTGTAATGTGACCACCTAAATGCCCCTACCTTTGGCCACCATCCTGCTGGTCTTCCCAGGAATAGTACCCTCTCAACAACAATGATCATATGAGCAAAAACTGAGGTGTCTCATTTCATAATTTTGTTCTGATTCTGAATAAATTTGTAAGAGAAGTCTTGAGGTTATGAGATTAAGTCACATCTCTCTATATAAAAGGCTAATAGTCTAAGTGTCTGACCAGTTGCTATGATGCACACTGACCACCAGGGGGCAGACGCTCAATGTAGGAGCTGCTGTGACGCACACTGGCAATTTACAGAGAAATGGCATGGCAGACCTGGTGTCCACAAAGCAACACTCGGTTTTCCCCAAGTGGGACACAGGGACCGTCACCACCCCAGAGCAACACACCACCAAATCACAGCCAAAGCTGCCAAGACCCCATGGAGCAAAATGCGGTCCACAGCCCAGCCCAGCCCAGAAACTATGGCTGTGGGCACCAGGTAATGATGTCACATTGCAATGCCAAGCTTCCTATCCTTAGCGACAACTAGCCTCCTTGCAGTCTCTTCAGCCCAGGAACATGACTTGTTTTACAGCCAGGTGCAAACATCTTACACTGTAACCAAATGTCTGTGAAGCGTTTCCCCATGCCTCATCTCATTTGACCTTCACAGAAATCCTGGAGTAGGTAGATAGGAGACTCGGTGGAATCCTATTTTCTTTTCATTAGCTGGAAAACGGAGATTTAGAAAGCTTAGAAACGACCCGATTAAAAAGAAGTAAGAAATGGTGGACCTTGAAAATGACTTCAGTTTTTCTCACTGTGCAGAATATAGTCAAACACTGCTGCGGTTAAATATTTTACCCTTTGTTCTCCCTGTGTGATCTATAATAATAACAATCGGCTTCATGTTGATATTTATTGCTGTGTTGCTGACAATTACCTGAAAGAGAAGTTGGGGTGCTTCGCTGGGCTGGAAAAAGTTTAGCTAAATCAGAAAGCAGGTCTAATTAAGCAAGTTTATTCTATATCTATAAAAGGCTAAGTTGACTCGCGAATGTGCAATACATATAAAGCTCTCACTGGTGCCAATCACACACGTGTGTTTCCATCTGTCATTGTCGATCATGAATTTGGCTGACACTTCTATTATAGAGAAAGGGTGAACAGCAATATTAAAATACACCTTCTCATTAACCAAGCCACCAGTGTATATTATTATAGCAAAGAATTTCTCAGCACTATGTGCCAGGGACTTCACAAAATGACACATATATTTCCTCAGTTTTTAATTCTTTAAATAAACCTAGTTTCCTCTGTTTTTAAAATGAGAATGATATACCCACTTCATAGGCTATAATGGGGATTAAATATGTAAAGTGTTTTTAAATAGTTGCAGACACATAATATTAGTTAACACTTATTGCACACTGTGCCAAGCCAGCTCAGCCAAGGGTTCGAAAGCCTGAGTGCGGCAAATGGATGAAGAAATGACAAAGAGAATAAGCTGGCTGAGGCCACAGAGAGAGATCCAGAGGCAAGCTGAGCCTTTATTTTATAGCCAGAGGTAAACAAGGTAGTGGTCACCATAGTTACAATGTTCTTGTGAGTTTCACTTGTTTTGGCAGCACTTGCTGCATCTCCCTTAGCCCAATAGCTACCCAGATAAGATCTAGGGGGTGTCATAAGGTCCAGCCTAGTTATGCTAAGAGGGCTGTGCCCTCTAACCTGGGACTTATTTGTGGCTTTGCCAACAGGTCAGTCTGAGGCTTAACCCTATAGCCACGCCCTACAGGACACTTACTCTTATTTCTCCTTGTTACTACTTTGAAGAAGAGGAAACTGAGGCCTACAGAAGTTAAATAACTGCCTAAGATCTCACAACTAGAAGATGACAGAACCAGAATTAGGAGCCCAAGCGTTCTGGGACTAAACTGACCTCTTAACCTCTACAGAAGGTAGCACAGTTATTAAGACAGTAATGGAAAATGCCCAAGGAGTTGAAGCCTAGAATTACACTGTGCATTCATTCATTCCTCCATCAAATATTTATTGAGCATTTTAGTGGGTTGAATAGTGCCCCTCTCCCAAATTAATGTCCATCAGAAACCTAAGACTAACTTTCCTTATTTGGAAATAGGGTCTTTGCAGATGTAATTTACTAAATGAGATTATATCAGAATAGAATGAGCCCTAAGTACAGAGAGGGTCTTTATAAGAGACAGAAAAGGATACACAGAGACATGTGAAAATGGAGGTGAGATTGGAGTGATGTGTCTACAAGCCAAAAAACTTTAAGGACTAACACCTACAACCAGAAGCTAGAAGAAGGGCAGGGAACAGAATCCAGAAGAAACTAACCCTGCTGACATTTTTATTTTGGACTTCTGGACTTGTGAGCTGGAAGAGAATAAATTTCTGCTGTTTCAAGCCACACGGTGGTATTTTGCTATGGCAGCACCCACTATGAGGCCAGGCATGGTTCCCCACTCTGAAGTTCCAGCAGTAAATAGAACCACACCCCTGGCTTCCTAGCGCTTACAATCCAGTGAGAGAGACAGGCAATAAACACATGCATATACAATAACAGGTACTGTTTAGGGCTCTGTGGGAAAATACTGTGAAGATAGAGAATGGCCAGATGAGGGTGATAAGGGTAGGGAGGGAATGTCTCTCTAGAGGCATTTTAACTAAATGAAACTGAACTGTGGAATTTCAGCCTTAGGTGGTGAATGGGTAATTCTTCACAGCACCATTTAAATACATGCCCCACAGTAATTAGAAAGAAAACAAAGCAAGGACAGAAGCTCAGTTAACAGACCTAAACTTGCTCAATAGACCGAGATTCTGAAATACATGAAAATGGTTTCTTAGATGGACACCTGGTCTCTCTTGTCCCTTAAGTTTCTAGAGAGCAGAGAGACCCCTAACTCCTCCCATCTCTCCCAAAATCTCATCTCTTCTAGAGGTAGTGATCAGGACTCTGCTGCTTCCTCCTTCTATGAAGATCATCAACCTCATAGGCAGACCAAAGGCCAAGGCCTAGGGAGGTTTAAACACTGCCACTCAATTAAGAGGGCAACTTCCACAGACGGGACAAGAGACACATTTATAACTACCTTATGTCAACTCTAGCTTCAGATCTTAGACATCTCAGGACGGGCAAACATTAATAACTGGAGGAGTCACCTGAGTCATTTAAAATTACATATAGAGGAGGGGAGAAAATGATGGCTGAATAGGCAGATCCCACTTCTAGGAATATATCCTAAGAAACCCAAAACACTAATCAGAAAGAAAGTATGCACCCCTATGTTCACAGCAGCGCACGTTACAATAGCTAAGATTTGGTACATTCAAACAACGGAATACTATGCAGCGGTAAAATAAAAGGATCTCTTACCATTTGCAACAGCGTGGATGGACCTAGAGTATGATAAGCGGAGTAAGACAGAGAAAAATAAGTATCACATGATCTCACTCATATGTGGAATCTAATGAACAAAGTAAACTGATGAACAAAATAGATCCAGAGACATAGAACCATGAAACAGATTGATGAATTTCAGCAGAATGTGGGGTGGGAGGGGAGAGATAAACGGGGACTTATATGCATATATGTATAGGCCATGAACACAACAATAGTGTGGTGAAGGCTTGGGAGGGGCGAGTGAGGGGCAGAGGGGGACAATCAGAAGAACAAAAACGAAGGGGACATCTGTAATACTTTCAACAATAAATTTAAAAAAAAATAAAATTACACAGAGAGCCAAACAATTGTTACAGGACATCTTTAAACACTACCACAGATGCTTACCTGTGCTTAAAAATTTTAACATTCATAGCCGTGAAGTTCAAGCATCAGACTTCTTTGCAAAAAGCAAGTTTTCAGTGTTTTTGTTCAATAAAGTTCCTTTGGCAATTTCAGCAAAGAACATACCAAATCATTTGGAATTATCTGGATTTAATTTAGACTTTGGTGAAATTAATTGAAATACAAAAACTAGGTGTTGCCATTCTGAGAAAGTGTTTAAACTGAAAAACTTTAAAGATTTCAATATAAACGTTCCACAAACTTCAAGTAGTAAGTTAATAAACTTTTTTAGTGTCACAAAATAGGAAATTAAGGCCATCAGTCAATTTTACCTATTCTTAGTGGCTACTTGAAAACCTTTTCCATGCCTTCTCCAATAGACTCAGATAGAAGGGAAAAGGACATGTATTGCTTTATTTCCCTCAGAACAAATTAGTGTGTTTACACCAAATTTAACCTCATTTTGACCTTTAAAAACTCCAGTCTCATTCATTCCCCTTCTGCACATCGTGCAGTGGTTTCTGCAGCATCCTCATGCCACTCGCTCTGGGCAACAGGGAACTGTGGAAATTGGAGGCGTGTATCTTTGAATCTGAGTACCACTAGCCACTCCAGCCTAGACTGCTTCCCAACTCATCTTTTTAGTTTTTAGGTTTGTTTAAAACTCACTTGCTTTTACACTTGCTCCCTTAGTCTTTTCTCCACACAACAGCCAGCCATCTGTATTTTTTAAAATATATTTTTTATTGTTGATACTATTACAGATATCTCCCATTTCCCCACCCCTCTTCCTCCCCCCTCTTCCCAGCCCATACATCCCGCCCCCCGCCCCGCCCAGGTCTTCACCTATTGCCGTGTCCATGGACTATGCATGTAAGTATGTAAGTTCTTTGTCTCCCCAATCCCCCAGCCAGCCATCTTTAAAAAACAAAAAATAACTATTTCCCATTTAAAACCTCCTAGTGCTGCCCACTGTGACTAGAATAGAATCCCAACTCCTTACCATGGTCTATTAAGTACTATATGAACTGGCTGGACTCTCTCCCCCTCTCATTCTCTAGCTCCAGCCACACCAACCCTTCTGTTGCTTGGCCATGCCAAGCATCTCGCCAACTTAGGGACTTTGTACTTTCTGCTTTCTCTCCCTCATAGACTTTCCCCTCAGATCTTCAAGTGAAGGTCATTCAGGTCACAGCTGAAATGAACCCATCCCTGAGGGACTTTCCCAATCTAAAGTAGCTAGTGCCCTTCTACCCCTCCTTTCACCACTTTCTGGAATATTTCTCTTATTTCTTTAATACCATGTATTACACATGACACATGTATTCATTTTTTAAAATCTCTTCTACTCCTGTAGCAGCTCCCCAAGAGAAAGATCACTTACCTTCTAGTAAGTACCTTTGTCACAGAGGAAACACATCTGTTGACTGAATAAATGAATACACAGCTGTGTGACTTTGGGTAAATTAAGCTCTGAGATAATAGCCAAGCAAATTAAAAAACAGCAGTTTAATGTGTCACTCATTCAAACCCCTTCCTCAGCTCACTACTTTCTTTTTTTAGAAAGAAAACCTAACAAGATCAGCAGCCCAACAAACAGACATGAACTAAGCTTCAGATTTGTTTAGTAGGCCAACATTCCGGCATACATGAAAACAGGCTCCCAGGCAGACACCAAGTTGTGTTCATATTCTCTAATATTCATTTTAGATCAGAGTAAGGTAATGTCTTGAGAGTAGCAGCTTAAACACCAACTCAGTAACTCTGAGTTACTGAGAAAGTAACTGGGAAAGTTAAAGTAAAAAAAACTAAAATCAAAAACGCAAAAACCATAAAGAAAGGAATGAGTGCCCTTTAATTTTAGACACCAGCTAATACTTGACTAATCAACAAGACATTTAAAAAAAACCACTGAATTAAATTTAGCAAAATTTAAAAATCCTTCTTTGTACTTCTGTTTAAAATATATTTCTACCACTTTTTACTATCTATCAATTACTATATTTTGCTAATAATAAACTCAAATTTTGGAGTTTTTCATGCATTGATACTAATACCTAGCCTAAACCTACAGGTTCCTGAATATTTCAGATAATAATAAATATTCTGGATTACAAATTTGGTATGAAAAACTTTAATGAAAACATTAATCATACAAAAATTAAATAACAAAACCATTTAAAATGACTTACAATTTAAACAGATTTGGCTTACTGATATTTCTCTATCAGCTTTACTAATTATTTCCAGATAAAAATCTACTTAAGAGTACCGTGATAAGAAAAAATGAGAATAAAGTACATAAAGCTCATAAGCCCTGTGTTCAGCACATAGTGCTCATAAATATTAGTTTTTTTTATTATTACTTTGAAAAGACACAAGTTTTATAAAACATGCCGACTTCAGTTGAAAGCTTCTTACACTAGAAATACCCACATGTGAGGAATCCAGTCTGGCATATTTTGAAAACAATATTTTCCTCTAAGGAACATACTACATAAAAATTTATTTCAATAACTGATAAGCCAGTTTCTGGAATCTAATTATATAAATTCATGTGACAATTTAAGAGGCCTTTTAGAGAATTATCTTTTTTAAAGTACAATATTACATGATGAAGAAAAGTACCTTCTAATAAGTAACCAAAGCATTATGAAATATTCCTCTTACTGCACATGTGGCTCAGTTTCATCTTAATGGGAGGGTGGGGAGGGGAGGGTAAGTTGGTTTGAAATAGTGAATGAAACAACTATGTTAATACAAGGAAGCACAATGAACAACTAACATGCTCTCCTGCCACTATATATGCCTTATGAAATATTTTATCATTTCAGTCATGCTTTTAATATAGAACAATGTTATCTTGCCACTTTTCATATATTAAGATAAAGCTTAACATTCTATCCTTCTAACAACAGCTGGAAGAGAACAGAGAGATGAGCGTGAATACATATCATGTTGTACAACATACACTTCCTAATATTCCAAATTTAACAATGTGTCTAAATCCAATCTGAGGTATATTAACAGATCAAAAAACTTTAAGCCGCACCAGGGGCTATGTACCATGCAAACACTAACACCAAAACTGCACACACTGGGAGGAGATGATATTTATACTTCTGCCACAGCGTTGGCTCAACTGCCACTTCATCTCTTTTCCTGTTCTTCTTCCGACGACCCTTCAGTCTGTTTTCAAAAGCCTCCAGTTCAGCCTAAATCAAAATAGTAACATTTTTATTAAATCCAATATATACATTAACTTGAAATCTTCCACTTAGATGAAAATAAATCAATTTGGGAAATGTTTTAGTAGTAATGGTATATAATAAATACAGTGATTTTATTTTTTTGTCTTAAACTCTCTACTACTAATTGTATTCAACAAACACAGAGTTTAGGAATGCCGTGCTAAGAGATGCCCAGTGAAAATAACTCCAGTTTCTTACAATGTTGATAAATAACATTAGTGGCTTGTGTAGAAGAAATTTGAGTAAAGAGAGAAAAAAAAAGCCACCAGAAACTCATTCTTCTCTTGATAAAACACAGTTAAAATCATAGAATAAAATTTCTTCTGGAGAAAAATGCTTCATGCTTTAAATAAAATGACTATTTTAGAAAGTAAATTATATAAAAACTACTTCTAAAAAAAGGATAACTGAATGATACTCAGTATAAAATGTGGAGTTCTACTGTTAAGAATTTCTTAAACTTTAATACATAATAATGTAACATGCACTGTTATTAACTAAAACTTAATAGGTAATTAAAATATATGTAACATGCATGCAAGATTCTGTAAATCAGCGGTTCTCAACCTGTGGGTCGCGACCATCAGAAAACACATATAGCATATCAGATATTTACATTACGATTCATAACAGCAGCAAAATTAGTTATGAAGTAGCAACAAAAATAATTTTATGGTTGGAGGGTCACCACAACATGAGGAACTGTATTAAAGGGTCACGGCATTAGGAAGGTTGAGAACCACTGCAAATGTTTATTAATAGTAGAAATATAAAATTCAGTTAACACTCCATTATTTTATTTGTAGTCTATAAACTACATTTGAAGACCTAATCGTGTACTTAATTTAATCAAAAGTGACATTCTTCAATGAACCAAATTGTCAGAATATTGTCAGGGGGCTGTTGATATATAGAAGAAGATCAAAATACATTAAAAGCAGCCAAACGTGAGAAACACTGACAGTAAAATAACTGATGCTTTAATGATGATCCACAGACAATGCATATAGTTTAAATTATGTTCTATATACTCTATTTAAAAGGTCAGTAAATAGGGAATATATTTGAAATCACCGTCCATAATGGTTTATAAAAAGGTGAGGGACACCCTAAGCTATTCTTAATAATTTAATCTCCCAGGAATTCAGCCAACATGTTTTACTGCATTACCTCTGACAACTTATTTTGGGATATTAGGCAAATCAACTTTACAGAACCATAAAATATCGTACGTCATTTTGGCCCATTTTTATTTGCCAAATAAATTATTTCTAATGTCTTCCCTCAAGTCATGCAAGTTTTAATTTCCTCATTCATAAAAGCAGCATTTTAACATATACTGTACCCTGCTTGATAAGTATAAAGCATCCCAAAATGCAAATTAACAAATAATTACATGTCACTATAAGAAAGTTAAACCACTCTTTGCAGTATATGATCAATATAGTATTTGAACAAACTGGAGGTATCAGGAATGAATTTGTTATCTAGGTAATAACAAAAAAACAGATAATAATCCTACTTTTAAGAACCTATGGGGTTCTAGCTGGTTTGGCTCAGAGGATAGAGTGTCGGCCTGCTGACTAAAGGGTCCCGGGTTTGATTCCAGTCAAGGGCACATGCCTGGGTTGCAGGCTCAATCCCCAGTAGAGGGTGTGCAGGAGGCAGCCGATCAATGATTCTCTTTCATAATTGATGTTTCTATCTATTTCCCTCTCCATCTCTGAAATATATCTATATCTATCTAGATAGATATAGATATGTATATATAGATAGATATGTATGTATGTATTTATTTATTTATTTATTTAAGAATCTAATGGGGACATAGGAGAATGTATTATTAACACAAATGTTATGGTTAGGACTTATTTGCTACACATAATCTACAACTCAGTAAAATAGAACTCAAATAATTTTAGATGAGTGAAGACATGGGCTCCAGGAAATGCCTTAAAATGGATGGCACTGCACCCCAACCCTCTCCCCCCAGACTAAAAGATGAGTTAAAACTCTGGCTGGTGAATGGATGAGATTGGCAAGGAAGCAAAGGAAGAACATTGGGAATATATAAAATATCTGGGAATATACGAGATCCTGCGCTTCTTCAGAGGTACAGTGTACCTGGATTAAAGTAAGTGAATGGCTGACTTTCATGTATGCACTATATTATTTTCAGTCCCGAATAGAGTTGGCTAGCCCCTAGTTTGTACCTGGAATATACTTGGTATTTGAATAAAAACTAACAATGATGAAAAGAAACACAACTCTGGGTGTTCTGTTCAGTTACCTGTTGTCTTCGTTTTTCCTCTTCCAGAGCAGCTTTGGCTTCTGCTTCTTTTATCTGTTTACAGACATTTAAAAGTAAAGTAACACATTGTAATTTTCAAATTCTATACAGAATGTTAGCATCATCTCACTGAGGCTCCACAAACCCATAATGACTTTTGGAGGCTTTATACTGGCAGTTAAAGAAATGTAAATATTATAGTGAAAAGTGTTACGAAGATACTGTCTAACAGACTGGGGGTGAGGAGAGATGGAATGTAATACCTTCTATAAACACTTCAATTTAACTATAACAGATATTAGATCACAATTCAAAGAGCTACAATAGTAGTAATTGAAATGCTTTTGAAATGTTTTTTCTTTTTCTTTAGAGTAATCATAGTAACAAGCTATAGTCAAAATTATTTAATACCACTCTCTTTCTGGAGTTATAATCAATCATTTACTTTAAATGTCTTGAAGGGAAACCTTACTTTCAAACAAAATCAACGGTTCACTCATGGACTGGGTTGAGTGCAAGAATAAATGACATAAGAGGTAACCCACACAGCAAAGAATCCTAAAACCTTATCTTTATATTATTTTAATCTAATTTTCAGGAGGTTTACACTAACATTAACAACCATGTCCCAGAGCACATACTCTAACTGGTTAAGAGAATGGAAAATCTAATACACATTAGACAATAAAAAGCACACCTGAAGATTCAAAGTAGGCCTATAAAACCAGGTTTTAATTATAAAAACAAAAAAGATGAGCTTTCCAGTCATTCGCAATAAGCACATAAAGAAATGCACAAAATAAACAGGGAAAGGCCATTAGCACGTTGAAAATTATATTTACTGCTAATGTGACAGTACCTCAGAGGCTTTCCGCTTCATTTCCTTGCATGTTGCGTCACATTCTATTGAAATCTGATTTTCACGTACTTTGTTGCACTGAAATTCCTAACAAATGAAAATTTTTACATTTCAGATTTTAAGATTTTTCCCTCCTAACTGTATGTCATAAGAAAGCAAAATTTCTCTAAGAGCTAAAGGTTATGCAAGTTATTTAAGTCATGTTCATTAATATTTAATAATTTGATATGGTTGCAAGTATCAAATCTCTTGGTTCAAAGAGTGATTATTACTTTATTTTCCCTTAAATACAAAAAAGCAAATACCATAAAATTAAAATCATCCACTTACTAAGTACAACTATTGAGAAACGTCAGTTTTTCTTTATTGTTACTTGTTAATCTAGTAAAGCTTCCAGGTAATAAAATGCTCCAGAGCAGTCCATCCAGCGGCTTTCTGAAATGCTAGAAATATTCTAAATCTGCACTAACTACCCAATTGAGTAGCACTAACCACGTGTGGCTACTGAGCATTCAAAATGTGTCTAATGAAAGGAGGAAATGAACGTTTAATACTATTTACTGTTAATTCATTAAAATTCAAACTTAAATAGCCACATATGGCTAGTGGCTACCAACTCAATGTAATTCTATAATTTTCTAAAGAGCTACAAATTTTTCTCCAAACTAGTAAACCTTGGTTCAGTTTAAATGAAAATCTTTCTACAGTTTGTATCTGCACTTCACTGCCTCCTTAATGAAATAAAGGAGGATCTTAATGACTTGATATCAATACTATGATCAATTTGTGTTCTATGCTATAATGAATTAAGTGGTTCTTATTTTAAACTAGAGGCCCGGTGCACGAATTCATGCACCAGTGGGGTCCCTCAGCCTGGTTTGCGGGGTGGGGCCTAAACGGACTCTCTGATATCCCCCAAGGGGTCCCGGATTGTGAGAGGGCACAGGCCAGGCCAAGGGACCCCACTGGTGCACGATTGGGGCCAGGGAGGAACTCGGGAGGTTGGCCAGCCGGGGAGAGACTACGGGAGGGTTCTAGGGCTTGTCCAGACTGTCTCGCTCAGTCCCTGCCAGACCCCAGCAATAAGCTAACCTACCAGCCGGAGCATCTACCCCCTGGTGGTCAGTGCACATCATAGTGAGCGGTTGAGCGGCCTTAGCATATCGTTAGCATATTACACTTTGATTGGTTGAACAGATGACCAGACGGCCGGACACTTAGCCTATTAGGCTTTTATTATATAGGGTACTCTGAGACTTTGATTTTATAGATCTTTCATAAACCTTTTATTTATCCCTGTTTCTTGCTGTCAGATGTCACTTTTGCTCTAAGGGTACCAATATTTGTATCAATTTTTCCTCTCGCATCACACTCTTAGATTCTAGTTTTTTAGTTCAAATCTACCACAGTTAAGAAATAAGATCACCAATTCCTATGAATAAAGTGCATATACTTTAATGAAAGCACTTTATAGAATGAAATTTTATTACTTAGAAGGTTTTTCCCTTTAGTTCTTCACTTTTGGCTGATGTTAGTGATAAACAGTCTTGTCCTCTAAGGATAGTCCAGAAAAAGAAAAAATATGATGACCAAACATTAAAGACAAAAAATTAAATGTGTTTGTGGACATTAAGGCTATAAGCCTGAAAGATCTTATCTTTTCTCATTCAAGATGTACTTATAGAGTGCCTATTACATGCCAAGTGTTTTGTTATGAACAGGGGATATACATAAGGAAAAGAGCTTAATAATAAGTGCTAAACTAAAAATAATAATAGTAGCTACTATTAGCAGCTACTGCTATGATATTAAACATACTCCAATGTTATGAGAAACATCACAGTCATTGTGCTAAACGCTATATACGCGTTACTTTTATTCCTTTCAGTAAATCTATGTATAAACTCTATTTCAGATGAGGAAACGAAGTTACAGATGTGCCTAGAATCATAAAGCTCTTGAGAAAACTCTATAGCATCCAATACCAAGAAAGCAGAGGAAGGAGCACCTAAGTCTTTCCAAGGGAGTCAGGGAAGAAAGACCTTCCCTAACAAGGAAATGTTCACACTTATTGGCAGGATTCTCACAAGCAAATGGTAAGGGAAAAATAGATTGTATTTTACACAAAAGAAGGAATATATGTATACACATACACACACACACACAGGCTAAAGGGGAGTACAGCATGTATGTTAGGACACTTATAAATAACAGATTCACAGAGTGCTATAGGACGAGACTGGACAAATAGGCAAAGTAACATCACAGATTCTCTTGTATGTCGAGTCTATGTATATACACATTTCTTATAAATGCATATTTTCCCCACAATGCATGAAGAACATAGATAGGAGAGGTGCTATGATTAGAGGCAAGGAAATCCATCATGAAGCTGTTGTCAAAGTCCAAGAGCAAGCTGTTGCCGAAGTTCTAATGGGTGGCAAACTGCACCTGGACAATTACATGAGATCTGAGAGAAAACCTGATAGACGGCCCAAGTTAAAAGTGGCTTAAGTGTTGATTTTCATGTAAAGGTGATTCACTTTAAACAATTAAAACTTAGGAAATTCAACTCCAGAAGAGGTCAAGCCTATACATTTAAATTCAGAAGTTATCTACCCCAAATAATAATAGTAAGAGCTGTGAAAACAAAAGAAGAGAAGAGAACCTTAATAAAAGCAAAAGATTCTAAATAAGTATTTGTTGAATGGGTAAATAAAAGAGTGAATTTAAAGAAGAAGAAAAAAAGGAGCCTACCTTTAGGAAATGACCATAGAAATATGAAGACAAAAAGGAGTCGACTATAACTGAGACGGAAAAACCAGGTCAAGAAAGAAGCAAGCTTCAAAGGAGTCAACAGTGTCAGCAAGAAAGTCAAGGAAAAGAACTGGAAAAAGACCCTTCAGCCACTGGCATCTGAGAATTCAGACTCTTTCTTCAGTTTTGCCCAGCGTTATGTAATTTGTTGCGATTGAGCTTTCCAATCGTTAGTTTTTGCCCTCTTACTCCTCTGTTACTACTATTTTACATTAAAATTAGTTCTCTACAAGTTTGAATATTATTTTAAAATTTTATAAGGCTGTGCATGTGAGGTCCTTTTTAAGGCGTTTTCAAAACATAATACTGACGGCAAAAAAAAGTTTCTTAAGAGCAACAAAGGTTAATTCCAGACCAATTCTTAAACCATGAAACTCGCTTTATTACTCATTGTGTTCCCTGGGCAAAGCTGATTCTATCCAAAAAAAGGACACTGACCTTGGTTCCAACATAAAACAATCTTTTACTATTAAATTGCAAAAAACTAAATTGCCAAA
This sequence comes from Myotis daubentonii, assembly GCF_963259705.1. Classification (NCBI taxonomy): domain Eukaryota; kingdom Metazoa; phylum Chordata; class Mammalia; order Chiroptera; family Vespertilionidae; genus Myotis; species Myotis daubentonii. The sequence continues at coordinate 203,726,163 of NC_081840.1, read as the reverse complement.
CAAAGCTGATTTTTAAAACAAGCATTTACAGAAATAGATGGGATAATAATAATAAAAATTCTAAGAAATAAGACCTTAAAATTAAAAAGCAAAAAATAAAGCCAAAGAAACTACCAAACACAGACAAAAATATGTACATAGAAAAGAATTTTCAATAACTTAAAATATTTACCTTTTTAATTCTTTTACAAGGACATCTAAGTTTTACCTTCTGGTTACAATTAAAAGGACATTCACCAGGGTGGCACATCTCTTTGCACCTATGACCACAAGGAAGCTAAAATAAAATCAAAATAAAGCAGTTACATTCTCAACTACTTATTACCCCAAATCTGAATTTGGACAGAAGAAAATATATTTTAACAAGAAAAACTCAGGATTGAAAAATTCAGAAAATTAAATTTGAAATAAGTCATGCCTCCAGTTTTACTCATATTAACAAAGACAGGATTATTAAAATAATCATTTAATGCTTGAAATGGTCTCATATTTTATAATCTTCCATAAATTCTGAAACTGTCAAATCTTAGTTCTTGAACAAAAATCCATAAAAAGTATCCAAAGTTTTAGTTAAAAGAAAATACATTTTTAACAAAATGGCATATCATGCACTGATTTGTTTTATTTAGTCAAAGAGACTGATTACTATATTTAAAACTATGTTGTCATCTCTTCCTGATCAAGAATTAAAAGAAAAGAGGTACTATTAGTACATCCATAAGTCAAAAGGTTTCCTTTATAAATCCCACCTTTGCAAGTCAAATAACTGTCACTGCCCTAGCTCCAACAACAACAAAAAGGAGAATGTTGACTTTTAGATTGGCCCAATACAGATGGATAACCTTGGTTTCTCACATTATTGCCAGGATAAATCAATAATGAGATTTTACCATCTTACTCTGAACAATTTTTGGAACCACTTTCAATACTTGTAGTTCAAATATAATGCATAGACAAACAACTGAATTTTTAAAAACAAAACTTGCCGAAACCGGTTTGGCTCAGTGGATAGAGCGTCGGCCTGCGGACTGAGGGGTCCCGGGTTCAATTCCGGTCAAGGGCATGTACCTGGGTTGCGGGCACATCCCCAGTGGGGGGTGTGCAGGAGGCGGCTGATCGATGTTTCTCTCTCATCGATGTTTCTAACTCTCTCTCTCTCTCCCTTCCTCTCTGTAAAAAATCAATAAAATATATTTTAAAAAAAACAAAAAACAAAAAAAACTTTATATATAAATGCTTTATACTAATTCAAAATGATAATGAATTTTAAAGTTCATACACAAACATATATGTCTTTTTTAAATACCCTACTAGGAACTTATTCTCTAACTGCCTAAGACCCAGACAGATTTTGATATATTTATATTTTAAGTCTAAATCACATGGGAGGTAAGGATTAGGTGAATACCTTATTGCATAAAGTATATAAGCTATCTTTAAAACTACTTAAAAAAATCTTCAAAGGGTCATCCTAGACCTCATCCTCCCCAAATTTCATAAAGGGATGTGCATCTACTCTACTCATATGTACTACATTTTTACAAACATCACATTTTTATTTCTGGACCCACATTTTTAGTGGGTCCAGAAAAATCCTGAAATAGGATGTCCAAACAAGAAAAGAGAAAATCCAAGGAAAACAATGCCCCAAAAATACAATTTAAAAGATTCTATTAAAGCTTACCTCTTTAGGACACTGATCTTTGCAACAACTGAGGCGGTTCTTTTCATTTATGTCAGCTGTTGTTATTTTTCTAAAAATAGGAGAGTAAGATTTGGTGACATTCAAACCAAGTCCATTTCATAGCATATTTTCCAAAAACAACTCACAATTTCAAACATGTCTATAAAATCATCTTTCTTATTTTTTCTTGAGACCTATTTTAATTGTTTCTTTCTGTAACAATTATCTTCCAATTACTTTACTGTTCTGATAAATCAAATTTTCCAGCCCTTCATCAACTACCAACAAATTAAATGCCAAAAGGGCAATCACTGCAAGAAGGAAGCACAAAACACACATGAAACATCACTGTATCTGGCCTCTCTTTAAAAGTTCCTGTACTATCTTTCCCTATAGTTTAATCATTATTCATAATTAAAATTCTCAAAGCCTCTACATAAATTATTAAAAACTAGTCATTTAATGTTACTTCAAATTAAGAAAGTTAAGCTATTCAATGGGAAATGTAAGCCTATTATGAAAGCCTTTCAGTTGTTTTTGGATAGGCTATTAATGTTACAAATTGATTCATTTTAGATTACATCATTTTAGATCAGTCTATGCTTTTATATGACTCAATAGGTAATTCAGAAATAGTCATAAACACCAAGGAATAAAACCACTTTCTAACAGGGAGTTGAATAGAATCAGAAGAGATACTACATGAGTCAGTAACTAGTGACAATCTAAAAATCCCTACTATACCTATTGCCCAAGATTGCTTTTTCTTCTTCTTTTTTTAAATTCTTTCTTTTCCTGCTTTTTCTATTTCCTTTTGCTAGACATAATTGCCAAATTATAGCATAAGGTTAGCCTCACTAATGTCAAAATTGTAATCTTAATATCAAGTTATCTATAAATGTACTCTAACATACACAATTTTCTTGGCAAAATTTCATTTACTATCACAGAGTTTTTATGCTAGTTCTACTAACATTATATATTTTCATTCTTAAAGTATGGTGCTCATCTCTGAACTTAAGGATTAAAATCATATTGTTCCTGTTACTCTATAAATTAGGAAAAATTACCTACTTTTCAAGGTCTGTATCTTTTATACTTAATTTCCATAGAAGAAATACACATGAAGCAGAAAAGGACTAAAAGGAAAAGATGACTTATAAAATAATTAGTTGAATTAGAGCAAATAAAATTATCAAAATACCGAGACTAAGGAATTCTGTATAAAAACATATATTTTAAATATGTATTCAAGAAAGGGAAAAAGGAACTCTGGATAGCTGAGATAATGAAAGCTATCTCAATCCAAATGTATCCACACATTCCCCAAAAAACCATTCAGCTCATTAATAACAAAATCATTCAAATCCCATGACCATGGCATAACTAGAAGACAGAAATATCTACAAGCTTCAAATTACCTGTAAGTAGAAAAGTTAGTATCAATTCCTAGCAGAGCTATTTCTCAAGCTCCCATAGGAAATCTTTTCAAGAAGTCAGTGAAGTTCTAGAAAAACTGAACAGAAGAGACAGGGAGCTAACATCACTCCAGAAAAAGAAAGTCAACCCTCAGTGTAAGAGCACTAAAAAAGTCTTGGTAATCACAGCACTAACTACAGGGAAGAGATTTGGAAAAGTGCACAACCATCAAGGAGCCATGAACTGAAGGTAAACAGGGAAAGTCACCTTTTGAAGACTACACGATGAAGAGAAAAAGAAGAAAAGAAAATGTAGGACCCTGTAAGACCACAGAAAACAATCCCTTTTTGTCAGTATCATCCATTAATAAAGCAAAATTGCCCCCTTAACTCCCCCTACAAAACTTCTAAAGCTAAAAATTGTAGTATGTTATTTTATTTTTTAAATTTCAACAAAATAATTCTGACTTTTACAAAGCATGAATCTAGAGTGTAAGTGACAAAAACAAATTTACAGGCATTTTTCAAAAAGCATTTATGCTAAAAAAAAATAAAATTATATTCCGAAATTTGACTTTGAGTAAATCAGACTTTTAAAAAGCCCATTTTATAGACTTGGATGAAATGAAGCTCAATGAGTTAGACCATAATTAACTTGCATTTTTTTTAAGTAAGGAAAACATAAAGGTCACATCCTTATATAATAAATGCCATAACAGTGACATCTGTAATAAACAAAACTGTACTTTTTAAATCTACAATTTAAAAATTACACTTAAGTAATTATGCGTAAATCAATTTTTGATCCAATGAAATTCTAGTTTGACACTGTTATTTGAACATGCTGTTTATTTATAGAAATGCTCCTCCTTTTTTCTTTTTTTTAAAGCAGTCATATAATTCTTTTCCTAACAAATCTTATAGAATCCCCAAATGGAAAAACTCGGAAACGCCCTGGTTAAAAAAGGATAAAGTATCTACAAGGTGAAATAGTCTACATTTCCTCCAGGTCACTAGGGAAAATCTAGGTCTCTAGAGTCTCAGGACCACCACTGAAAAATATTCCTTACCGTATATTACATATGAAGAGCTCTGATTTATAAAAAGATACCATGAAAATAATTTTAGTAGAACAACAATATTTCTTCAGTCTTCTTACCTACATTCCACATATAGGGTTGTGATCTTGCAGTGACATTTTATTCTAAGCATCTGAACACAAGGAGGACATTCTCCAGGGTGGCATGGCAAAACACATGGATGAGGACAACCCACTGGCCGTGATTTAGAGCACCCTTCTTCACACTGATGGCATTCTGGGCCAGCCTGCCAAATTGAAAGGAAATAAATCACCTACGTACAGAAGTTTAACATTTCTATACAGTAGTTATAAAATTTACATATCCCATTAAAACAAAGTACTTCTGCAGCTCTTAGAAATACAGCTTAAAAATATTCAAAATGAAGAATAGTAAGATTATCAATATGACCATTATTCACAAAGATTTCTATGTCATCAAACCTGATTAAATCAAACTGCCTCACCTTAAAAATGGAATGAATACATTAAGTATCTAATAAAAACATAAATTACTTCCTAAAGAGTAATCAATGGCAGAAAAAAAATACATAGTAAGACATTATCAATTCATTTACACCCAACAAGTACGATCATCATCAAACTAAAAAAGCATTCAATGTTCTGGAGATAGTCATCTCATCTTGCTAAAGGAAAACACATATAGAGAAAAAAAGGTGAATGACCACCAGTTTAATTTATTTTTAATGCACTTCAATAAGGCAAACCTAAATCACATTTAGTACAAATAAATATTATCTCAATTGTAAAATTGTAACTTAACAAGTCACCTCTCCGCTCTATGAATAATTTAAGTAGTATCTGTCTACTAACGAAGGTTAAAGATTTTTATTATAGGACTAGGGGCCCGGTGCACGAAATTCGTGCACTGGGTGTGTGTGTGGGGGAGTGTCCCTCAGCCCAGCCTGCCCCCTCTCACATACTGGGAGCCCTCAGGTGTTGACCCCCATCACCCTCCAATCGCAGGGTCGGCCCCTTGCCCAGGCCTGACGCCTCTGACAGAGGTGTCAGGCCTGGGCAGGGGACCCTCATTTCCCCCCATCACTGGTTCTGCCCCCAGCCCAGGCCTGATGCCTCTGGCCCAGGAATCATTCCTGGGCAGGGGACCCCCAGACCCCTCCGATTGCTGGCTCTGCCCCTTGCCCAGGCCTGATGCCTCAGCCAGAGGCGTAGACCCCCATCACCCTCTGATCACCTGATCGGCCCCTTGCCCAGGCCTGACGCCTCCGCCAGAGGTGTCAGGCTTGGACAGGGGACCCCCATCTCCCCCCGATCACTGGCTCTGGCCCCCGCCCAGGCCTGAGGCCTCTGGCCCAGGAATCATGCCTGGGTAGGGGACCCCCATCTCCCTCTGATCGCTTGCTCCACCCCCCGCCCAAGCCTGATGCCTCTGACCCAGGCTTCAGGCCTGGGCAAGGGGACCATCATATCCCCCCAATCCCCGGCTCAGCCCCCCGCCCAGGCCTGATGCCTCAGCCAGAGGAGTTGACCCTCATCACCCTCCGATCATCAATCACCGGATCGGCCCCTTGACCAGGCCTGAGGCCTCCGGCAGAGGTGTCAGGCCTGGGCAGGGGACCCCCAGCTCCCTGCGGTTGCAGGCTCCGCCCCTGCCCCGGCCTAACGCCTCTGGCTGAGGCATCCGGCTCGGGCAGCGGGGACCTGCAGCTGCAGTGGCCCCGCGATCGTGGGCTCCGCTTTAGGCCCAGGCAAGGGACCCCTAGCTCCTGGGACTGCCAGCTTCGACTGTGTCCAGCTCCCATCGCTGGCTCCACCCCTACTTCCTGCTATCACTGGCCAGGGCGGCAAAGGCGCCTGATTCTCCGATCATCGCTGGGGGGCAGGGCAAAGGCGGCCCCAGGGCCGCCTTTGCCCTGCCCCCCAGCTCTTAGCTCCCCCCTGGGTTTCCGATCACTGTCAGTGGCAGGGGGCTTCTTCCTGCTTTCCCTTTCACCTCCCTGCATTGTGCCTACATATGCAAATTAACCGCCATCTTGTTGGCAGTTAATTTGCATATAGCCCTGATTAGCCAATGAAAAGGGTATCGTCGTACGCCAATTACCATTTTTCTCTTTTATTAGTGTAGATAGTGTTGAATTTCACATATCATACTGAGATAAAATAAGAGTTATAAATATGAATACTAAGTCTTAAAGGCTCAACATTTTTCATTATCAGCTTTTAAAATGAACTTTCTTCAATTCATCCAACTTTCTGGAAATCCAGGGAGGAGAGCATCCTAATTTTAAGTAGTGGGATGATGAGAAGAAACGCAGAATAAACATTTGGCTATTAATCCTAATAAAAGAAATTTTTTTCATTTTATTGAAATATAATTGGTATTGTATATACTCAAGGTGTTAAGATGTTAATTTGATACACTTATATAGTGTAATAGATTGTCATTGCAGCAATAGCACCTCTATCATGTTACAGAATTATCCTTTCTTCTTAGTGGTTAGAATAATTAAATTCTAGTCTCTTAGCAAGTTTAATAATTATAATGAAATTCGTTTGTTTTTTTTTAAATCAATGAAACATGACACATCACACACACTGCTTTTAGCAGTGTTCGCAAACATTTCTGTGCATTCTAAATCACCTGGGAATCTTGTTAAAATGCTGAAGTGGGGCCTGAGACTTTGCATTTCTAACAAGATTCCAGCTGATGCCAATGTTGCTGGGCTGCAGACAACACTCTGAGTGGCAAGGGTCTATAACATACAAAATTATATAGAAATATATGTAGGTATGATTATGTATCTACATATATTTTTATTTTTTATGTATTTTTGGTGATAGATTCCACACCGCCCCCTCCCCCCCCCCCAAAAAAAAACAAAACAACTTTCCCAATTACTCAATTTCTTCTTGCAGGCACTTCAAAAGATATTTGTCCCACATTTGCCTGAGAAATACACACCATTTCAATTGTCACCAGCCTCACACGTTTCCCTGTCAACCACAGTTCCACTCATTATAACCAATGAATTAGACAACAGGAATATCTGTTGCTAATGGTAACAATCAGAGCCACTGCTCAGGCCAGGATACCAGAGAAGAGCAGATAAGCCAAAGAACTTTGAGTCCAGTCAATTCTATAAATACCTACTAAATACCTGCTGTGTTGTAGGCTCTGTGCTACAACTGAAAGCTGAAACTGTATTAAAAATTCCATAAGTATTTGGGTCAAGACACATACTAGGAGTATTTCTCCAATGGGTCACAATTGAGGTAAGGTAAGAAATTTTTTTTAAGTTTCTGGAGTTATTTTGTTTAATATATAAATTAGAGTGATTGCAAAGTTAACCCTAAAATAATGTAATTTTCACTCACTTGAATTGCAGTAGCCTTCCTTGAGTGAGAGATAGGAATGGACTGGTAGCTAAATTGAGAAAAATTGCACATAACTTATAACCTATATTTTGCAACATCCACTGCCCAGGAAGTCATTGTGGAATTCTCCAATCATTGTCATATTAGCTCTTAAAACGACTTTTTTCTGACTCATTTGATGTTCTGAAAACCTCGAGGAGGAATGCCTTATAGCAGCTATTCCTTAAAGTAGTTTTGAATCATTAAAATTATTTATTAGCTTGATTTTATAATTCCAATACCCTTTCATTTTATCATGACTACGTTTTTATTGAGGACCAAGGCATGGACTAATGAGGAAATTATAACTCATTTACATCTATGTCTACATATGAGCAAGAACGATACTATGGATATTTATGCTGTCATACATTACAATTACCAAAAGAAAGACCAAAAAACCTAACAATGCAATTGAAATCTTCAATAACACAATTCATATTAATAATTTACATATCTGTTCATTTAATGTTACTTAATAAATACGAAACTGAAAACTTTTTACTTATTCCCCATTAAGCACACTTGCTATTACGATTCCCTATAAAATGGAAGCCTAAGAAAAAACATGAATTACTTTAAAAAAATAAAATTTAATATCATTTAAAAGTTAAATGGCTCTATTTGTGTTTTTTTATAAAATGACAATTTTTAGAGATCTCTTTAGAGTCAATTTTTCATATGCTTATAAAATGCTTTTACTGAATTTCACACACACATACACACACATCTGTGACGATATTTACTTCCAAATGAAGTTTGGGAATTTATTAAAACTATGAGCATCATGTATCATGTGTCAGGTTTTAAAAATATTTTAAAGCAAATTCAGAGATATGTAAGCGTTTATACATTACCTTATTTTTGCCAATGCAGGCTTCAGTTTCAGTGACTTTGTGGCATTCTTTCATACATATATGATTCTGACAATCTAAGGTTCGTCCACAAACTCTCTTACAAGAGTAGGGTCCTACAGCATGGCATGGTAGTGGACTCACCTTAAAAATAAAAATAAAAAAAATAGCACAACACACACACACACCTCCAAGACCCATGTTTCCAAAACAACTAACTCTGTTGTCACTTGATAACAAGTTTCACAAAGGTCTGAAACATTTTCACTAATAATCATCATCAAAACCAAAGTAACCTATCCAAAAAAAAATGCAAAACATGAATGCCAAGAAGCAAAATATTCCCTAAAAGGGAAATGCAATACGATTCTGTAGTAAATGCATATTCATAAGCTAATTTTCAAATAAGAGCACTGTATACAGGGTGTGGCAAAAGTAACTTTATAGTATTTTGCCACAACCTGTATTTTTAGAATTAGTAGACAAACTATTGTCTTTACAACACTGAAATAACAATACTTTGACTTCATTATTTCTAACAATCTTAGTATAGGAAAAATATAGATGACAAGTTTTACTTAAACTTGTGCCTAGCTCTAGCTGGTTCTGCTCAGATAGAACATCGGCCTGTGGACCCGAGGGTCCCAGGTTTGATTCTGGTCAAGGGCACATGCCGGGTTGCAGGCTCAATCCCCAGTAGGGGGCATGCAGGAGACAGCCAATCATTGATTCTCTCTCATCATTAATGTTTCTATCTCTCTCCCTCTCCCTTCCTCTCTGAAATCAATAAAAATATATTAAAAACAAACAAGCAAAACTTGTACCTATAACTCACCTCGTGCTTCCCAAGACACTGCCTGCAAGAAAAAAATAAAATAAAAACATTACAAATTCTTCAAAAAAAAAACAACACCCAAAGCAAAGATGCTAATTCTATTATTTGTTTTATTAAGAGTAAAAAATAAACACATACGGAAATAAGTGATTATAGAAACACCACAAGATACGAAGTTAATATATAAAAGCTAATTGCTTTTCTATAAACCAGCAACGAACAATTGGAAAGTAAAAACATGAAACATACCACTATTTATGTTAGCACACAAAAAAGGAAAAATACTTAGGTATAAATCTAACAAAATATTTACAAGATCCATATGAGGAAAATTACTCATGAAAGAAATCATAAATCTAAATAAATGGAGATACATTCCATGTTCACTGATAGGAAAGTGCAATATTTTTAAGATGTTGCTTTTTCCCTACTCCATGCAGATTCAACACATGTTATTCTGTGGATATCAACACAGTGATTCTAAGATCTATATGAAAAGACAAAGGACCCAGAACAGGTAACCCAGTACTGAAGAACAATGATGTCAAAGGACTGACACTACCTAACTTCACGACTTATAGAAAGCTACAGTGATCAAAGCAGATGGTATTTGGTGAAAGAATAGACAAATACATACTGGAACAGAACAGAGTCCCAAAATACACCCACACAAATATGGTCAGCTGATCTTTGACAAAAGAGAAAGGCAACTGAATCGAGAAAGGATAGTCTTTTCAACAAATGGTTGGTGCTGGAACAAAGGGACATGGAACAGAAAAAAATCCAGACAGACCTTACACCTTTCACAGGAGTTAACTCAACATGGGTAATATACCTAAATGTGAATGTGAAACTATAAAACAGGAGAAAATGTAGGTGACTTTGAGTTTGACTTTTCAGATATAATATCAACAGCATGAGCCATAAAAGAAAATGGTAATGGACTTCATTACCACTGATGGACTTCATTAAACCTAAAACATCTTCTCTATAAACATTTAAAAGTATTAAATGAAAAGACAAGCCACACACTGGGAGAAAATACTTGGAAAACATATACCCAGTAAAGGACTTGTATCCAAAAATATAAAAAGAACTCTTAAAACTCAACAATAAAAAAGCAAACACATATTTAAAAAATGAACAAGATTTGAATGAACAGAAAACAGACAAATCTTAAAAGAAGACATGCAGATGGCAAATAAGCACATGAAAAGATCTCAACATCATGTCATTAGAGGACTGCCAATTAAAATGAGATACTACAGCACATCTATCAGAATGGCTAAAACTCAAAACACTGACTATACCAGATACTAGCAAGGATGTAGAGCAACGGGCGCTCTCATTCATTGCTGGTGTGAATGCAAAGTGATACAGTTTAACGATTTCTTACAGAATAAACATAGGCTTACCATATGAGGCAGCAATTGCACTCCTAAATATTTTCCCAAATGAGTTGAAAACTTATGGCCATTCAAAAAACTGCACATAAATGTTTACAGCAGCTTTATTTATAATTTCTAAAACTTGGAAGCAACAAAAATGTCCTTCAACAGGTGAAGAGATAAACTGTGGTAACCATAAAATAGAATAATATTCAGTGATAAAAAGAAATGAGCTATGAAGCCATGAAAAGACCTGGAAGAACCTTAAATGCATATTTCTAAGTGAAAGAAGCCAGTCTGAAAAGACTACATACTGTATGATTCCGACCATATGACATTCCGGAAAAGTCAAAACTACAAAGACAATAAAAAACAACAACAGTGGTTTCCTAGGCATTCATCAGGGAGGGAGGCAAGGGATAAACATGAGATAGGGCATGTTTAGGGCAGTGAAACTACTCTGTATAGCATGTATGTTAAATAGTCTTCCTATAAAACAGATTAAGGAATTCAAAGGTAATTGACTATGATATGTCAATTTTAGTGCCTATGAATCAAAATATAAATGTCTCTTCTTCTGTTTCCTCAAAAGGAAAAATTTAGGCTATTTGATAATCACTAATAACTCAAATCTAGTAAGAGATACTACAGACAACTTGGTCCCTCATGAAATACAAGTCCTCAATAAAAGAAGTCTCTAATAATTACTAGTTGAATATGTACATAAAGAACCTCTTAGTTAACTATACCTCCCCCTCTAATAAATCTACAGATTAAAATCATCCTATTAGTGGCTATAGCTCCCAATTAAAACTCTGCCTCCCAACCTGATTGCCCAACCAATACATAAAAATATACATGCTATTCAAACTGAAAGGAAAGTTGTGCAAGGACAAAACGGGAGTGAGGGCTTTGAAAAGTACAGAAAACAAGAACCCTCTCTTTAAAAGACCAATACACAGATACGAATATTCTACTTGGAACTTCAATTGTAGACAACAGCCCCTTTTGTAATTGTATGCTGCTTCCTAGTTCTGTGCTTCCTTTTCCCCTATATTCCATAACCTCTGCTGGAAGTGTGAACTATTCCAGGATTCCCTATTACCCCAGGTTTGACTCAGTACAGGTCATTTGCTGGCCACTCCAAGACACTACTTCCTTTCATTTTCAGTATCTCCCTCAAACACTCTCCATTAAGTTTGTCTTACATAAAACCGGGTTTTCCTTTGTCCTCAAGGAGCTTACAGACTAGCATGGGAATCAGTCAGGAAAACTGGATATATTATTGTAACTCTAAGCACAAGTTGCTATAAAAGCTAAGAAGGGCATCGAACACTAACTAACTAGGGGAAAACTCAAAAGAGAAATCTAGAGGAAGTTTTTAAGCAGTACACAAAATACATTTATTTGGACAAGAACGAAGCTAAAGACAGAGAACTAACTAGCTTATATGCTAAGCCTAAAATGATGAATTGAACAAAGAATATGGGAAAAGGTGACTTATGATATACTTTAGCCTGGCCGGCATGGCTCAGTGGTTGAGCATCGACCTATGAACCAGGAGGGCTTGGTTTGATTTCCTGGTCCTGCACATGCCTGGGTTGCGTTCTCCATCCCCAGGGTGGGGTATGCGGGAGGCAGTCCATCAATGACACTCTCTCATCATTAATGTTTCTCTCTCTCCCTCTCCCTTCCTCTCTGAAATCAATACAAATATATATATATATATTAATATACACTTTTAACTATGTAAAAGGTATTTTTTAAAGTTAAAACTCTAATACTTACATAGGAATAGGAACTTGACATGGAGGACAAGGTAATGCGGCCTGAATAAATGCTGGCTCTGAAGGCTGTTCCCAAGGGCCTGTAGGCTGGTGCTACAAGTAAAATGCATAACAATTTTAAGTCAAAGGGGTAAAATTACATGGCCATTAAAAGAATCTTAGAAAATTGTTCCATGTATCCTCCACTCAAGCAGGTGGAATATTTTTCAAAAATATCAACAAATTGTGTTTAACTGAAATATTCCATTCCATCTGCATTTTATCAGCTTGTTCCTCTCTATAAACATTTGATATTAAAAACTGAGGCAGACTCCAGTGTTTTAATGCCAGAACAGAGGCAATATAGCCTCCTTCACTTCTCATAGGCCAAAGGGAGAATGAGAAACAGAATTGTAAACTCTACCTTCCACCAGCTGAATGTTATCTCCATTATTTTGCTCACTGTTGTCTCCCTAGCACTGAGAAGAATGCTTACATAGTAAGGACTCAATAAATATATTAAAAATGTGACTGAATCTTTGAGGAAACCAAAAGATACCTATAACCATAAACCACATATGTGAAGAAAAACTGCCAAATTTATCTCTATCTTGAAGATAAAATGACTATCACACTGTATTTGCAAATATTTGTTTATTGGTCTCTCTCCTTTTCTATACTATATACTTCTTAAAACAAAAGATCAAGTCTTGGTTACTTTGTACCCCTGCTCCTATCACAGTGCTCAATACCAAATAAGTACTTATTTACTGCTTGTTGAATGACTAAGAGAAATTCAGAAAATATGACCCACAGCAATCCACTGTCTCGTCAGAATATTGTTTCCTTACCCTGCCAGTTTGCTTTATTAATGCTTGATCATGACATGGAGCAGGACACAAGTGACCACATTTCTCCAACACTTTTTGGCAAGGTTGATGACATGGAGGACAAGAGCCAAAGTGACAGCGATGTTTTTCTTGACTTGTATGATGGCAAGTTGGTGGGCGACTAAATCATAAAGTACAATTTTTAAAATTACTTTTGATCATTGAAGAATTATATTTAAAGTGAAATCATCTATTTATATATAGAATAAGAATATACTGTGAATATTAGTATTTTAACACATTAAAGCAAAATTGAAAATATTAACAATATTAAAAATCAATATGAATTTAAATTGGTAAGACACAAATATAAGTTTGTGCAAAGCTTCATACCGACCTGCATAGCTCTTTGCACTTGGGTGGTCTTGTGGTACGTTCTCGGCCACAGGGTACTGTCACCTTTGTACTACCACAATTGCACTTCACATCTACAGTTTCTGGGCAAGGATAGCAACTCCCTGAAAAAAAAGGCTGCAAGTTAAAATTTACTTAACTACCCAAATGTCTATCAATAGTAGAATCAATGAAAACATCAATAAAAACATGTCCTTGGGTAAGGATTTCATTAAAAAAAACACAAAAAAACCTGTGTAAAAATCAAGTAGGACTGGTGTTTCTTGGTAAGAAAATTCTAAACTACACATCCAATTTCTTTAATGGCCATTCGACTAGTCAGATTTTTTTACTTAAAGTAAAGACCAGTGTTTTTAAAAATAGTCGACAATGCTCTATACATATTCTCCTTTCCCCGCCATCTTTATCGCACCATCTCTCTGACCTAATCTCCTACCATCTGTGCCCTTGAGCACCTCTTCCATGCTCCTTCAGTTCCTTCAAGTGCTCCTGTCTCAGGGCTGCTGCAATCGCTGCTTTCTTGCCTGGAACATTACCCTCCCCTATTGCCACAGGGCTTGATCTCTTACTTCTTAGGTCTTCTCTCAAATGTCATCCTTTCAGAGTCATCCCCTGATCACACTATATAAAATAGTATATACCATCCCCACTGTCACCATTTAAATTTTACTCTAATTTTCTTTCTATATGTGGCACCACTGATATTCTATATGAATTTGATTAGTTATTTGTATTCTATCTGAGGGAAAGTAAAAATAAAAAAGTTCCATAAGAGCAGGCACTTTGTCAATATGGTTCACTCCTGTAATCCCAGTGCCTGGTACTTAGTAAACAAGGCAAAAAACTTATTGAATAAATTAATGATTAATGCAGAGGATGCTAATGAAATTTAAATTTGAGTCAATGATATAATATGACTATAAAGGAAATAAGATCCTTTTCAGGGTTAATGGAATCTGTCACTTTTCCTAATGGGGAGGCAATGTGGTATAATGGAAATATCATTAAAGTCTAAATTCACATCCTGAACCTGCGACTAGTTCTATGACCTTGGGCAAATAGTCTCTTGGACAGTTTCCTTATTACAGTAAACAACAATAGTGCCATATGCTTTGTAAGAGCTCTGAGAGGATTAAGACATTAACTAAGATATCTAACATGCACATAATCCCAAAGGAAAACAGTAGTTTGTCCCAGGTCATAAAGCCACTAAGCGGCAGAGTCCAAACTTGAACCAGGACCTCTTACCCTAAGTCCATGCTCTTACCACTACCTTATACCATCGTTTATAAATTACATTTTATACTGACATATTCCAAATGGGTAAAGTTAACTCAGTTTTTAATGTCTAATAACTTAGGCACCCCTGAGACTCCTTCAGAGGGTCTGCAAAATCTCACATACATAGAGTTTTGCAGAAGCTATATGACAAGTGATATCAAAAGAGATTGAATGCAGAAGCAGGTCTGTAATTCCAGCCATCTCCTATTAAGTTAGACTCGTTAGACAGTAAAGACATTTGCAAAAATGTAAAAAATACCATTCTCACTAAATTTTTTTCAGAAAAGTTATTTTTCACAAAAGAAAGTTACTGTATTAAGAAGTAATGGGGCCCTAACCAGTTTGGCTCAGTGGATAGTGTCGGCCTACCAACTGAAGAGTCCCAGGTTCGATTCCGGCCAAGGGCATGTACCTTGGTTGCGGGCACATCCCCAGTAGGGAGTGTGCAGGAGGCAGCTGATCAATGTTTCTCTCTCATCAATGTTTCTAACTCTCTATCCCTCTCCCTTCCTCTCTGTAAAAAAAAAAAAAAAAAAAAAAAAAAAAAAAAAAGTAATGGGGTTTTATTGCTATTTTTAAATAAAATAATAAATATTATTACATTTTATTTCAACTTAAAATATAATAAATATCAATAGATAAAATCCACACTCACAAAAGCTCTTTGGGTCCCAGAGTGTGAAGAGGTCTTGAGACTAAAAAGTTTAAGAACTACTGGCTTAGGATATATCCAATTCCTTACTAAACTTAATTCCATAAAAATGTCTAAAATTCAAAGTAAAACTGAAAAACCTAAGAACATATTTATTAATTCATAAATTCTGTGGGGAAGATTGGAAGGAAGGAAGCAACATGGTGTTATAAAATAAAAAAACTTTTATATTCAGAAGACTGGGGCTTAAATCTTGGCTATATTGGTTTACTAGGTATTCCCCTGTGCATGTACGTCACTGAACCCTCTTAACTTTAACTTATCCATAAAATCATGATCTTGGCAACTGCCCTACCTTCTCAAAGTTATTAAGAGGACAAACTAAGATAATAAATGTGAAAGCTCTCTATCAACCTTAAAAACACTATGTAAATACAAACATGAAAGTACAGCTACTGTTAAATTTTACCTCTGTGGCAGACAGATGGACACTTATGGTTTCTACATCCTAAAGTCCGTCCACAGTTTTGATCACAAGGTGTACAGTTTCCAGGACAACACTGAAGAGAAAGCAATATATAAATAATAGGTCATCTGAAAAGCATGCATAATATAAAAGTCATTACTAGGTATTCACAGAACTTATGGAAAGCAAAAGATACTGTACTTCTTTTCAATATAAGAATAAAAGTAGTCAAGACTATCAACATTCTTCTGATAAGTAGATATGCCATATTAAGAACTTGTAAGTTTAAATAGAGAATGTCCTAATTTACCAAAATCCAAGATAAATTTACTTGCATTTCAGTACATTATTCTATGACTTAAAACATTCCCATAATTTCATTTCTACTTATCTATGCAGAGATTGACAACATTAACCAAAGGAATAGATCTGGTCAAATCCTATAGTCAATTCAGGCAAACAATTGGCCTGATTATTTTAAAAATTTAGTTAAAAAGAAAACCAGTTAAATGTATAGATTAGTTTAGCAATTATTTTTAAGCCATTAGATTAGTTTAGCAATTATTTTTAAGCCATGGAATCAGAGATTAACTAAAGGAGAAAAACAGAGATTAGGTTATTTGCTTCTAACTTTTATAACTTCCCTGATTTCCAATCTGTTTGTAAGAAATACACCCGTCTACAACTTGTCCCAATTTTCATTCATGAACAAAAGGCAACTACTTATATTCCACCTTACTATTCTAATTCCCTCCTTGACTTCTCATATATCCAATCTTTGGAGAGAAAATGCAGACTATAATTGTCTTAAAGGAACTTGGGATTGAAACCTACTTTAAGAACAAGTTTCAGTATATAAAAATAGCTCAAAAAATATACTTTATTGAAAAGCAATTAAAAGTCAAAATAGTTCACTATATCAGTCAAATATTTACTAAGATTATGTGCCTATCACTATGCTAGTGGCAGTGTGTGAAAAGAAATTTTGTGGTCCATGACTTGAATAAGCCTTTAGACACTTCTGTCTGACCATGGTGGAGTAAACAACCACCAGATTTATATTCCTGCCTTAAACAACTAGGAAATCAGACAAAATATACAGACATGGAAGATATAGGTAAGATCCAAACCCAACTCTCAGAAATGAAAAACTATAATATCTGAGATGAATAAACATAGGATGTGATAAAAAATGGATTAGACAAAGCAGAAGAAAATTAATTCCACAGTATAAGACAAAGCCATATAAACTAAAACACAAATTTTAAAAACTAAAATTAATAAATGGAACATCAGTGAGCTGAGAGACTTCAAGTAGCATAACATACATACTGCAGTCTAGAAGGCAATGGGTAGGGGGGAAACATTTGAAGAAATAAAAACTGAAAATTTCAAAAAGTTGATGAAAACTATAAACCTACAGATCTAAGAAATTCAACAACAAAAAATTAATGAGCCCTGACCAGTTTGGCTCAGTGGATAGAGCATCAGCCTGTGGACTCAAGGGTCCCAGGTTTGATTCCAGTCAAGGGCGTGTACCTTGGTTGAGGGCACATCCCCAATAGGAGGTTTGCAGGAGGCAGCTGATTGATGTTTCTCTCTCATCGAAGTTTCTAACTCTCTATCCCTCTCCCTTCCTCTCTGTAAAAAAATCAATAAAATATTTTTTAAAAAACTTTGAAAAAAAATGAATGAAACAGGAATAAAGTCAGGGAACAAAAATCGCTTAAGAAACAAGCTGAGAGAATTATGCCCGAGATTAAAAAGTCTCTTGTCATTTACAAATCTTGCTAAGATTTCCCACTAATATAAACCATTAGGATTAATCTAGACTATGTATTAATATTTCATATGAGAAGCATAGAATATGCTTGGATATTTGAGGAACATGTCAAGGTGGTTCTTATCATAGGCCTACAGAGGAAAAATTCAAAAGAATTTTTAAAGCAATGTTCCTAGCTTATTACACATACCTTTCTCTTACACTGATGCTTCTGACAGTCACGCATCTTAACACACTTAGTTTCACAGAGATAAGGTTTATGACATGGCATTCGTTTTGTATGCTTTCCACAGCGACATTGCTTTTCTACTTCCTGGAAGAATCAAATAAATGCTATTAAAACTAACTTTTGTTAACATGATTTTTTTTCACCTTGCCAATTTTTATAATTACTAAAAAACGAAGGAACCCAGTCAGCGTGGCTCAGTGGCTGAGCGTCAACCTATGAACCAGGAGGTCACAGCTTGATTCCCAGTCAGGCACACGCCTAGGTTTTGGGCTTGATCTCGTGTGGGCATGCAGGAGGCAGCCGATCAATGATTCTCTCTCATCATTGATGTTTCTATCTCTCTCTCTCCCTTACTCTCTGAAATCAATAATATATACATGTTATATATATAATACATATATTATACACACACACATATATATATAAATTTTTGAAAAAAAATGAAAGAGGGAAGCTTTAAGAGAAAACTTGTATGAAAGGAAGACTTTACCAAAACTAAATCAGAATTTCCTAAAATAGTTGTTTGTATCTTACTTTGTTCCAAAAAAGACTTCATATGAATTTTCATTATTAAATTTAGTAGGAATTTAATACTAAATCATTAAACAATACCACACATTAAAATCACTTACATGTGGTTATACCATGACGTCTGCACATCTTATTTCAGTAAAGCAAGAAAATTGGATTATCTGGAAGCTAATTTGTTGACTTGGTAGTTTGGTCATAACCAAGGTGACATATATATAACTTAAAAGTCTCAATTAAGCCTAAGCATTCATTTCTTTCCATCATCACTAAGCCTAATTCTTCATTGCTTTGAATGTCTATTGGGAACAAATAACCTCAACTTTGGACCATAAAAATAAGAAGTTCAAACTTTAACCAAGCAAAATCAAACAAAAGGTGATTTTTGGACTTGATTGCTGGCATACTCTCATGCTTCTTCACCATACCCATTAGGTCACTAAACTCATTCAGGTCATCATATAGGTATTTATAAAACTAAGTAATGGAAAACAGTTACAGAACAATCCCATCAGACATAACAGAGAGCTCTTAGAATTAATTATTACAGGAGATGACTAACTTGTCTACATGTTTCACAAGGACCTCGGTGACAACGCTGTGAACATCTATGGACTCCACATTCAAGTAACTTGTCACAACTATCTCCACAAGTTGGCACATCTTCTGTACAAGGCAAAGAGAACTCTAAAAGCAGACAAAAAGTCAATGTTACTAGTAACACACATTATTATGAAGCACTAACAACATGCCATGTTCTTTTGACTCCCTAAAGAATGACAGCCCTTTCAGACTATGAATTTTTGCATCTATGTAACTATTGGAAAAATTAACTTTAATAAAAATAATCCGTAATATTTGTGAAGTTAATGTAAAGTGAAACAAAATTTGACATATTACAAGTTACTTCAAGAAGCACATTTACAAGCTAACTATTTCAGAAATAGTTATCTGAAGAAATAATGTCATGTAACCTCTATGAAGAATTCCACAATATAGAATTATAAAAACAATTTGCTCTTAATAACCTCACAGGATAAAAGAAAAGAAGCAGATTCAAAAACATAATGAAACTCACCTTCGACACAAACATGACAAGTACTGGCAATAATCTGATGAGCATGTGTGCTGGCATTGGTACAGAGTCTACAGCCCTTCCATACCTTTAACTCAAAGCAACCAAAACTAAATTCACTTATAGCCCAATACACAATAATGACAACAGCCTGTAATTATTAGGTTTCCTTTACATGTTAGGCACTACACTGTTTTATGAGCATTTTATCATTTAATTCTCACAAACATCTTACAAAGACGGTACCATCATTGTCTCCATTTAACTTGAGAAAATCAGAGTTCATGAAGGTGGGATTTGAAGCCAGATATGCCTGATTCCAAAGTCTGAGGTTAAGCATGTTATACTGTCTTCTCATCCAAAGGTACAGAAATCTAACATTAACTGTGTATAATTATTGAAACTACAGTATGAACTCACAGAGAAATCTAATGAGGAAAGTACTCTAGTTAGCATAAAAAATAATCATATCCCATTAAAGGTTTAAAAATAGTCTTACTTGACTTCTGACATGGACAGAATCTTTTCCCAGATCGAGGACATTCTCCACAAGCACCAACATGACACATTTGCTCACATGTATGATTACCACATGGCAAGGTTTTCCCACATACCTAAAATAAAATGCAATAAGCACTAGTGAAAAACTTAAAAGTTAACAAAAAAGACTTTGTACATTACATAATCCATTTTTTCTTTGTACATAATCCATTTTTCAATCACAAGCCACTTTTTTATGTTCCTCATAATTTGTTTTTCTCTCTTAGGTATCATATATCCATAATAATAAAGCATAATATGGAGCTAATTAGACTGGATGTCCTTCCAGACAACCTTCCAGATGTGGCCGGGATTGGCCGAGGCAAGCCAACGAGGCTAGCCAACGAGGCTGCAACTGACCAGCAGGCTGCAGCGGGTGGGCAGGGCCTCCCTCTGTGAGGGAAGCCTGGGTCCCGGGTGCTGGTGCCCCGGTGTGGGTGCCACAGGGAAGCTGGTGCCAGCAGCCAGGGGAAGGAAGGCTTACTCTTGCACAAATTTTGTGCATCGGGCCTCTAGTAAATACATAAATACACACACATACATACACATATACTAGTATATACACATACATACATATACATGTTTATAGACACATTCCTATGCACCAAAGAGTATATTTTTAAAATATAATAGTATATACAGCATCATATGGCCATCCACCAAAGATTTCCAAATGGTACTAAAACTATGCCAGTTCTAGGAAAAACAATCTATAAAACCAATTCTACTTCCTCAATTGGATTAACTCAAAAGGTGAGGAGGGGTGTTGTTTAAAGAGAGGGGAAAGGAACGGAGAACGAGCTAGCAAGAAAGCATGTATATGTACTGAATCCAAAATTCAATAAATAGTTGTTAATTTGAAAAAAATTACAATATTAAATTGGAAAAGTTTCCTAAAATGTGAACATAATTCATTTAAGTTACTATTCTTCCTTTCATTTTATCCCACTAAATCAAATGAGCTAAATCCGGATTAGCATTTCTGATATGCTTTCCGTATTCTTTAATGCCCACGCCCTCAAAATGCATGAACACTTACTTGATCACAGTGCCACAGGGGACTTGCACAGCTTCTTTCAGTTTCTTGTTTGCCACAGACACACTTTTGCCTACTAACTCTTGGACAGGGCGGACAACTTCCTAAAATCACAATTATAAATTAGCACGACACATTACAAAGCAATAGAGACTGCTTTCACTTTGGCTAAAAGGTACAGTCTTTCACCTGCATGACAAGGATTTTCACATTTATGTTGTCCACAAAGCAACTTCTGCCCACATGCCTGCTGACAGGACCATTCCTTGGCACTGCATCTACGAGGGATGGATTTTGCTTTCTTACAGTAACAAGTAGTTGTGACCATCTTTGGACAAGGAGGGCAGGGCCCTAGAATCCAATAAAAAGGGGGGAAATCAGAGGTCAAAGATAACTTTTGATTCCCATACCTATTATTGATTTCTAAAGCTTCCCTTGCTTATACTTCAAAAGCCATCCCCTTTCAATATTTTCTTCTATAAATTTAAGTTCTGAATTCAACTTTCACAATTTTTTTTTTTTGCCTCAAAGTAATAACCACCCACAAACAATTACAAACGTAATAGTAACTTACCTGGATGACAGAGGAGCAAACATTTATGGCCGCAAGGAGGTTTAAATTCTCTTTCACATACTTGGCCACATGAATGAGGCACAAGCCACGGATCTAAAGGTGGATCTTCTACTTTTCCACAATAGCAATAGTACCTACTAGGTGTGTCAGATCGTTTGTACTCAAACCTACATTTTGGACTACAAAGAAGAATTACTGAAGTTAATTTCATTTTTAAAAGTGACAGGAATATACATAGACTTAGCAATATGGTATACTCAATTTGCTTTATTTAAGGCACTCTGCTCCATTTTTATATTAGTGAAAAACAAGATTTTACTAAAATAAATTTCAACCATCTAGCACAGCTTTATCCAATATAATTTCCTGAGGTAATGGAACGGTTATATACCTGCCAAGTCCAATATAGTAATTATTAAACATATATGGCCAGTGAGCACTTGAAATGTGGCTGATGCATACAACTGAGAAAGGAACAGAACTTTGGTAATTTTAAAAAAATTAAATAACCACAGGTGACAAGTTGCTAATGTATTAAACAGCATAAATAGCTAGATCCTGGCTTCACCATATAAGAGAAGAGAAGTCTGAACACATCATTTTATTTCAACTAACTTTAATATCCTCATTGGTAACATGGGAATACAATCTCTCACAAATGACTGAGAATTACTTTTACAAAACTATTATATCTGAAATGTTTTTAAAAACTACATTTTATCACAATTTGATAAATACAGGGTGGGTTAAAAATAGTTTACAATTCTGAGTATGTGAAACACAGAGTTTATTCTTGAATTAATTATTAGTACATTGTTTTCCATACAAACAACTGCAAACCTACTTTTGCTCAATCTCGTATATCAGCTATGATAACAAGAGGTCTAATGTGGATTCAGGTTTTCTAAAACCTGAATCTTATATAATCTAGGGGCCACTGTTAAGAGAAAGAACTCAAAATTACAAATATAAAATTAGTTACAAAAGTGAATATTATGTGACCACACAAAGCCCCTGAAATTTCTGTGTCATCTTGACAGTAAATCTACCCCCTTTGGTTGCCAGTGTGAGTAAATTATTTTATTGTCTTTATTTAGCAGATTTATAAAATTTTCATTCCCCAACTCTTTCTGAAAATATTACAGAAGTTCAAGATCAAATCATGAATAAACCATCTAATAAAGTAAATGTAGAAAAAACAATAATATTGAATAATATACACCTACAGTTTTGAGAGATTTGGGGGATAAAATTGAAAAGCTTATGATCAAAATGTGTTAGATGACAGTCTTATACAATGTGATATTAATGTATACTAATATGAACTCTGGGAGAGAAGTACCAGAATCATGAAGAATTCCAGTCTTATAGAAAAGAAAGTTTTGCAGGGGAAAAATAGTCTGAATAATGATTTATTAACTAGTGGGAAAGAAAAGCCATTACCAAGCCCCATATCTTCACAAACCAAATGACTAACTGAAGGCCAAACATGGACACTGAAACTGCCAATAAAGCAACTTATGAGCTACATTTTCATTTATTTTACAACTTGATATTCCAAAATTAGAAAAATTACCAAGGCCAGGGATAATCTCTCCTTCCGAAATCGTCATCTGTCAGAGAAGATACCAGAAACTGGCTGTCTTTAGCCCACTTCTGGATACAGGGCATGTGAAATATACAGAAACATCCTGAACAACTCCAAACCTAAGACAAAAGTATCAGATATTAACATATATACAATGATTATTTTTCTTTGATAATTACATAAAAATACTTTAAAATAAGCACCACAGTAAATTATTTTCAAGAGCAAACTACAGATTAAGAAACATAATTCTGCCCTGGCTGGTATGGCTTAGTTTGTTGAGCATCGTCCCATGCTCAGAAAGGTCAAGGGTTCAATTTCCGGACAGGGCACATACCAGGGGTTCAATCCCTGGTCGGGGTGAATACAAGAGGCAACCAATCGATGTTTCTCTCTTTCTTTCTCTCTCTCTCTCTCTCTCTCTCTCTCTCTCCCCCTCCCTCCCTCCCTCTCATACAAGAGGCAACCAATCGATATTTCTCTCTCTCTCAAAATCAATTTTAAAAAACATACTTAAAAAAAGAAATATAATTTTTCCTTCCAGAATAACATAAGCAATGTTCTTTAAAGAAAAATATCATTAACCATCCAGATTCATTCAGCTAGAAGTAACTACTGCTAACATTCTGGTCAGACTCGAATAGCTTTATTTTAAATTTTTTAAAATCTTTATTGTTGAAAGTATTACATAGATCTCCTTCCCCCTGCCCCCATCTCTAATATTTTTAAAAATGTGTTTTGTAATTTTTAAAAGGAGTCATGCCATACTGACTGATATGTAACTTCATAGCCTTTTCTTTTAATATAGTACAGTTAAGCCTCACACACACACACAATTTAAAGGCTTAAGGAATAACAGTAATTAATTTTAAAACCTACCAATGCATTAATATAACTGACAAAAATCAGTTCTCCTTTCATTATAACATTTCTCACCTGTTTAATAAAATCAGACATGTAGCATATTGCATAAACTGGCAACAGCATTTTTTTAAAAAGCCAACTTTTTAGTTGTGTTCTTCCTCAATCAGCGGCTAAGAAAAGAACTGGGATGTGGGAGTTAAGAGAGGACAAGGTGGGAAAGAAGAAATGCCAATGAATGGTAAACAGCTGAGCTGATTACAGCTAAGGACCAAAGTTCAGTCCTGCTAGGGACCCTCTGAAGAACCATTTAAAACATACCTAGAACTATCCCCAACCCCAACCCCTAACAGAGAGGAGGTTGGGGTACTCATCTACCAATTCCCTGTGATGGAACATTGGCCCAAGGGGGATTAACTCCCCTGTGATTCTGCACTGCACCCATGCACTGGCCAAGTTGGTTCCCAAGGAGGAAGCATTAACATTAAAAAAAAAATCCATACACATACAGAGTGTTTAAGATAGAACTGTATCCACATGCAGAGACTATTCATCCATTGCAGTTGAAATCAGAATAAACCAACCAAATGTGACTCCAAGCACCAAAGGTACCTGCATTTGCTATGCTATCCTATCCGATGTGTTAAGTTTCTGACTCACTCTACGTGATCAACCCATTTTATTTGGCCTTTTTTCCTCTAGACCAGCGGTTCCCAATCTGTGGGTCACGACACCTTTGGGGGTCGAATGATCCTTTCACAGGGGTCGCCTAAGACCATCGGAAAATACATATATAATTACATATTGATGTTGTGATTAATCACTATGCTTTATGTTCAATTTGTAACAATGAAATTGGGGGTCACCACAACATGAGGAACTGTATTAAAGGGTCGCAGCATTAGGAAGGAGAACCACTGCTAGACAATACTGCTGTAATAGCTGTGGATTAATCTAATGTCTAAATGTTGAGTCTATCATAGTCAGTCATCATTTCCTCTTAATTGCTCCATTAACACCCTTTTAAATTTACATATACGTAACTTCACCCTTAGGCCATCTCAACCCTAAGTACTACATAAGTTATGTCTGAATCCATCTCTCCCCAGTGACAACAGTCACTTTCCACAATGGCTTCAACACAAGAAAAGCTCACTAAATAAACCATGGTCACTGCTAGGTTTTACTTTCTCGAAGGCATCTTTTTTTCAACCTGCTAAAAGTAATGAAATATAGTCCATTTAAACATTTCGGTATTTGTGAGAATCTCTAAAGTACAAAGATATTAAAAATGCTTTATCACAATGACATGAACATTAAAACTGAAGATACTTGCTTCAACTATATTAATAGTGCTAAATATATTGGATGCTCATTTAGAAGTTTTCTTTAAATTACAGATTTACAAAATAAAGGTCAATAAAAATTCTCAAATGAAGCATTTTTAAACAAAAATAAGCAAAAACATAAAGGATTAAGTATTATAAATGCAATGTAAGATATTTTGGGGAGATCCATTAATATAGATAAGGAGAATAACTTACTGCCTGGTTTCTCTTCACTGAAGCAATACAAATTAAGCATGTCATAGCCCCTGCTTGAAAAGCTTCATTTAAATACTGTTTCGTTCGCTCTAATTCACGTACATCTCCATCTTGAAATTGAAAAATTGAAAACGTCATGTTAAGCAACATCTGAAAATAACACAAACTCATAATAGCACTACATAGTAGGTGAGAAATGTCTAGCAGTATCAATTGCTCAAAATATAGCTTAAAATTAGAAGTTTAAAAAGAGCAACCAGCGAGCTGCCAAAAGGTCACAAAGTGCGTGCGTTAAATCTTATATATTTGATTCAAAACCAGTATCTTGGCCCTCTCAGAGCATACTTGCTTTTATTGTTGTTACAGTGCTTACCAAATCTGGTAGGGGCAGAGCCATAGACAAGAGCAGCAAGATGCGAGTAACAAGAGAAAGCACATCAGAGCAAAGTGAAAGACACTGAATGTCAAAGCTCAACAGAGCCATTTAGCCTAAATATAAGCACATACATGTATGTGTGTGTGCATGTGTGTGACACACAGCATTGTTTTAATAAAAACTTATTGAATAAAAATATCCTGAGGTCATTAGAGTATAATAACTATTTCTGCTTAAAAAGGAAGCATGAACTTCTTATAAAAAGATTATTAGACTATATTTTCTTAAGCAATTATTGAGCATTTATTTGCTAGGCACTGCACTATTAGTATTCAGTAGGGTTAAATGAGCTACTTTTATCATCATTCTACCTATGAGAAAACTGAAGCACAGAACAATTAAGTAATCTCAATTTGACACTTAACCACTATGAGCCCCCTTAATCACTGTTAGGTTGCAGCAAGGGATTACCATAGGAAGGTCCAAGAAATAACAGGTAAAAGCAAAATGAAAGGCAGAAAAATTAACCAAAGCACACATGAGACCAAAAGGGCAGTGATCTGAGTCACTTTAGTGTAAGAGAAATAAACCTACATACCTTTAGTACAATAAAGACTGTTAAATAGAGGTTGACTGAGTAATCATATAAACTATCATAAGTACAGAACTTATGGCAATAAAATGGTTCAAATCAAAATTTAAGTTACCAAAAAGAAAAATTAAATAAATAGGTTGCTTGGATAATTCTTTATTTTCTAAGATCACCTCAGGAAACACAGCACTTACAAAAACATGCTCTACATAATATAAATATAATTTAGGATAGTAAACAAAATATACATAAAAACAATCCCAAAACTTTAAAATATTGTTAAATTATTAAATACAATTGTATCCTTAGAAGCAGACTTAATAATCATATTCTATGTGCTTATTTTGCTTTTCTCATAGCTGGCTTTAACAAATGTGTAACATTTTAAATTACATCTAATTTACAGCTAACATAGAATGAGAACAAGATGAAATAGGCTTTAACAAAATAAATTCTAATCTCATATTTGTAAGATTTCTTTACAAATTGTATTAAAGTTTGGCTGCGACAATACAGTATACTGCCCAAATGTCATGGTGGATAACATAGCATTTAAAGTCATGCATTTTAACATCATCCTGGCAACTAAAGAAAAGTAAGTACAAGGCAGCTAAGACTAAAAGCTAAAGTACCAGTTAAGAGGCAGTGATAGCAGAAAAAAAAAAAAATGACCTTGAGCAAGTTACCTAATGTATCTACCTCATTTTTCTCATCTTTATAATAATAATATTAATATCTACCTCACAGTTATTATGTGGATTTAATTCACACATTAAATACCTGTAGGGGCCTGAATTAAGGCAATGCTAGTATATGGGAGAAAAGGGGTGGATTCAAGAAATTTAGGAAGTAAAACTCAGCAGGACTTAGTAACATTTAAATTATGCTGCTTTTAAAAGTCGATGACCATGTCAACAGTAAGAAGGAAAGAATGCTGTGTTTGTTGAGATGCCTGACATGGGCAGAGGGGAGGAGTGGTAGTGAATAAAACACACTCATGTCATGAATGTGCCATCCCTGCTCCCAGATTTCTGGTTTTTGTGTGTGACTTGGAAAACTGTGACGTTACAAATTGAGATAAAGAAAACAAAAGGAGAAATGCTATCTTTCAACATATGCTTGATGCATCCATGGCGAGTAAGATGGGGATACCCATCAGGAAGTTGACCATGCAAGTCTTAAATCTGAGAGAAGAGTCACAAAAAAGTACAAAGTCTGTGCGCAGAGAAAAAGAATGAACTTCTCTGATCAAGTTCTGATGTCCAATTCACTAACATGAGATGGGAATGCTGGCATATATTGTTCTTAAGTCATCAAATTTCCTTACTTACACAAAGGAACAAGAATCAAAATATTTATGGATGTGACACAAAACAAAGTAGAAAAACTATCTTAGTACTTTAAGATAGCCTGATTATTAGCAGAAAGCCTGATTAAAAATTAGTAAAACTTATAAATGATAAATGTTTCCTAAACACTAAAAAGAAATACTGAGTTACACCATTGAATTTCCTACTTAAAATCTATCTAGGATGGTTTAAGTGAAGTCCTCTTGAAGCAGGAACCTTCTTAAGGTTGCTTCCTATGAAGTCCTCTAGAACAGCGGTCACCAACCTTTCTGACCTCACGGACCGCTGGCTGCCGACCGCTGCTCTAGAAGTAAGTACCTGCTAACCTTAAGGCTACTCTTTATCAACTTTTACCTGGCTGAGCCAGACTTCTTAGTCAAGCCTCCTAATCTTAATTCCATAGCAGATACAGTAAATTCCTTGGAAACCTATATGACGGTGTGTACCTATACTCATGTGCCGTCAATATATTCAGGCAACTAATGTTGATAATTCACGAAAGAATGCTTCTAATAATGACTTTAAGTATAAAATGTGGAAAGCATAAAACACTTACATTTAAAATAATCTATTTTTACACTTAGTACCAAATCCTCCATAGCAGCACCACTCTGGCCCCCTCTCTCATAAACAAATATGACTTGAAGAGCGACCCAGATATAAACAACATGTGATGTGATTGTACCTGTCAAACCTGAGTACTTTGTTTTAAAAAATGGTATGAAAGTCAGAAGTTGTAAGATATAAAGAAATAAAGTCATGAAATGAAAATGACTTCAAGACACATTTAACAGGAGAAAAAAGGAGAAAAAGGTGAATAGACTTAATGGATTCAAAGTTCTCAAATGCAATCAAATCATAACCAGGAACAACTTGACCCCACTCATCCCACAGAGAGCGTTGGCATCTCCCTGCCAGCATTCTAATGAAATACCAATTAAACACACAGGAGAACGTCTAAGGCTGTACAGGACATTGCCATCCCATCTGCTTTACAGAAAGACCAGTATTACACAGTAGAGAACTCAAATAGTAAAATGTACAAACATCAACTCTACAACACAAAAATGCTCATTCTTAAGGTGCAAAAACTATTCCACATGGAGTAAAAGTGTTTTTTAAAAGCCAGGAGTATATTTTCATTAATATCAAAAAGGTCTAAACTTAAAACATCATACAGTACCTGTCTGAGTAGTGTAAGTTATAAATGTATTAGCAACTATTTTTCCCTGTTTTCCTTCCAAATCTTCATCTCCTTCTTCTTCAGAGGAAGAGCTGAAGTGTTCTTCAACAAGTTTTTTGGCTGCAGCTTGATTAGCCTTCTTGATTTCCTCAAATTTCCTTTGGGCCATTAGCTCTGCTTAAAGGGAGAAAAAAAAATGAGTCTCATTTCTGCAAACCAATCTCTCAAAAGGCAAGTCCTAAGTACTAATATATCATTTTAAAATACAGATTTAAAAGTCACCTTTGGAGCATTCTATTTTACTAACATCCATGAAAAAACAGTATTCTCAAATTTCTTGTCACACAACAAATGAGAATGCCACAATAAAAACTTTCACGTTTGTAAAATACCCTGCTAAAAGCCGCGAATTGTTCTAAAAACAGTGACTGGCCCACCAAAGATTGAACAAGTAATATTCACTGTACTACATTTATGTAATCTGCTCTTTAGAAAGCTCAAGAACTTTTTGCCTGTATTAAAATGTGGTCATGAAACATATATATTTAACATTAATCCAAACAAAATGTTGCCAACACAGAGAATATACTACTTACCACGTCATTCCAAAAAGAAATGCTAAGTTTTGGGTTATTCTTCCACTATTCTCTTTAGCACTATTTGTACTTCTCATTTTGTTACTGGGTTAAATAATAATGCAAAAATAATTAGATTACTTCATAGTGCATTCCCAGTGAGTGCAAACTCCTCAAGAGACAGGACCGTGGGAATTTTCCTTAAGCACTAAGTGTTAATCAACTCTAATGGACAGCAACCACCTTTTAAGAAAGGAGCCACATACTGAATTGATCTAACTTAATTAGTGCTCATTTTGAGAGGATTTTTAATTTACTCATTTAAAATTTTCAATTGGCCCTGGCCCAGGCAGCTCAGTTGGTTACAGCATCATCCTGAAATGCCCAGGTTGCAAGCAACCAATGAATGTATAAATAAGTGGAACAAATCAGTGTTTCTCTCCTCCCTCCCCCCCCCCTCTCTCCCCCCCCCCCCTCTCTCTCTCTCTCTCTCTCTCTCTCTCTCTCTCTCTCCTTTCCTCTCTCTAAAAAAATCAAATAAAAAATGTTTTTAGATTTAAAAAAATTTAAATTACTAGTTTAAAATTCACTTTATGCTTGAAACCAATGAGCCACTACTAAGATAAGCCTTCTTATTTTAGGTGGTATTTTTATCTTTTCTTTCCCTCACAAAATGTTTTCCCATTTCTTCTTGCAGCCAGTTTGGTTGGGGATTGTGCAGTGTTTCAAGTAAAACTGGAGGGAAATGTACCGTGTGCCACCTGGGAATCTTTTAGTATTAGGAGAAAAGTAATGTCTATAAGATATATGAATCAAAACTTGATGCACATCAAGAGAGATGACAAACATTCATTCATTATGGGAAATTAAGTATTTAAGGAAACATTTAAAAGGTTGAGTTAGAAAACATAATAAAAACATTCATCACCTGATCAACGTAACCACATAAGACGATCTCAAGAAAAGCTGACAAAGCAACCTTCCTATCTACTATTTGTAACAGCAAAATCTCAATTACAGCACAGGTTAAGAAGGCTAGTCTTCTACGAGCCACAAAACCCAGTAAGGTTTACCAAAACTGTTCTCGGGTCTCCAACTCGCCAACCTCACCCCCATCATCAACTCAGTAACTGCAAGCTAGTAGAACACCACCTCATTTTAAAACTAGCTTAGAGGAAAAAAAGCACGTAGAAGCTCAATTTGCTTCTCCCCCCACAAACAAAAATATGTATGTGTGTATATATATATGTATATGTATATATACACATTCTGAAAAATACATTCCAAGCTCACACAGAAAAATGACTTCAGGAATTATTCCTGGCCCCACGCACTTCACTTTGTTAGTAAAGACGACCTGGTGTGTGCGCTGCTCCCAGCTCCCCTGAAACACAGCCTTGCACGAAAGACACGGACAGACGGGAGGAGGCCACACCAGCCGCACCGAGGAAAAGCCCAGAAGTTTGTGAGCAGGAACCAGAAACGCACCGCAGCTGCAGAGCTGAGGGGAAACAGCGCGTGAAAGTCAGCAAACGGAGCCATCGGGCAGAGCCGGGGAAGGACAGGGCCCTGTCACTGCGCTGCCTCGGCTCGGTCCGGTCCGGTCCAGGTGGGACCTCCGCCTCGCGTCCAGCGGACGGTGGCCACGCACTCGTCGGAGTGATTCCCAAGAAAAGCTGGCCAGGTGTGCATGAGATTAAAACACACAAACACACACACAACAGCAACGACGACGAGCGCCCATCCAGCCTGACAACCTGCGCTAACCAAACCAAACTGCAGGTGAGGCGAGCGAGCCCTCCGGACCACAGCGGGCAACTTGGGGTCGGACGTCAGGAGGCAAAATGAATGAGGGGACGAGGAGAGGGCGGAGAACTGGCGAAAGTTAATGATGCACGAAAATTAAGAGAAAAGCTTTTTTCAGTTAATTTAACATTAAGACGGGACTGTGCCTGGCATGCCGAAGAGGGGCAGCCAGGAAGGCTCGCCGGGAGAAAACGAGGAGCGAGACAACCGAGGCGAGGCGGTCCCGCGGCGGGAGCCCCCCCACCGCCCGCGGAGTCTGCGGCGCCCCGGGTCCCGCGGGGCCGTGCCGGGGAGCGCTACCTGCGGCCGCGGCGCTCGCGGCTCCTCGGGGGCTGGGGCTGGGGCTGGGGCCCGGCGCGGCGGCGCCCCCCGACCCCGCCTCTCGCCCTCCTCCGGCTCCGCGCAGATGGAGTCCATTTCCTGGGGAGGGGGCCGCAGTGGCCCGTCCTCGGGCTCGGCCCCGGCCACCGGCCACCTGGCGCCAGGAAGCTTCCATCCCTGAAGGGAAAAAAAGAAAGAGTGGCAGGAGCGGGAGCGCAGCGGCGTCCGGGCGCGGGGAAGGGCGGGCGCGAGGGCAGCCGGGGGAGGGGCGGGGACCGGGTGGGAGAAAGTCGCGGCCCAGTCTCTCCCCGAGGGCGAGCGCCCGCTAATCCCGGGCTTCGGAGATGGACCCGAGCGGGAGAGGACCTGGGCAGGGAAATGGAATGTGGGGCAAGGAGCATCCAGCGCCGCAGAGGGGGAGCCGGGGGGAAGGAAAGCGCCTTCTCAGCCTCGGGCGGAGCGCCCTGAGGGGAAAGCTGCGGACTGACCTCGCCGCTCCCGTGGGGAGCCAACTGCGGTAGCGGACCCCAAGGAAGTCTACGTCTCCTTACCGACCGAGTCTGCCCCCAGCGACTACAATTCCCAGAAGCCCACGGCCACGGCCCGTAGAACGCGTGGCATCACTGGCCACTTCCTTATCCGGGAGTGGCGGGGGCGAGGGCGGGGAGGAGGAGGATAGGGAGTTCCAGGCGCATGCGCTGACCGAACTGGGCCTCCGGAAACTACAATTCCCGGCGTGCTCTGGATCCCAGTCGAAGAGGGTGCCAGGTGAGGAGGTGGGTCGCCCCTGAGATGTTGTTTACACCAGAAGATACAGCTGCTTAAACCTGAGTAGCGGGATTCTGTTGGAGTGGCTGTAATTGACCGCCCTCCATCTTTACCCTGGCCTTGGGGCTTTCAGCTGGCGGAAAACTTTTCTCTTGAACGGAAAAAGTGCTTAATTAAAAACTCTTGGGGTCGGGAAGGATGAGGGAGTTTTGCAAAAAGGGCTGGAATGGAGAAAGCACTCTTCTAAATTGCTGAAGCCCTGCAGAAGATAAATCAAACACCTATTATACTAGTGCTTTATAATTGACAATGTGCTTTCCCTGAGCAGGCTGATTTTTTACCTTCAGGATAGCTCTGTAAAGTAGATTTTATTAAGGAAAGTAGTTGAGAATGAAGGGACAGAACGGAACTGATAGCTGTGTCTCTAACTCCTCTACCAGGAAAGCCACAGAATGTATCAGTTACTCAGCCTGCCCTTATCTCAGCCAATGGGAAAGCGGGGGAAACTAGCCCAAGGCCAAGAGTATGCTAGCCACCCCCCTGTCTTTGTGTAATCAGACCCTAGCTGCACCCTGCCCTGTTGGAGAGGATGTGGAGAAAAAGGAACCCTTCTGCACTGCTGGTGGGAATGCAGACTGGTGCAGCCACTGTGGAGAACAGTATGGAGCTACCTCAGAAGACAAAAAATGGAACTCCCATATGACCCAGTGATCCCACTACTAGGAATATATCCCAAGAAACCAGAAACGCCAATCAGAAAGGATATATACACCCCTATGTTCATAGCAGCACAATTCACCATAGCTAAGATTTGGAAACAGCCTAAGTGCCCATCAGCAGATGAGTGGATTAGAAAACTGTGGTACATATACACAATGGAATACTATGCTGCGGTAAAAAAAAAAAAAAAAAGGAACTCTTGCCTTTTGCAACAGCATGGATGGAACTGGAGAGCATTATGCTAAGTGAAGTAAGCCAGTCAGAGAAAGATAAATACCACATGATCTCACTCATTTGTGGATTATAGAGAACAACATAGACTGATGAAAAGGGACAGACCCAAAGACTGAGAAACAGCGATCAGGCTATCAATCCCCAGAAGGAAAGTAGGGGAGGGCGGGGGTAAGGGGAAGAGATCAACCGAAGGACTTGTATACATGTATATAAGCCAAACCAATGGACATGGACAACAGGGGGATGGGAGCATGAGTTTGTGTGGGGGAGGGGGGAGGTTGGGGGTTAATGGGGGATGAGTACACATTTGTAATACCTTAACTAATAATAAAAAAGAAAAAAGAAAAAAATAGCATACATATCAAATCGCATGTATATATTAAAAAAAAAAGGGGGGGGGACAGAACGGAACTGATAGCTGTGTCTCTAACTCCTCTACCAGGAAAGCCACAGAATGTATCAGTTACTCAGCCTGCCCTTATCTCAGCCAATGGGAAAGTGGGGGAAACTAGCCCAAGGCCAAGAGTATGCTAGCCACCCCCCTGTCTTTGTGTAACCAGACCCTAGCTGCACCCTGCCCTTGCGTCACTAGCCCCGGCCCTCACTCAACCAACCAGAATCGGCCAAATCAGTGGTCAGAGTGTGCCCCCACCCCCGACCCCAAGCCCTATAAATTCTTTGTTCCCTTGGGACTTGGGGCTCTCTCTTGCATCCAGCAATGGAGGCAGGGGGGGACCAAGCCCCGGGCTTGAATAAAAGACTCTATGCTTTTGCATTGGACTCGGCTCCCTGGTGGTCTGTCTTGGGGGATCTTGAAATCTGGGCATAACAAGAACCAGAAGTTCTGACTGCTGACTTCTCTTAGTTTTCCAATAAGAAATAGATTTCATCGGGAGGCGTGCGCGAGCTGGAGGAGGAGTCCGGGTGCTGCGAGCTGCGCAAGCCGGGCAGCGACGCCGGGCGGCTGCGCCGCGGAACTGGCGTAGGCGGCCTTGGAGAATCGCGGGCTGCGCCGCTCCCCGGCTGGTCGCAGAGGGGGAGGGGATGTCGGTCAGTGCGAGATCCGCTGCTGCTGAGGAGAGGAGCGTCAACAGCAGCACCATGGCTTTTTTCTCACCAATGGCAACAGAAGAACCTTGAAGGCTATGTGGGATTTGCAAATCTACCAAATCAAGTATACAGGAAATCAGTGAAGAGAGGGTTTGAATTCACACTTATGGTTGTGGGTGAATCTGGATTGGGAAAGTCAACGTTAATCAACTCATTATTCCTCACAGATCTGTATTCTCCAGAGTATCCAGGTCCTTCCCATAGAATAAAAAAGACTGTACAGGTGGAACAATCCAAAGTTTTAATCAAAGAAGGTGGGGTTCAGTTGCTGCTCACAATAGTTGACACCCCAGGATTTGGAGATGCAGTGGATAATAGTAATTGCTGGCAGCCTGTTATTGACTACATTGATAGTAAATTTGAGGACTACCTAAATGCAGAATCTCGAGTGAACAGACGTCAGATGCCTGATAGCAGGGTGCAGTGTTGTTTATACTTCATTGCTCCTTCAGGACATGGACTTAAACCATTGGATATTGAGTTTATGAAGCGTTTGCATGAAAAAGTGAACATCATCCCACTTATTGCCAAAGCAGACACACTCACACCAGAGGAGTGCCAACAGTTTAAAAAACAGATAATGAAAGAAATCCAAGAACATAAAA
Organism: Myotis daubentonii; assembly: GCF_963259705.1. Lineage (NCBI taxonomy): Eukaryota > Metazoa > Chordata > Mammalia > Chiroptera > Vespertilionidae > Myotis > Myotis daubentonii. The sequence continues at coordinate 203,690,704 of NC_081840.1, read as the reverse complement.
TTAAAATATATGAATTTCCAGAGACAGATGATGAAGAAGAAAATAAGCTTGTTAAAAAGATAAAGGACCGTTTACCTCTTGCTGTGGTAGGTAGTAATACTATCATTGAAGTTAATGGCAAAAGGGTCAGAGGAAGGCAGTATCCTTGGGGTGTTGCTGAAGTTGAAAATGGTGAACATTGTGATTTCACAATTCTAAGAAATATGTTGATAAGAACACATATGCAGGACTTGAAAGACGTCACTAATAATGTACACTATGAGAACTACCGAAGCAGAAAATTGGCAGCTGTGACTTATAATGGAGTTGATAATAACAAGAATAAAGGGCAGCTTACTAAAAGCCCTCTAGCACAAATGGAAGAAGAAAGAAGGGAGCATGTAGCTAAGATGAAGAAGATGGAGATGGAGATGGAGCAGGTGTTTGAGATGAAGGTCAAAGAAAAAGTTCAGAAACTGAAGGACTCTGAAGCTGAGCTCCAACGGCGCCATGAGCAAATGAAAAAGAATTTGGAAGCACAGCACAAAGAATTAGAGGAAAAACGCCGTCAGTTTGAAGATGAGAAAGCCAACTGGGAAGCTCAGCAGCGTATTTTAGAACAACAGAACTCTTCAAGAACCTTGGAAAAGAACAAGAAGAAAGGGAAGATCTTTTAAACCCTCTATTGACCACCAGTTACGTATTAGTTGCCAATATGCCAGCTTGGACATCAGTGTTTGTTGGATCCGTTTGACCAATTTGCACCAGTTTTATTCTTAATGATGGATTTAACAGCATGACAAAAATTATTATTATTTTTTTGTTCTTGATGGAGATTCAGATGCCTTGAATTGTCTAGGGTGTTGTGTACTTAGAAACTAACAGCTCTAAGTACCTTTCCTACATTTTCTTTTTTTATTAAACAGATGTCTTCAATTTAATGCAAGAAAACATTTTACTATTGTACAATCATGTTCTGGTGGTTTGACTGTTTACAGGATATTCCAAAATAAAAGGACTCTGAAAGGTTTTCACTGAGGATAAATTGCCATAATATGATGCAAACTATGCTTCTCTATAATAATTACAATACAAAGGTTCCATCCAATGCAGCATATACAATAATGTAATTTAGTCTAACACAGTTGACCCTATTTTTTGACACTTCCATTGTTTAAAAATACACATGGAAAAAAAAAACCTATATGCTTACAATGCACCTAGAGCTTTTTTATAACAGCCTTTTTTTGTTCGTTTGTTTATTTTGGATTCTTTAAATATATATTATTCTCATTTAGTGCCCTCTTTAGCCAGAGTCTCATTACTGCTTCATTTTTGTAATAACATTTAATTTAGGTATTTTCCATATATTGGCCCTGCTAAAATAGAATATAGCATCTTTCATATGGTAGGAACCAACAAGGAAACTTTCCTTTAATTCCCTTTTTACATTTTATGGTAAGTAGCAGGGGAAAAATGCATTTATAGATCATTTCTAGGCAAAATTGTGGAGCTAACGACCAACCTCTTTCTACCCATGTGCAGCCTCTTTATTTTACTAGAAATGGGAATCATGGCCTCTTGAAAAGAAAAAAAAGTCACCATTCTGCATTTAGCTGTATTCATATATTGCATTTCTGTATTTTTTTGTTTGTATTGTAAAAAAGTCACATAATAAACAATGTTGTGATGTAAAAAAAAAAAAAAAAAGAAAGAAATAGATTTCAAAATTGGTGTGGCCCTAACCGGCTTGGCTCAGTGGATAGAGCATCGGCCTGTGGACTGAAGGATACCAGGTTCAATTCTGGTCAAGGGCATGTACCTTGGTTGCCGGGTACATCCCCAGTGGGGAGTGTGCAGGAGGCAGCTGATGGATGCTTCTCTCTCATCGATGTTTCTAACTCTCTACCCCTCTCCCTTCTTTGCTGTAAAAACAATAAAATATATATTTAAAAAAAATTGGTGTGGAAGAGGGGTGTCCGTCTGAGATTGACAAATATATTGATTGCTTGGGACCACACAATCCTTATACAACCCTTTAACTTAACTAATCCCTCTACATTACTAATAATATCTAATATTTAATAGCATTTATTAAGTGCAATTCTCCAAGGGCAAATTACTCTCTCTGTGTCTCAGTGTTCTCAGCTGTAAAACAGGGAAAATGTGTGTACATATGGAAAAACTAAATATATATATACATTTATGATTTGTGTGATTTACTATATGTTTGATACACCTTAATTTTTTAAAAAATTCTAAAAGTATAGAAAAATAATATATCTCCCGGGAGCCGGTCCATCCTTGCTGTTTTAAGGGACCTGGCATATATGGCATACTGTTCTTATATGTTTGCTCACCTTCTTGGCCCTATGTGTTTTAACCAAGGTCACCTCTCTGAGAAAGGTTGTTTCCCCAGGTAGGGATTTTTCCCTGAAGTCAGGGAGGGGATGAAACTCCTTAACTAAGTGCCAGGCGGGTAGTTAATCACTTTAACTACAAACAATCATGCTTAAGCTACATAATCTTTACTTCCTGGAATGGAGATAAGAAACGCCCTAACCTTTGTAATAGAAATTGACAGGATTAAAATCAACTGGTATAAATACGGATGTAACAAGCCAATAAGCAGCAGAACTTCCCTGGAGATCCAGACCAGAACTTGGCTGGAGATCCTGGCTAGAGATCCTGGCTAGGCTGCTGATCAACTGAACGCTGTCTCCGTGTCATTCCTTCTTCGCCTACTCCATCCACACCTTTGGGGACCCCTGGACCTGCTGGGGTTGGACCCCAGCATATATCTAAATACTTTTGTTGTGCTGCCATTTGAAAAGTGTGATTTAATTGTATTTATTTGTCCACTAGTGGTCCAGTGCACAAATTCGTGCACCTTGAAAGGAATTGTGGGCCCCACTAACAGTTCCGGGTGCCTCCTGTCCTGAGGCACGAGGACCCACGCGGGACTGCCCCTGGCACTGCCTGACTCGGACAGGGCAGCCCGGAGCGGACACTGGGCGGAGGAAAGCCCCCAGATATTTGTGTCTGCGCCTCCGCCATGTCCCAGATGAGGGGTCGGGACACATGCTCGTGCTCGCGGCCGTCGGGTCATAGGGGTCGCAGAGGCCGAAGGATCAGGAGTCGAAGCCGACATCAGAGCGGGAGCCATGAGAGGCGAAACCGGCGGTGCCGGGACGACCAAGGGCGACGAAGCTGGGAGCGCAGGTCGGATTCAGAGGAAGACCAGGGGCAGCGGCGAGGAAGACAGAGCCGGAGCCCACAGCCACCTCAGCGGCGCTCACAGGACCAGTCCTCTCAGTCTGACTCAGGCAATGAGCGGCAGTGGCAGCACCAGGGCCGCTGGGCCCGCGGCCAGAGGACCCACTCCTGCTCCTCCTCATCCAGCTCTGCATCCCCAGATCACTCCCAGAGCTCGAGGCAGGTGGCTGCGGCCCTGAGCCAGCAACAGAACCTGCAGGAGCGGCTGCAGCTACGTGAGGGAGCGGAAGCAACAGGAGGAGCTGATGAAGGCCTTTGAGACGCCCGAGGAGAAGCGGGCCCGGCGCCTGGCCAGGAAGGAGGCCAAGGAGAGGAAAAGGCGGGAGAGGATGGGCTGGGGCGAGGAATACATGGGCTATACCAACACCGACAACCCCTTCGGGGACAGCAACCTCCTGGGCACCTTCGTATGGAACAAGGCCCTGGAGAAGAAGGGGATCAGCCACCTGGAGGAGGGAGAGCTGAAGGAGCGGAACAAGAGGATCCAGGAGGACAATCGGCTGGAGCTGCAGGAGGTGAAGCAGCTCCGGCTGGAGCGGGAGCGGGAAAAGGCCGTGCGGGAGCAGGAGCTGGAGAGGCTGCAGCGGGAGAAGGAAGCGGAGCACTTCAAGACGTGGGAGGAGCAGGAGGACCGCTTCCACCTCCAGCAGGCCAAGCTCCGCTCCAAGATTCGAATCCGGGATGGACGGGCCAAGCCCATCGACCTGCTGGCCAAGTACATGAGCGCCGAGGACGATGACCTGGCTGTGGAGATGCACGCGCCTTACACTTTCCTCAGTGGCCTCACGGTGGCTGGCATGGAGGACCTGCTGGAGGATATCCAGGTGTACATGGAACTGGAGCAGGGCAAGAATGTGGACTTCTGGCGGGACATGACCATCATCGCGGAGGATGAGATATCTAAGCTCCGCTGGAGGCCTCTGGCAAGGGCCCAGGCGAGCGACGAGAGGGCATTAACACCTCGGTCAGCTCCGATGTGCAGTTGGTCTTCAAAGGGAAGACGTACAGCCAGCTGCAGGTCATCTTCCAGGGTATTGAGGGCAAGATCCGGGCCGGGGGCCCCCACCTGGACATGGGATACTGGGAGAGCCTCCTGCAACAGCTGCGTGCCCACATGGCGCGTGCCAAGCTTCGCGAGCGGCACCAGGACGTGCTCCGGCAGAAGCTCTACAAGCTGAAACAGGAGCAGGGCGTGGAGAGTGAGCCGCTATTCCCCATCCTCAAGCAGAAGCCCCCATCTCCTGGCCACAGACTGGAGCCTGAGGACCAGGCCCTGACCCCCCCAGGGCCCTCCTTGGAAGGTGGCCCCGTGGAGCCTGAGGCAGAGGAGGCCACACGGGCAGAGGGTGAAGCAGAGGGGGAGGCCGTGCTCATGGAGGAGGACCTGATCCAGCAGAGCCTGGACGACTATGACGCCGGCAAGTACAGCCCCTGGCTGCTCACGGCCCATGAACTGCCACTGGACGCCCACGTGCTGGAGCCGGAAGAGGACCTGCAGCGCTTGCAGCTGTCGCGGCAGCAGCTCCAGGTCACGGGCGACGCAAGTGAGAGTGCGGAGGACATCTTCTTCCGGCGGACCAAAGAGGGTATGGGCCAGGACGAAGCACGGTTCAGCGTGGAGATGCCCCTGACGGGCAAAGCCTACCTGTGGGCTGACAAGTACCGGCCTCGCAAGCCACGCTTCTTCAACCCTGTGCACACGGGCTTCGAGTGGAACAAGTACAACCAGACACATTACGACTTTGACAACCCACCACCCAAGATCGTGCAGGGCTACAAGTTCAACATCGTCTACCCCGACCTCATCGACAAGCGCTCCACCCCCGAGTACTTCCTGGAGGCCTGCCCCGACAACAAGGACTTCGCCACCCTGCGCTTCCACGCCGGGCCGCCCTACGAGGACATCGCCTTCAAGATCGTCAACCGCGAGTGGGAGTACTCACATCGCCACGGCTTTCGCTGCCAGTTCGCGAATGGCATCTTCCAGCTCTGGTTCCACTTCAAGCGCTACCGTTACCGGCGGTGATGGCCCTGCCTTTCCCCCGACCACCTGAGAGGAGTGTTAGGCTGGCAGCCTTCCCTGGCTGGTTCACAGCTCACCTCCAGCTGGGCCTTCCCCTCGCAGCCTCGCTTTCCCTGTGTGAACAGCAAGTCACCGTGGAACTGCCTCAGAGGCTTGAGGGGAGGACGGGATGGCTGGCCCAGGATTCTGACATGCAGGAGGGGCTGCTGGGGGGACTCTTTGAGCCCAGGGAACCCAGCAAGTGTCAACCACCCTCCCTGTCCACATGGGCAGAGTGATGCCCAAGTCCCATCTTAGACAAGTCCTGCAGTGCAGGCCTTGGGGGGGGGGGGGGCGGGGAGGACAGCATGGGGCCCAGACATGGGGTACCGAGCTTTTGAGGAAATCCAAGTTCAGAGCATTGATGGGCCCTTGGACATAGCCGGCTGTTGCAGGGCCCACACTCCTGGCCCTTTCCCAGCGGCCTTCCTCAGTGCCCACACCAGTGGGACCCGGACCCTTGTGGTGCATGTTCCAAAAGAGACCATTTGAGGGACATGCCACCCACCTCACCCCTGGCGCTGGCTGAGGGTCAGTCTCATGCCCAAGTGGGCATGAAGGACACATCCACCATCAGATCTAGGAGCCAGGGGCCACTGAGAAGTCCTTCCACAACCACTGAGCACCCAGGAGGCAGACTCCATGGTACAGCTGATATGCCCGATCTGGGCTGGGTGTTCCTCTCACCTCAGAACAGCTGTGTTCTTCGAGGCCACCTCCCAGCCACCACAGAGCTGCCCTCCATGTTCCTGTGTTTCAGACGAGGGCAGTCACTCACCCATAGTCAGACTGTCAACAGTACAGCGGGCCAATCACCCCAGAAACATTGCTGTTAGCGCTCTGTTATGAAGATATTTCCAGCCTAAAGGGGAAGAACCGGGACCAAACCATGAAGTGCCACCTCCCGGCTCCTCAGGCAGCCCCGCCAGTACCCCATTTCATCTGGAAATACTGAGGTTGTTTATCTAAAAAGACTTTTCTTTAGGTGGGAAGGGGAAATCTTGTTTATTTTCATTTATTTGGTCTACTCAGTGCATTTTTAAAAAATAAATGCTCTATTTTAGAATAAAAAAAAAGAAAGAAAGGAAGGAATTGTGGGCCACGAGGCTGCGGTGGGCACAGGGGCAGGTCTGGGCCCATTCTCCGCACCCCTGTCTGGCCCCTCCTACCGCGGCCCCCAGTCCCTTGTCTGCCCGCAGCCCCGCTCCAGCTCCCGCTGCCACTGCCTCTCCCATACACTGACGGTGCCAGCCCCACTTGCACCTACTGACAGCACAGAGCAATTGGGGCCAGCGCCATCAGCAGGTGCGAGCGGCGGCTGCTGCCCTGATTGCCCCTCAGGAGCAGGGGGAGGTGGAGAAGCCCTTAGGGGCAATCAGGGCCGGCAGCACCACTTACACCCACTGACAGCGCTGAGAGATTAGGGCTGGCAAGCAGGGCCATTGCTGGCAGCAGGTGCGAGCAATGGGCAGGACTGCGGCACATGGATGCAAAGAATTTTCAGTAACCCCTAGAAGCTCACCCCAATGACAGCAACTGGTGCCCTGCCTTGGTCTGGCGCCCCCATTCAACTGCTCCACCATCCCGCTGAGGCCAACACTGCCATGTTCCACACTCTGCTGCCAACGCCTGCCATGTTCTGCACATCCCCCTGGTGGTCAGCACTCATCATAGCGACCGGTTGTTCGGTTGTTCCATCATTCGGTCTATTTGCATATTAGCCTTTTATTATATAGGATTACAGATGTATCTTGATAATGGATTCTTTTTCCAGCATATCCATACATGCTCTCCAAATACATTTGTCCTTTACAAATACATCTAACTGTGCTAGTTATCACTTTACTAGAGGCCCGATGCACGGATTTGTCCACCGGTGGGGTCCTTTGGCCTGGCATGCGGGAATCGGGCCTAAACTGGTTCTCCGACATCCCTGAAGGGGTCCCGGATCGTGAGAGGGTGGTTCTCGGGTGACATACCCCGGAATTGGGCTCCCTCCTCTCTGATTCCCAGTTCATCACCCAAGAACCGCAGCTGCCAAGTCACCACAGCTCAGCAGCTCCTACATTGAGCTTCTGCCCCCTGGTGGTCCGTGCACATCATAGCTACCGGTCGAAGGTTGAATGGTTGGCCAGTCGCTTAGGCTTTTATATATATAGATTGCCTTTCAGCTTCAATTCACCCTTCAATATATGCTCTGTGATAATAGGAAGAACTCCTTTAGGTACCTCCACAGAGAGTACTATGTTTAGTTTTCTCAGCAGAGGGCACTGGAGAGACACTACAGGAGTGAAGGTGTTCTCCTGGTATTTCCTGCTGTTGCACAGTGGGTCAGCAACCCTGCAGCCTTTGTCTGGTTTGGCCTGGCCTTAATCTTCTAGCAGCCTTCTCAACATGAAAACTGACTCCCAAGGCCTCCTGCTCACACTGGCACCCTCAGTCATCACTGACTGTTCACTGAACCCTGCATCCCCATTCCATGCACTTGCTATCACTTTCACTGTAGACCAGGGTGCCACACCTGTGCCTAGGCCCCCATTCTCTCTACAAGCCCCCCACTCCCACAGGATCCTGATCACCTACACTTGAGAGGGACGGCAGAACAGCTGTGGCCAGAATGTACCAGCAAATTTGTCTGCTACCCAGTGGGCTGAACCACACATCCAATAGGATCTGAACCTTAGCCTTGGAAAGGTGGATTTCTCCAAATTTGTCTTGCCTTGGGTACTCTCCCTAGAATACCCAATTTCTTATCAGAGCTTAGTAATTCTTTATATTAAACTTAACCCACTATATGGTTTCCATTCCTGATTATATCCAGATTGATATAGGCAGTGTACACATTTTATATTAGTTTTTCTTGAAATACTAGCTATGACCAACCAAACTGGATGCAGAGGGGGGAGAAAAAAGGAAAAGTGGTAAGAAGGAAATAAAGTATATAAAAAGGTAATCAAGTTGATTTTCCTAGTCAGATGGAGGGGACTGATCCCCCTTTTTTTTTCTTTAGAGGACTTATTGCCTCTTTTTTTCAATACTCAAAATTGAATGATATAAATAGTATTGTATATTGTAAATTTCATAAAAATAAAGTATTTTTCTTTAAAATGGGCTGTCAGCTCTGGCCAGTTTGGCTCAGTGGATAGAGCGTCGGCCTGCAGACTGAAGGGTCCTAGGTTCAATTCTGGTCAGGGGCGTACCTTGGTTGCGGGCACGTCCCCAGTGGGAGGTGTGTAGGAGGCAGCTGATCATTGTTTCTCTCTCATCGATGTTTCTGGCTCTCTGTCCCTCTCCCTTCCTCTCTGTGAAAAAATCAATAAAATATATATATTTAAAAAAAATAAAATGGGCTCTCATTTTATTTTTTCTAGGAAAACTTTCATAACACAGGAAATATCATCCAAACATCTATTCATATTCAATATGAGTTTTTTTCCAATATTCAGTTAAATAATCCTATCTAAGAAAAGAGAAACATGGTAATTGGCGTATGACCGCTACCCTTCCCATTGGCTAATCAGCGAGATATGCAAATTAACTGCCAGCCAAGATGGTGGCCGGCAGCCAGGCAGCTTGAAACTAACATGAGGCTTGCTTGCTTCAGTGACGGAGGAAACCAACGCTCCCCGCCTGCTTTGCCGGCCTCTGAGCCTGCAGTTTAAGAAACATTGTAACGAATATAGAAGCTAAACAAAACCCCAGAAACCTGCTTTCAGAGAGGCCGGGATCTTAGAGCTGGAGTTATACAGTTTTCGATTATAGAACCGAAACAAACCAGATACCTTCTTTCAGCAGCAGAAGCCTCAGAGCTGGAGCCAGAGCTAAAGCTGGCCCAGAATAAAAAAAGAAAAAAAGGAGCAGTTGGGAGCTTCAGTCACCCGCCAGCCTGAAAACAGCCCTCAGCCCCTCACCCAGACTGGCCAGGCACCCCAGTGGGGACCCCCACCCTGAAGGGTGTGTGACCAGCTGCAAACAGCCATCATCCCCTCACCCAGGCTGGCAAGGCACCCCAGTGGGGACCCCCACCCTGATCCAGGACACCCTTCAGGGCAAACCAGCCAGCCCCACCCATGCACCAGGCCTCTACCCTATATAGTAAAAGGGTAATATGCCTCCCAGCATCGGGATCAGCGGAGCCGAGAGGCCTCCCAGCATCAGGATCAGCGTGACAGGGGGCAGCGCCCAAACCCCCTGATCGCCCTGTGGCTCCGTGTGTGACAGGGTGCGGCACCCCAACCCCCCCCCCCACACACACACAGGCCCTGCTCTGTGTGTGACGGGGTAAAGCCATAACCTCCCCGTCGGCCCTGCCCTGAGTGTGAGCGTGGTGGCGCCCCAACCCCCTGATCAGCCTTGCTCTGTGGGTGATAGAGGGCAGCACCCCAACCCCCTGATCGGCCCTGCCCTGAGTGTGACAGGGGCCGGTGCCCCAACTCCCCTATCGGCCCTACTCTGTGAGTGACAGGGGGGAGCTCCTCAACCCCCTGATCGGCCCTGCTCTGTGCATGACAGGGGGGAGCTCCCCAACCCCTTGATTGACCCTGCTCTGGGCATGACAGGGTACGGAGCCCCAACCCCCCTGATGGGCCCTACTTTGTGCGTGACAGGGGGTGGCGCCTCAACCTCCCCATCGACCCTGCCTTGAGTGTGACAGGGGGCGGTGCCCCAACCCCCCTATTGGCCCTACCCTGAGCGTGACTGAGGGTGGCATCGCAACCTCCCAATCTGCCCTGCTCTGTGCATGACAGGGGAAGGCGCCCCAACTCCCCAATTGGCCCTGCTCTGAGCCCGACCAGGGGCTGCACCTAGGGATTGGGCCTGCCCTCTGCCACCTGGGAGCAGGCCTAAGCCAGCAGGTCGTTATCTCCCGAGGGGTCCCAGACTGCGAGAGGGCACAGGCCAGGCTGAGGGACCCCGCTCCCCCCCGAGTGCACAAATTTTTGTGCACCGGGCCTCTAGTCTATCTAATAATCACTAATCAAGTCTAGCAAATATCTAATACTGTCAGGCCCTGGTCATGCAAACTCAGAAATCAGATGGGTTCACTGTAAGTACCAGAATAGGAATGGGGAGGTTCATGAAGATGCTGAGAACCGAGAATATTATTTTTTAACATTTTTAATTGATTTTAGGTAGGAGGGGAGAGGGCGAGAGAGATAGAAACATCAATGATGAGAGCAAATTATTGATTGGCTCTCTCCTGCATGTCCCCTACTGGGGATCAAGCCCGCAACTTGGGCGTGTGCCTGACTGGGAATCAAACTGTGACCTCCTGGTTCATAGGTTGACACTCAACCACTGAGCCACGCTGGCTGGACGTGAGAATATTATTAAGGACAGAGTAGATCTGAATGGGATGGAAGGAAGCACTCCGAGTGGTAGGGACAGCATGAGCCACGGTTTAGAAGTGCAAATAAACATGGCATGTGTTTGAACCAGAAAGGGAAAAAGTCTGTTGAATACCAAAGGTGATTAATAAGGCAGAGCAAAGATATAAATAAGGTTGGAGAGAACCTTGAAAACAGAAGTAAAAACTGTGGTCTCAATTTGACATTAAGTAATCACTATGGGATTCAAGAGAAGGGTGATGACGTCATGACAGGTTTTTCAAGAAAACTAATGTAGAAATACTAATAAAATTTGAGCCAGAAAAGGCATTGTGGGAGAATGGCTATGTAGAATTAGAATTATAGTTGATATGACCCTCAGTTTACAAACTCAAATGTGTAAATAATCATATTTCAGTAACCATAACCTTGTAATCAACTTAGTTTGAACTCTGAGTTTTTCTTTATCCTCAGGATTGGTTGGGAAACTCATGAATTTATTTATTTATTCAACAAAGATTTATGAATCCCTATTATGTCCCAAGTACTTTCTAGGCACTAGACATAGAGCAATTAATGAAATGATGCCATAGTGGCAAAACCTAAGGTTTAAAGTAATTAGTGCCAGTGTGCTGTTTGGGCATGAGACTTTTAGGGACTGGGAGCTCCAGGCCCGAGAGCTCCAGGTCTGGGATCCAACCTTCCCATTGCTCTACTTAACTTGTTTCCTTGGAGGAGCTGCTATAGACTTGAGGTGCTGCTCTGGAGCACTCAAGAAACCAACAGATTTATTTCCTCCTCCCAGCCCAGACTTAAAGTCTAGCAGAAATCCTGGTTCTGAGTAAACTCCATACACCTTGTAAAATATTCTTGCCTTCATCTGAGATCTTGTAGAAGACTCACTATTTCTCTGAATGTGTTGAAAGAAAATCCTCTAAAAACTAGAATCTCAACCTACCAGGTATAGTGGGATTGACATTCTGTTGAGAGAGAGAGAGAGCAGCTGGGAGCAGGATAACTCATTAGTATGTTAGGGTCTCAAGAAATAACAGGCAACCACTCTAACTAAGCTGTTTCTACTTAGTGACAGCACTGTGAGGAGTTATTGTCTTGATGTTTTGTATGAAGAGACTTCCAGAACCTCCACTCTTGTGTTCTTTCCCCTTATAATATGATTTTCCTCATCTCTGCCAGGCTAAAGTGAATTATTTCCTCTCCTAGGCAATTCTACTTACCAGCCTCTGAAAGTGTGCAATTGCCAGTAGTAGTCCATTAATTAATCATGAAATCAACTTAGTAATTTGCAACAGGCATTTTTTTTGAAAGAATTAAAATAGAATAGATAAAAGAGAACGTCCTGAGTGTACTGCATGTTCTAAGGGTATTTTTTTCTGAAGCGTTTGTTATATCTGTGTGCTTTCTGGATCACAATACAAAATGCATTTTATATGGGTCACTTATTATGGGTCATAATCAAGAAAATTTGAACAGACTAGCAACAGTTACCCTCATTATTACATCTGTCCTCTCTCTGCTTCAAAATATTTTTTCTCTTCTTTCCAAACTCTGCTGAATATTCACTTCTGAGAATCATTTGTTCCCCAGTGTAAACAGTCTTCCTGGAGTTTCTGTACCATGTTATCTGTTGTCTGTCCTAAAACTCTAGCAAACAGTCGGGAAAGTCCAATCAGTAAAGCAAGTGCAGGGGCTAATGGATCACTGTTTATCTCACATTGGCTTTAGGACTTGATGAACTTTAAGATGGTCTTTTTCTCTTACTCATCAAAGATAGGTCTGGGAATTTTCATCTTCAGAGGGAATCTGATAGATGGAGTATCAGACAATGTGGTGAATTAGTCAATGTTATGTCACTCCAGTCTCCTGGTAATCAACTAGGTTTCTTCGTTGTTGCTGTTGTTGTTTGTTTGTTTTTAAGCATATTTCTCTCAGCCTTTGCCTTTCTGGACTGGAGTCCCATGCTCTCGCCCCACCTCCATTTATTCACATGTCACTTTTTATTCATTCTCTGCACTACAGCCACCTCTATACAATATATTCAGGGTTCACTAAACAGAAGTGCCTACAATTTTTAAATTCAGATGCCCATGACTTTCTGTAAAGACAAGGAAATATTTCTTCTTAACACTTCCTAATGAAGTCCAGCATTTTTGTGATCTTCTTGTAATTCCTCACTGAGAACATAACAAGCTACAAAACTCCTCCTCTAGGTCTTTACTGCATTTGATTGCTTAGAGCAAATCATTTTAAAATTACAATTTGAAAACATACATTCTGACTAAAAAATGGGCAGAGGAGATAAATAGGCATTTTTCCAAAGAAGACATACTGATGGCCAACAGGTACATGAAAAGGTGCTCAACATCACTAATCATCAGTTTGAAATATAAATCAAACTACAATGAGATATCACCTCATACCTGTTAGAGTGGCTATTCTCCAAAAGATAAGAAATAAGTATTGGAGAGGATGTGGAGAAAAAGGAATCCTTGTGCATTGTTGGTGGTAGAGTAAATTGGTGCAATCACTATGGAAAACTGTATGGACATTCCTCAAAACATTAAAAATAAAACCACCATGTGTTCTAGCAATTCCACTTCTGGGTATTTATCTGAAAAAAAAATGAAAAGACGAATTTGAAAGGATATATGGATGACCGCCCCCCATATTCATTGCAGCATTATTTGCAATAGCCAAAACATGGCAACATCCTAATGGTCCATTGATGGATAACTGGATAAAGAAGGTGTTCCAAATCTATATATATAAAAGCCTAAGCAACCGAACGACTGATGGACTGGTTGCTATGATGCACACTGACCACCAGGGGGCAGATGCTCAATGCAGGAGCTGCCCCCTGGTGATCAGTGTGCTCCCACAGCCAACCTCCCGCAGCTGGCCAACCTCCCAAGGTCCCTCCCCCCAGCCAACCCTGATCTCTGGCCAGGCCAAGGGACCCCACCCATGCAAGAATTTGTGCCCTGAGCCTCTAGTTGTCTTAATAAAGAATGAAATCTTAATAAAGAATGACATCAATAGAATTTGAAGGGATTATATTAAGTTAAATAAGTCAGACAAAAAAAGATAAATACCCCAACATCTCACTTATATGTGGAATTTAAAAAAGAAAACAAAACAAAAAAACTTCCAAACTCATGAATATAGAGAAGAGCTGTAAAGAAGCAATGCTTTCTGTTTAATGTGGAGACCAGGGGAGCAGGTCCCCCTCTCAAGGTAAAAAATAGTCTAGGTCACTACTGTTAAATTGAGACTTGGTACCAAAATCTAAATAAAAGAATTTATAGAAAGAAAAGGAAATCCATTATTTCAGTTCTGTAAAAAACAACTCTCATTTTTCTATCACCAACAAGTCTTATTTCAATCCATGAATTTCAAACACTCAATTATTTTAAACATAAAAATAAAAGGAATATAATCAAAGCAAATTATGTTAATTTATTGTGGTACCTTTCTTTGATAAGTTTATTTATTTTGTGCTCTTTGAGTATTTTGATATTACATCAGGATGGAGCAGGAAACACCTGTAATATAGATTAATTGTCAGTATTTTATTTTACTTTATTTTTTTTTCAAACTAAAGAACTGGGGAGAGTGACTCATTACATTTAAAAATTATTGGAAAAAGTTACATTTCATAATGCAGGTGCTCTGGGTGGCTCATCTGTCACTCTTTCTGCTAAGTGTAATCCAAGAGGCCACTGGGGGGACATTTGGAACACCATGGACTTTGGTGCCACCAGGATAACTGTGCTGCCCCGTATCATGAATCGTTGTGACAAACCCAAGAAACAGGCTCCCTGATCTCTGAAGAACTAACTCAAGTAGCTTCTTGGACCAAGTCCAACTGGCTGAAGTTCAGCACAGATAAAACAAAAAAGAACCTAACTGAAAGGAAGAGAAACTGGAAATCTGACAAGGAATCTAATATCAAGTCTTTTTTAGGGCCCCATTGTCAGGGTGGTGAGTAATTTTGTGGTAAATAGCCATTTACAGAATCCCAAAGGAATGCATTGGTGAAAAATGCATTCTTATACCTGGAATTCATCAGGAAAACAAGATCCAGACATGAAATGTAATTCTAGAAAATATTGTCTCCAATTTACTCAATATGCACTCTGACTGGCTTAAAGTGGAAACATACAGATAACAGGCATGTTATCACCAAGTAAAACCTCATAAAGCATGCAACTTGGGCTGTGTAGAAAGCAATCAAGTACAACCTCTTAGGGAAGTAAAGACTGCAAGGGTCAGAAGTCCAGCCTTTGCCACTAAACTGTGTGAATTTAGACTTAGCTCCTCTACTTCTCTTTTCTTCTTCTTCTTCTTTTGAAAAGTTCAAATACAGCAAAGATTATAGAAAGATTATACATTGAGTGGCCACCTGACGTTTGTAGGCAAATTAGCTGTACACTGCATCGTATGAGATATGGAAGCCGAAGGCCTGTTCGAACCTTTGCTGTCTGCAGTTACCATGATAAAATGTCTCCAATTCGCACAGGAACACAAGGATTGGACAGCTGAGCATTGGGGAAAAAAGTCATGTGGTCCGATGAATCACGTTTCCAGTTGCATCATGTAGATGGCAGAGTGAGAATTTGGCAGAAACAGCATGAAAGCATGCACCCCACATGCATGAGTACAACCCTTCAAGCTGGTGGGGGCAGTGTTATGGTTTGGGGCATGTTTTCCTGGCATGATTTGGGCCCTTTAATTCGTGTGGAACAACATCTGAATAGCTCAACATAGCTAAGCATCGTTGTGATCAAGTTCATCCTATCATGTTGATGGCATATCCCAATGGAGATGGCTTCTTCCAACAAGACAATGTGCCATGCCACGGTGCTCGTATTGTGCAGGAGTGCTTTCAAGAACATGAGGGAGACTTTACCTTGCTTAGGTGGCCCCCACAATCACCAGATCTCACTCCAATTGAGCATTTGTGGGACAAAGTTAAAAGAGCCATCAGGCAGCTGGTTCCACAACCATCACATCTCACAGAGCTGGACAGTGCTATTCATCAGGCATGGTGTCAGATTCCTCACATCGCCTTTCAACATCTCGTGGAGTCAATGCCAAGAAGAATCGCCACAGTATTGAAGGCAAAAGGTGGCCCAACGAAGTACTGATGGGGTGGTCATAATAATCTGGCCACTCAGTGGATATCTTACGTAGGTTTATCCAATCTTAACATTTGGATTCATTTTTTTTTTCAGATTGTTTTAAAAAATATAAAACAGCACAGACAGTTAAAGTCCTATGAATTTCTCACCCTCCATCCCATCCCATTCTCTCCATTTCCCCATAGAAGGAACTATTAATCTGATTTTTGCTGTCAACCATTCCCATGACTGTTATTAAACCTCTAGATCATAGGTACAGATCCATAAACACTATTTAGCATTGTGTTGTGTGTTTGTAAATTTTGCATAGATGATATTTATATGTACAGACAAGAGTCAGCACTAATGAAAGGGTTAAGAGCAGGCACCCTGGAGCCTCACTGTCTAGGTTCAAATAGTGGTTATGTCACTTCCTGTGGGTCTTGGGCAGATTACTTAACCTCTCTGTGCCTCCATTTCCCTATTTATTAAACAAGGAACATAAAGGAACCTACCTGTAAGATGTCATGAAGATTAGATGTATTGACATCTGGGGAGTACTTGGAACAGTAACTGGTACATACTAACACTATATAAATGTTATCTGCGACTATTTAAATGTTTTTATAGCATTCGTTATATGAATGTATTCCAATTGATATATCTAACCTCCCTTTAAAAAATGTTGTAATCCTCAATTGAGGAGGATATGTTTATTGATTTGAGAGAGAGAAAGAGGAAGAGGGAGAGAGAGAGAGAGAGAGAGAGAGAGAGAGAGAGAGAGAGAGAATATCAACATGAGAGAAGATGGGTTGCCCCCATACTGCCCTGACCAGGCATTGAACCTGCAACCTAGGTTTGTGCCCTGACTGGAATCAAACCTGCAACATTTTTGGTATACGGACGATGCTCCAACCAACTGAGCTGCCTGGCCAGGTCTATATCTAATTTCCTTTTGATGAACATTTAGGTTGTTTCTTTTTAAATCATTATTATAAAGATTCTTCAACATGTCTCCTTGAGGATATGTGGACAATTTTCTCTAGTGGCTATGCCTAAGAATGAAATGTCTGGGTTTTAGGTGAGCTCAACTTTGTGCTGTAGCAGATATTGCCATATCATTGTACAACATACAGTAAAAATTCCCACTCTCAAAATTCCTAATAGCCTTTGTTCTCACCAGTTTTAGTGTTGCCTGATCATCATCTTGTATTTATAACATGAGAAGGAGTGAACTAGATAATTTCTGGGGCCTTTCTGCACTTTCTATATTCTCTGATTCCCTTTCTGTGAATTTCCTACTCTCTCCCTTCAGCTAGAGACAAACTAATGCAGTGAATAGCGAATTATTTTATTTGAGTCTAGAAGCCTATTGTTGGGTATTTTTAAATTCTTACGTCTAAAAACTAGGACATCCAATAATACAATTTCATTAGTGGTGAGGGAAAATATCACCGAAACTGACAGTGTCCTAGCCAGGCATACTTCCAACGCTGCTGATAGAAGTCAGTGGTTTTCAAACTTTTTAAAACAATGGACTTTTAAATATATATAAATTGAATCACAATATAATTGCTGCTTGCTCCTTCCTTCCCCCCCTTTTTTCCCCTCTAATACACATCTTACCCATTTTTAAAAGCTTCCTGTAATATAATTATCATGATTGCCTTGGTGAGCTTCCTGAAATTAAGAACTATTAAAATGCTCCATTTTACCTTGCATTTTAAATTCTACTTGACCATATTTTTATTTAAGGCTGGTACATATTTGGGTATACTAAAATCTTTTAGAAATATCCACTTTAGACCAAAAAAAATTACCCATTATTGCCAAAGAGCTCTGATTTTACTACCTATAATTTCTTTTTTTTTTAATTAAATCTTTATTGTTCAGATTATTACATTTGTTCCTTTTTTTCCCCCCCATAACTCCCCTCCTCCCAGTTCCCGCCCCACCCTCCGCCCTCACTCCCCACCCACTGTCCTCATCCATAGGTGCACGATTTTTGTCCAGTCTCTTCCCACATCTCCCACACCCCTTTCCCCCCCAAGAATAGTCAGTCCATTCCCTTTCTATGTCCCTGATTCTATTATAATCAACAGTTCATTCTGTTCATCAGATTATTTATTCACTTGATTCTTAGATTCACTTGTTGATAGATGCATATTTGTTGTTCATAATTTGTATCTTTACCTTTTTCTTCCTCTTCCTCTTCTTAAAGGATACCTTTCAGCATTTCATATAATCCTGGTTTGGTGGTGATGAACTCCTTTAGTTTTTCCTTATCTGTGAAGCTCTTTATCTGACCTTCAATTCTGAATGATAGCTTTGCTGGATAAAGTAATCTTGGTTGTAGGTTCTTGGTATTCATCACTTTGAATATTTCTTGCCACTCCCTTCTGGCCTGCAAAGTTTCTGTTGAGAAGTCAGCTGACAGTCGTATGGGTATTCCCTTGTAGGTAACTGAGTTTCTTTCTCTTGCTGTTTTTAAGATTCTCTCTTTATCTTTTGCTCTTGGCATTTTAATTATGATGTGTCTTGGTGTGGTCCTCTTTGGATTCCTTTTGTTTGGGGTTCTCCGAGCTTCTTGGACCTGTAAGTCCATTTCTTTCACCAGGTGGGGGAAGTTTTCTGTCATTATTTCTTCAAATAGGTTTTCAATATCTTGCTCTCTCTCTACCTATAATTTCTATGGAGAAAAATATTCAGCTTCAGGCTTTGAAGGTAATCATTGTAGACCAACATTGCCACCTAATGGTAAGAAGCCTAATCACAACATATTTCAAGTTGGTTTTTTTTAAAAAAAATACATATGCAAAACTCTGCACACTCTCTTCCTGTGAGGACCTGACATGATGGTAGAGCTGGGGACACCCATCAGACACACTGGCAAGATTGGTGATGGGTTTCTGCTCCCTCGCTATCTGGCACCCGTGAGTCCCAGCATTCTCTCTCTCATCTCCCAGATGCAATCATTAAAGATCTCCAAACTCGGGCCAGCCCTCCCTTGTCCTTATGCCAAGCCTGTCCTAGTCTTAATATATTAAGAAGCTAGTTCTAGACAAACATTTGGAGACAGGAATCAGCCTGGAATATGGCTGGTCTCTGGATTTCTAAAAGGTGAGCTCCTGCATTGGCAGCCACATGTACCCAGGTCAGCACCTCACCATGGGTCTCCCCAGAGCCACATGCTTTCTGTCTTTTTACAATATTCCCTAATGAAGCTGAAACCCAGTTGTGAACATCTGAATTGCCCTCCAGGTATCTAAACTGGAGCCCTCACCACCAACTGTCAAAGTCTCTACTTGGGAAAGTTGTGAGAAAAGAATTGGCTAAACCCTATTACCCCAAGTCTTTAGTAAACCAAGAGTCTGCCACCATCCAATTCGAGCAAAGCAAGACTCACAGAGCTTTGCGTCAAAGGTCATCAAGTCAGAACCCTAGGATATGTCTCCAGCCCAGATCAGACTCAAAGTGCCCACTCCTGGATGCTGTGATTGGGGTTGCTTCTCCAGGTATGTAACCCTCACTCATTCCTGTCTTACCACATCTGCCTGACAAGAGTAGCCAGCAAACTTCTTTACGGTCTTAGAGGTTTGTATGACAGGCAAGAAAGAGCACAAAGAAAGGAATAAAATGCAGCTGAAGCAAAGGAATGATAAGAATCAGAAAGAAAAAAGAAAAAAAGGAGCACCTGTCTCAGGCAGAAGCCATGTTGCATATTATCTACGGCCCTCCCACTCCAGGCCTAGCCACTTCTACAGTAAAGAAATTCTTGCCAGCTGTTATTGAAGAGACAGGCAAAATGTAGAAGGGAAACTTAAGGCTTCAAAGACATAATGTATATAGTTCAATGGGTATTCTGTAGGTAGAGAAAAATAAATTCTATCATTGACCTACACTGATTGGAGTCTATATAAATATCCTATATGTTAAATTAACACGGAGCTACATTAAATCATGTTATTTTAGGCGGGGATAGAAATCTTTTATTAATTCCTGTTCTGAATTAGGAAGAATATTTTGAAACATGGCTGGGTTCCGCAGTAAGAGCTGTGTGATGGATTAGCAATATCTTCTATGGTCACATGCTTGTCATACTTGTCTCTTTTCTTTTCTAGAACCATCCTCCCATTTACTCCTTCCTGGTTCTCTAGATAGGTGCTTCTCAAGCTTTAATGTGGGTATTAACCACCTAACAGTCTTGCTAAAATGCAGTTTCAGACACAGTGGGCAGGCCTGAGATTCTGAGTTTTTAAGAAGCTCCCAGGTGATGCCCATGCTGATCCATTGAACTCCCAGGTTTCCTTGTCAAACATTACAACAACTTCCTTTGTTAATCACCCAGCAATATTAGTACCTTTCTCTCTTTTCTGTTGTTCAGTCAGAGAAGGATATAGCTACTGCTGTCAGGCCTTAAATAACCAGAAAAATTTTTTAAATTTATTATTTAAAAATCTTACAAAATGTTTTAATTTTAATGTTCTATTTTTGTATATAACATTTATGCATATATTTGTACAGTGAAGTCTGATTTGTAATTCTTTTATCAGTAAGAAATTTCTCTCAACCAATCTTTCTAAGCCTAGAGTATGACAATTAATATCCTTAAAATGACCCTAAAACTCTATAAGATCCTAAACTCCCTACTAAATTATTAAATAAAGAATAGTCACTATAGTTTGAGAATTTATTTTTCTTTATTGCATTCAAATTCTTTTTAAGTTGTATTCTGAACATGATGTGCATGGTTCTTCCCAGTTACTCCTCAACCATGTAAATTGCCTGAAAGTGAGGGACACTTGTTCCCTTTTATAAATATTGTTACACGAAGGGAGCCTATGTGGGGGGAATCAAAAGATGTAGATACTGACAAGTTAATCAGTTATATCTTTGCACACTGTCCATAGTGGAAAATCCCAAGATACAGTGATTCTTTAATCACAGTACCTTACATGCAAGTGTGTTGGCCTTGTGCCCTGCACCAAAGCACATTTTCCTCATGGAAAATCCCCCAGCTGCACCTTCCTCTTCTTCCAACTTAATCATCACTTAGTCACATCACCAAAAGGATCATGAGGTGCGTCCTTGTGAATAGCTAGCGCTTCAGTCCTCTGCGGAGTCTGTGGGCCCACTTTCAACTCCAGATCCTTCAATGGCTGAAAACTCTGTTTCAATAAGTGGTTTCAGAAATTTCTCAACCTTGGTGAGTCTTTGCTTCAGTTTCTGCTGCATGGACTCATACTCAGCCAGGATCCGAGCAAACCTTGTTTGCAGGAGGTCTACTGACCCTTCCATTCGGGTGACCTTCTCTTCAAGATCTTTGGGGTCATGGCCAGCATTCGCAATATTTACATCCAGCAGACCATCTTTCATCAAGATTTGCTTCCCCTTCTCTTCTAGCATACCTTTGGCATCCGGGTACTCAGTTAGAGCTTCCATGAGGTCATCTTTTGAGAGACAGAACAGATCTGAGTAGCCAATGCTTTTAATATTGGCCGTTCTTCGATTGCCAGCTTTGCTGCCTTTAATGTTAAGGATGCTGATCTCCCCGAAGTAGCTGCCATCACTCAATACCACAAACTGAGTGATTCCATCATCTGCCACCACAGCGAGCTTGCCTTCCTTGATGATGTACATCTCTCGTCCAATATCGCCTTTCTTGCAAATGTAATCTCCAGGACTGTAGACTTGGGGTTGTAATTTCAAGACCAACTCCACCAACAGACCAGCCTCACAGTCGGCAAAAATGCGCACCTTTTTTAATGTGTCTAGGTGGACACTGATGGCAATCTCTGCTCTTAGTTTATCAGGTAGGTACTTCAAAACTTCTCTCTCATCAACTGTTTTTTTGTTGGTCCACAGATAGTCGAACCATTTAATAACTCTCTTTTCCATATCTTTGCTTACATTTCTAAAATGCATATATTGCTTGATGGCATCAATTCTTGCTTGAAATTCTGCTCTGGCTGCATTCATGTTGGAAATCATAGAACCTATGTTACCAACAATGGTAGCAAAAATTAATACTCCAATTAAGAAATCAACCACCACGAAGACATACTCAGAATCCCTCACAGGAGGTGGTGTTTCACCAATGGTGGTCAAAGTCAGTGTAGACCAGTAAAGGCTATAGACGTACTTTCTAGCCAAACGGCCAAATTCAGGATCATTAACATCAGGATAGACCCAGGTATCATTTCCAAATCCAATAGCTTTGGAAATAGAGTAGTACACACACGCGTTCCAGTGGATAATGATGACGATGTACATAACAAGGTTAGAAATCCTGAAGATGTTTGGGTAGTTAGTTCTTGTTTCTGTTCTTTGGAAGAACTCAAACATTCGAGAGATCCTTAAGAGTCTGTTTAATCTAATTTCTGGATAGTTCCACCCCAGCTTAAAATATAGCAGATCGGTTGGTACCACTGATAGAACATCAAGTTTAAATTGTAAGTTTGATTTATATTTCTCTATGAGTTTAAGCTCTTCCTTCACCAGCAGTCCTTGCTCTAGGTAACCTAAAATAGAAAAAAATCAATTTAATGTGTTTTTTTTTTTCTTTTTATGCTTTTGTGAATTTTTCTGAAGTAACTCTCAATAAACTTCATTGAGCTCAAAACAAGAACTCACTTTCAGTAAATATGCTTTTAGCAATGTAGGAAGATATGAGTACCAATCAACATATAGCTATGGAACATACTATGTTGTAGAAATACAAAGTAAAACTTTGTAAGTGCAAAAGTGAGAAATTATATGCAACGTATATATACAAATCTCTGTAGATCAGTATCTCCATCCAGGCAAAGCCACCACTTTTATGAACAGTGTTCTTGGGAAGTCTCCTGGACCCCTAAGCACTGTGCTCATACCTCAGGCTACTCTCTCAACAAAACCTCAACCTCACCCTTGAAACTTGGGTACCATTGTGAATATTCTTTCCTTGCTCCTTCAATGTGAAGCATGTGTCCTTGGTGTTAGCATTCCTTAGACATGTGGGATCTTCCCTTCTCCTACACTGCTACCATGGGCTGGTGAATTAAATCCAGAATTTCAGCACTCTGATACATTTCACTAGAAAAACCATTTGTTCTTCCTCTTATACCGACTATCAGAGCTGCAAATAGGACACAACAACTGCAACGCTCTGTGTTCACTGGTTACATTTGCATGTGGAAGCAGTGTAGAAACAATGGGTTTATATCTACTTAATTAGAGTACTTGACGTAGGTAGTTATTAGAGTCTTCCCCCTGGTCAATAATGCCTCACCATGGATCACAAAATTGAGTTAAGGATGTGTGTTCTGTTTCTTACAAAATTTCTAATACAGCTCTGCTGGGTTCAGTGACATTTCCCTCCATGCCTCTTTAATCTCTTTGTTAGGTAGCCTTTCCTCACAGGGCTGACAGATGATTTCTGCTCTCTTCTATTCCTTTCACCTGGCATAAACCCAATGAACAGGGTAACAGAGGAAAGCCACCAATCACATTCGAAAGGTTGCCTAGAAACATCCCTTCTGAATCCGTTGGAGCGAACTGAGCCTGTGGGTGGGAATATGGTATTATTGCTTTCAACTGTGTTTTGTTCTCTAAAACAGGTTTTTGTGAGTTATTTTGAAGAATGCTTTCATTAGAAAATTTCAAATTATATTATAGATATCAAAGCATGAAATTGCAAAATGTCCCAAACTGAACATATTTACCTGTCCTGGTTCGTACAAACATATCGAGAAGATAGACTATATCTGACAAGTAATCAAAAACGAGCCAATACGCTAGGTAATCAGACTGGAGTTCCTCAAAACATGCTCTGTGTAAAAAAAAAAAAAAAGTATATAAATAAAATGGGAGCCATTTCAGTAAAAGTCCTCTTTGTGTAATTTTCTCATGATGAGAAGTATAAGACTAGGAGGGGTCCTTAGAAGCCATTGAATCTTTCCCAAATTGGAGCGGTTGGGTTAGTTTTCTCACACTTCTGAATTTCAACATTCTTGCCATTATACCAGTTAGCTTTATGAAAACATCAAATAAGAATAAATGACCTAGAGCTAAAGTCAAATACACTGGGTCATATACATTAATAACCAGATTCATACTGACCGTCAGTGCCCAAAATGCTTCAGGAAATTATGCTTGGTTCTGGATGGCTGAACTGTTTACTGGCTAAAAGACAGGGAACCATAGAAATCATTTGGGAAACACACCTTGTTCTAAACCAATCTAGGTCCTTGATCTTTTTCTACTCTTGGCAAAATGTTTTCTCATAGGGAAAAAAAATCCCCCAAACTTCTAGTTAAATGATTGGGCGATCAAAAATTTAAAAGTATCCTCTTCACCCCTCCATCCTGCTACTGGATTTCCAAGTACATTGGGAAGGAAAGCACCTAGTCCTGATCTTAGGAAAACACGTTGAGAACAACATAGAGTCTCTTTACAACCTGTGGTGAAGAAAAGAGGGATGTCCTGAAGAGCTCTAGGCCAGACAGTTAAGTCAGTTAACTTGAAAACTGAAAGTGAGCTGAGATCCACAAAAATATATAGAGAGACCTTGCAATAATCAGAGTCCAGTTGTACATGACGGGTAAGGTGATACAAAACAGCCAATTGTAGTATGTGTTTCCCGAGGGATCAATAACCATGACTTCTTTCTTCTCCCTAGCAGCAATCAGACACAGAGAGGAAAGTTACCAAGAAACAAAAACATTTCAGTTTCACCTGTCTAATATGACAACGCCCATCCCCCACAACTAACAAAAGAGAAGGAAGCTGGAGAAGCTTACTCTACAGGTTAGCTTGGCATAAGTGCACTAGTTATAAGAAACTAGTTAGTGAAGGGTGGCTAGATAGTTAAGTTACTAGTCTTACATTAAACCATATTTTACACTTTAATTAAAGCTCTTGTTTTACTGCGATGCTGTAGACACTGTTATCTCTTCAGCCACAAAGAAGGAATCATGGCATAGATCATGCCAAACCCTGGATATGTCACAGAACCCTTTGGTAAGGTACAGGTGGTGGGAGAATGCTGGCTTTGCTATGCCCCCTACCAGGTAACAAAACAACCAGGAACTACACTGTAAGGGGAGAACTCATGCCTTCTTTCTAATCTGTAGGAAAGAAGAATATAACACAATCTTATAAAAATGCATATTCATAAACATGTACAGAGGACTAAGGGAGGCTACTGTGGGCAAGAGGAAGGAAGGAAGAAAATATATGTTCAAATAAAAATTTTTAACTTTTTTTTAGTATCAAGCCTATATTTTTCAGGACTTTTTTCTTTATACAAACTTCAACAACTTTCTAACAGGCACAAATAATTGAACCATTGCCTGGTAAAGAGTTTTAAGTAAGTTTAGAAAACAATTTTTCCTTTAATAAAAAGCAAAAAGAGCTTTGCAACTATCACTCTGCTACCAGAGGAGTACAGGAGTGGGATTCCTCCATTGCCATGGGAGTGGGGTTCTTGGGGTACCACTGAAATGAGCACTTTCAGAAGCTCCCCTGGGAGAATGAGGTGCAGTTAGAAGACTTTATTTGTGTGGAGTTATATTCCTCAGCCTCCAATGTCCCATTTCCCTTAAGCCAGGCCTGAAGGAGGGGCAGCTGTGGGTTCAGCAAAGCCAAAGCAAGGCCAGTGTCCAGAGCTTTCATCCAAGCTGCAGCTGGGACCAGTCCAGCATCAGGTTAATTAAAGTCCGCTAGTCCGTCGTACGGAGCCTTACATTACTAAGACCCTGCAAACGCAGGGAGTGTGCTCCCTGGAACAGCAGTCCCAAGACGACCAAGAGCCAAGAGTGTGTGCTCCTTTGTCTAGGAGTTTAAGTGGTCAGGTTTCTCACCCTCTTAGTGGCTACACCTACCCTGAGCACGGCCTCACTTCCAGGTGTGACTGCCATACAAGCACCTTCCCACGTCACTCAGACCTTACTGGGCATGTGTCCAAACTGCCTTTGTCCAGTCCCTTCCCCCACTGATCCGCGGGAACTAGACTTGGAGAGTGTTAAATTAGCAAAGCTGTATGAATGGCATGCCTATGTTATCTAGTCTTCCCTTTACTCCTTTCCTGTTAAAGAATAACCAGATTATGACAACAGTATAGACTCAGCCTTATCATTGTGCAATTCCAATTCTCAAATGTTTGTTTTAAAAAGGACTGGAGAGCATTATGCTAAGTGAAATAAGCCAGTCAGAGAAAGATAAATACCACATGATCTCACTCATTTGTGGATTATAGAGAACAACATAGACTGATGAAAAGGGACAGATCCAAAGACTGAGAAACAGCGATCAGGCTATCAATCCCCAGAAGGAAAGCAGGGGAGGGCGGGGGTAAGGGGAAGAGATCAACCGAAGGACTTGTATACATGTATATAAGCCAAACCAATGGACATGGACAACAGGGGGATGGGAGCATGAGTGTGTGTGTGTGTGTGGGGGGGGGGGGGGTTGGGGGTTAATGGGGGGATGAGGACACATTTGTAATACCTTAACTAATAATAATAATAAAAAATCTTGAAAAAAATAAAATAAAAAGGACCATTCAAATGGCTGGTGGTTTTTTGTTTTTTGTTTTTATTTTATTTTATTGATTTTTTACAGAGAGGAAGGGAGAGAAATAGAGAGTTAGAAACATCCCTTGACTGTAATCGAACCTGGGACCTTTCAGTCCGCAGGCCGACGCTCTATCCACTGAGCCAAACCGGTTTCGGCATGGCTGGTGTTTTTGCTTTTGAAATTCAGCATGGCTTTTTGCAAGGAGACTCCTTTATTTTGGAGTATTTCCCCTACAGTGTTTATTCTGCAAAAATGTTAATGAAATTATTGAATTTATATTTCACTTTTTCTAATTGATGGTAAGATCCTAGGAATCCTATTCTCCTAGGAGCCTAACTATCTCCCAGTAGTAAGTTTCTCTTTATCAGGGTCTGGGGAAGGGAAGTAATGATAACAATGAAAGTTCTTGATGAGAAAACTAAGACTAAGGCTTCTGCTGTTAATTTTAAGAAAATAAGAAAAAAAGTTAAACTACATTTAAAAACAATTTATTTGGTCTTCACAGAGGGCCTCTTTACTACAAAGTTTCAGGAAATTTCCCCTGGATCCAAAACCCATCACCAGTGCATTCCTGATTTCAATGAGAGTAAAAAAAACTTACTCTTCTTTCTTATCTTTGTCTTTCTTTTCTTCTTTCTTTTTCTTCACTTTGTCCTTTTCTTTTTTCTTTTTCTTCTCTGGGTCCTTTTCATTTTCATTTTTATCACCTGGCTTGCTGAAAAAGTGAGATATTTAGTTAGTATTAAAACGCAAAAAAAAAAAAAAGGTCATGGGCAGAAAACTGTGGAAGTCTAACTTACCTCTTCTTTTCTTTTTTCTTCCTTTTTTCTTTTGGCTCTCTAGAGAAGAAACAATATTCCTGTCACATAGTCAAATTCCATTCTGACTTCCACTCTTATTTATTTTTCTCTCCCCTGAGCAATAATTCTCAGCTTTGTATTCTAAGGCCTGCCCCTGTGCTTCGAAGCCAGAAATCTGGTCTCCTACTGGAGAGTTCTACTAAAATGCACATGCATCCAGGTAACAAGGCAAACAAAGAATAATTCCTGGGTGGGTGAATGTGGAAAACTGAAGAAAATGGAGCTGGGTAAAGGCATAAACCCAAGAAGAGAAATTTAAGAAACAATAGCCCCTAAAAGAATGTACTTTCAAAGTTTCAATATATAGTTTAAAAATTCTTTCAATTTTAAGATTCTTGATATTACTTATATTTACCCTTAAATAAGAGCTTTGAGAATTTTGAGAAAATACCATCAATTTTCATAGAGCATTAATTCTGCCTGAAGCAATTATTTTATGAGCAGTCAAAAAGCTCTGTGGTAACCTAGTAGAATGCTCATTCTTAGAATCATTCATTAAATTTGAGATATTTTTCTATATACAATTTCTTCCTGAGTGGAAATTATGTGATTAGAGGCCTCTTTCTATGATTGGTCTTCTCCATGAGCAGAAAAAGGATTCTGGAGTCAGACAGCCAGACCCAAGGTCTCAGGAGGCTGCCATTGTTGGCTCCAATGTCTTGGTAAGATTTACTATGGGCACATGAAAGAACAGGCATCTCATTATCACAGGATTGTCAGAGAAGGCTGTTAGAGGGAGGTAGGTCTAAACCTAGGCCTCAAGAGTTGGAAAAGTTGAGAAGAGGGAGGATGTTAAAGGGGGAAAATTTGTAGGTACAAATGTACAAACAAATTTCATCTGGGTACAAATGACCAGAATTGGAAAGCTGCTATTGAGGAGAAATAGGAGATAAAATTGACAAGTGAGGCTTGGTATCTAAGGTCATCCTGTCAAATGGGAACAGAACATAAAGTTGAAAAGGGGAGAATTTATTTCTATGGGAACTCACTCCTGTGAGACAGGATTGAACACCCTAGCATCGATCCTGAAAGGTGGTGCTCACACACTGCTCAGATGGCTCTTGGAAGCTCAGAAAAGGTGAGGGCTCACACCAAGTGAAATAGAAATTACAAAATGCCATGCCAGATGGTTGAAGAAGGTGTCAAAAAGGCTCAGAGAGTGGTATGCTAAAATGGGTATCCTATATAATAAAAGGCTAATAAGCAAATTGACTGAACGGCGGAATGACTGGTGAAGGGACTGGACAAAGGCAGTTTGGACACATGCTCAGTTTTCCACCTTCACCCACCCAGGGGGCAGATGCTCAATGCAGGAGCTGCCCCCTGGTGGTCAGTGCACTCCTACAGGGGGAGTGCCGCTCAGCCAGAAGCTGGGCTCACAGCTGGCGTGTGCAGTGGTGGTGGCGGGAGACTCTCCTGCCTTTGTGGCAGCGCTAAGGATGTTCGACTGATGGTTTAGGCCCGCTCCCCACGGAGCTGTCAGTCAGACATCCCCCGAGGGCTCCCGGACTGCAAGAGGGCACAGGCCAGGCTGAGGGACCGCCCCCCCCGCCCGTGAGTGCACGAATTTCGTGCACTGGGCCTCTAGTCCTACATAAGAGAGGTAGCCCACCAGTTGGTTATATTCCCTAAGAATGCTCAGAGAATACAAAAATGATCCAAAATGTGCAGGTGAGAGGGGCACCAGCATCACTGAGAAGTTCAGTGGTACTGTCCTCTGTAGGCCAGAGCTGATAATAGGAGATGCTGGTACAGAACTGGGCTCCCCGAGAGCAATAGGGATGACAGGATCTAGAAGAACAGACTAGTGGCAATGCTTACCCTTCAAAGAGAGATGGGGTCCATAATAGTAATTCGCAGTATTGAAATGCTCACATGCATACATACATACATACTACTTTTAATATGGGTAGCGACATTTTTTCAGAAGTACATAAACAAACAATAAAGTGACAGAATATCCATGTCATTGTGTTAGGTAGAGTTTGCCTAATATCTGCCCTATAACAGGTTCAGATATATCCCTACCTTTTCACTGGTTTTCTCTAAAAACAAGCTTTAGTTTTCTATTGTAAATATACTTACTGCTCCTTATTGCTGCTGTTGTTAACATTGAAAAGTGCAATGACACCAGGCAGGTACTCTTCCCTAGGGAATGAAGAAGTATTGTGAATTCATAGTAGTCACCATCCATATAATGTCTATAGTAAGCACACAGTCTTAAAGAACAACTTTTTTTCAGTTTCTACTTATTACTAATGGTTGTCTAGACAAGTTTTGAAAATATAGAGCCTCCATGGAGCATGAGTTACCAAATATCACACCATGAACCAAAGTGATCAGTAAACGCCTGTTGATCAATGCTCACACTGAGAAGTAGCATCCTTATTGGTCTCCACTGAGGCAACTGGATGCCGCTAACTCCCAGCAAGAGACTGGGACTTACACTTAGGAAGCTAGGAAGGGAAAGAAAGGCAAATGGAGATAGTGGAAAAACTGGAGGTAGTCAGTGAAAAGGGAAATAGGAGAGGAGGAAAAAAAGGAGGGACAAACAGCAAATAAAAATTGATTATGTTCCACAGGATGGCAACCCCTGACCCACACCACCACACACAGCTTCCACACCCTCAGAGTAGCATGTTTGAAGTTTCCATGATTGCTTATTCCCTACGAAGGATTTTAAGCTTTTCTCTTCTAACTACTCACTCCAGTGCTCTACTTCCCTGAAAGGAAAGTCAAATGGGATTTTTAAAAAATGACAGCCAAGTTTAAAACACTTTCTTATGGAGACAAACAGAGCTAAACTACTTCAGGGCCCTAGAAGAAAGATCAGAGAGAAGGAGGAAATCAGAGAGGACTGGGGCATGAGGCTTTTTAAGAGACAGACATGTGTCTCAGGGAAAATGATCACCAAGAGCATGACTTGGAGCCCCATGGACATGAATAATCATCAGGCAGTAGCAGTCTCCCAAGAAAAGAAGTAGCGAGTTCCTCCCGAGAGCCTGCATAGCGATGAGGGAGCAGGACCATTTGCCAAGTCCACTAAAAGGAGAAGATCTTTTTTCATCTAAACAATGGTTTAAAAACCAGTATGGGGAAAAGAA
Source organism: Myotis daubentonii (assembly GCF_963259705.1). NCBI lineage: Eukaryota > Metazoa > Chordata > Mammalia > Chiroptera > Vespertilionidae > Myotis > Myotis daubentonii. The sequence goes on along the minus strand of NC_081840.1, from coordinate 203,660,401 downwards.
AAAACAGTATGGGGGAATGGATCAGATTGCTCACCTCTGTGATAGTCCTCCCTTCCTGCGTGAACTATTTCTGAAGGAATCCCTTGCACAGGGGTTTTCACTCTCGGAGTCTTCAAATATAGAGGCACTGTCATCGTCGTCAGAAAAGGAGCTACGGGCCAATGGGAGGGAAAGATGAATTAGAGCAATGCTCTAAACCAAGCATGTCAAACTCGCGGCCCACAAGGAATATTTTTTGTGACACAGCCAATATAACGGTAAAAACTGTTTTAATAAAAATTTTGTAACTTAATGTTTACAATATTCTGTTATACATAATTATTAATAACAAGCTACAACGTACGCTAATGACTGATTACTATACGTAATCATATTGCATTCGTTTCCCTTACGTGCCTTACGTGCAGGTGCACCATTTCTCTACACTAATACCAGCAGCAAATATTTTAGCAGCCGATTGCCACGTCATTAGTCTTGGACTGACTTGTTTGGTGTGCGCAACAGGAAATAGTTTGCTTTCGGAGAACAATAAAAATAGGTTTATTTGCATTACGCTTATTAATTTGTGCAGTTATTCAGTGTCTGGTAAGTTAATGTTCAAGAAAAAATATTAATTTTTATTAAAATGTTCTATTATTTTATGTTAACGATTACTAATTTATTTCAGCCCTTTGTATTCAGCATGTCTCTATTGAAATAAACCTACGTTTCTATGAAAATTGAAGCTTTTTTTTTTGCTGACCACATAAACTTAAACCTTGTTTATTTGGCCCGTGTTAGCCTGTGGCTTTGACATGCTTGCTCTAAACTGATATGGAGGAATGCCTGTTCTCATTAGGGGGACCTTTACCCCTTTTCCTTCCCTCTCAAACTAATATACACAGCAACTTTTAATTAGAGTGAAATGAGAACTGTACAGAATACATAGAATTATAACCACAATTCAGTGAGATACATGTAATTAAGAAAATATTTTCTAGGTCATATACAGGGATATGGACTAACTTATAAAAATCCTAGAGGCCCAGTGCACGAATTTGTGCACCAGTGGGGTCCCTCAGCCTGGCCTGTGGGATCAGGCCAAAACCGGCTCTCTGACATACCCTGAGGGGTCCCAGATTGCGAGAGGGCACAGGCCAGGCCGAGGGACCCCACTGGTGCATGATTGGGGCTGGGGAGGGATGCGGGAGATTGGCCAGTCAGGGAGGGACCACGGGAGGGCTCCAGGGAGTGTCCGGCCTGTCTCAGTCCTGATTCATGGGACCCCAGTAGCAAGCTAACCTACCGGTTGGAGCGGCCGCCCCCTGGTGGTCAGTGCACGTCATAGTGAGTGGTTGAGTGGCCTTAGCATATCATTAGCATATTACACTTTGATTGGTTGAATGGGCGACTGGATGACCAGACACTTAGCATATTAAGCTTTTATTAGATAGGATTCCTACCATTAAAAATATATTCAACCACATGTATACATGTTCTCTTCATTTATAGAAATAGAGTAACTGCTTTAAATTATACTTTTAAAACGTGCTAGCATTTCACACTGTATTTTTTCACATGTATCTATGGCAATGTTATCCCTTTAGAATTGAAATGTCTCATGAAGAAAGGTCTTGCCCGTGACTAAGAAAATATTTGGCATATGGGTTTCTAAATAAGCACAAAATATCTCTGTTTATTTGTTGTACAAGTTATGCTGTTTCAAAGTTTATAATTAAATAAATTATAATTAAATAAATTATAAAGTTTAAGGTTACAAATTAAAAGTTAAATTGAGCCCTAGCCGGGTGGCTCAGTTGGCTGGAGCACGGTCCCACACACCAAAAAAGGTTGAGGGTTCCATCCCTGGTTGGGGCATGTACAGGAGGCAACCAATTGATGTTTCTCTCTCTCTCTCTCTCTCTCTCTCTCTCTCTCTCTCTCTCTCTCTCTTTCTCTCTTAGATAAGGATTAAGAATTGTTTTTTAAAGTTAAATTGAAATATAAGAGCTCCACTAAAAATACATGGAAAAATGAATGGAGTTACCTGCATGCTCCCTTTTCCATCCTTCTTATTTTCTTTTCCATATCTGGGACAATCACATTGGGAATGTTTATGAAAGAATGCTGTGTATTGATAATATTTTTCTTCATGGTTAGTTTAATATCTGGGGAGAGAAAAGGCTTATTAGTAGGAAGATTTTTTTTAATATTTACATACACAATCAAAAGTTTCACTCTACCATTCTTCTAATGCTTCTAATCTTATTTCCAGGTACATGTGGGAATTTTTCTTTAATAGAATAGAAACATGGCCTAAGCCAGTGATGGCAAACCTTTTGAGTTCGGCGTGTCAGCATTTTGAAAAACCCTAACTTAACTCTGGTGCCGTGTCACATGTAGAAATTTTTTGATATTTGCAACCATAGTAAAACAAAGACTTATATTTTTTATATTTATTTTATATATTTAAATTAAATTTAACTAAGAAAAATCAACCAAAAAAAATGAGTTCGCGTGTCACCTCTGACACACGTGTCATAGGTTCGCCATCACTGGCCTAAGCCCTTAACTACCACTCGCCAGTTTTTGGTGTATTTTTTTTAATTCAAGGATATAAGAGAGGGATAGGACTTTTTTTTAAAATTTTGGATTTACCCAGTTTTGAAATACTCAGGCACTGTGGGTGTAAGACAAAACTACAGGGACCTCACATATACATTAAACAATTAAGAAATAATAAAAAATAATAAAATACAATACAAAATGGATGTAATCAGCTGTGAATGCCTATAGGCATTCAGACAAAATAACTTGAGTGGTATTCACTTTGGAGTGAATAAGGATGCAACTCATCCACATTTGTAGCAAGTCCTCTAAATTATTGTGAGACATATAGTCCCAGCAACATATGTTGAGAAACACTGGCCTAAACTCTCATCTGGTTATATTATTTCCCAAGATCAGGTGGAATGAGCTGGGCCAAACATCGATCCACTTTATAGCTGCTTCCAGCATGTACCATGCTCATATGATTGCTGTCTACTGCCTTGCCTTCCCACCTACCCGACTTCGACTGCCCTCAGTGTATGTACCACTTCTGTCCACGGTCCCCAGAGGGACCCTCTCCCCAATTCTGCAGGTACCCACCTTGAGAATGCCAGAAACCACGACAAAGATGCTGCTCCCGGATGCTCCCACAGCTGCCATGCAGCAATCCTGCCTGCAGAATGGAGGATGTTCCCCCTCCCAACCCCCTGCTTCCCTTGATCACCTGGGCCTGAAGGGGCCTTCATCTTCCATGAGTCACTGCTTAAAAAAAACATGCCTATCTCCACAAAAGCCAGCACATGTGAGGCACCCCTTGAGGGGTTCCCTGGAAGACTTTTAAGGTGGTAAAACTAGAGGTCCTGTAGGGACAGGTGGGCAGGAACAGGCATTATATGTGCTGTTAATGAGAGTAGAGCTCTATATTGTTTGGACTTTATACAATGAGCCTGCATTAATTTTATAACAAAAGGATAAATATTAAAATATTTTTCTCAAACGAACATTATTTCAAAGCAAAGAAAATTTGTTTTTTGTTTGTTTGTTTTTGTGGTTTTTTAATATATTTTATTGATTTTTCACAGAGAGGAGGGGAGAGGGATAGAGTGTTAGAAACATTGATGAGAGAGAAACATCGATCAGCTGCCTCCTGCACACCCCCTACTGGGGATGTGCCCGCAACCAAGGTACATGCCCTTGACCGGAATCGAACCTGGGACCTTTCAGTCTGCAGGCCAACGCTCTATACACTGAGCCAAATCGGTTAGGGCAGATTTGGTTTTTTTAAATATATTTTTATTATTGATTTCAGAGAAGAAGGGAGAGGAAGAGAGAGAATCATTGGTCAGCTGCCTCCTGCACACCCCCTACTGGGGATTGAGCCTGCAACCCAGACAAGTGCCCTGACAGGGAATCAAACCATGACTTCCTGGTTCATACAGAGCTCAACCACTGAGCCCTGCCAGCTGGGCAGAACATTATTTAACTTATAGAAATGTTCATGATACAGTGTTAAGCCAAAAAAAAAAAAAAAAAAAAAAAAGCAGATTGCTAAGCAATATTTATAGTATATCTTATTTTATTAAAAATTATGTATATGTACATAGAAAAGATAAGCACCTTAATGTCACATATGCTAAGGTTTTAGTGGTGGCATAAGTATTTTCACTTTCTTCTTTGTGCTCTGTATTTTTCTCCTAATTTATTTTTTAATTAGGAAAAACGGTAGCACTTTTACATAGGATTTTGTTTAGTGGCAAAAATAACGTGTTAGCACTTTTGCTTTCAAGGGGTGTTTTGCAGTTCTTCCCCAATCTCAGCAGTCAGTTGCAGGGCTTAGTTTGTTTCTTAATGTTTAGCAAGGCCCCCAGAGCTGTGTAACCAGCCACAACAGGCTCTCCTAGCTCTGCGACAGGTCGCCAGTGCCTGAAAACAGACATCTCTTGTTTGGCGAAGACATGGGTTCTAACCTCTGCTCTTCACCAAACTGCCAGTGAGACCTCAGCAGAGATGTTTCTGAGCTTCAGTTTCCTCTTTGTAAAGTGGAGATGGTAATTCCTTCCCTGCCTATTTTAATTATTCTCTATTTGGACCTAATGCAAAATATATATGAAGCAATACTGAAGGCTGTGAAGAGTTACACAAAAGCAAGTTGATGATATTATTCTATAATCTCCAAGCTCAGAGAGAGGCGACTATCAACTACCTTGTGGAGACAAACAGAGCTATAATGATTAAAATAATCTTTCCTTAATCCCTCCCCCCTTGAACTATAACTTTGAGAAGTCAAATTTGTCAAGGCAGCTAGTTAACAATTACCTTCATAGGATCATACCCAAGCTGTAATTCCCACAAAAAAGAAAACAAAGCTGACGCAACACTATTGCTATGTATGCTCATGGCAAACACAGGGACCTGTCAGGCTTGTTATGTACATTATTATCAACTTATGAAGAAAACAAAATACTTTCTCAGGAAAACAATAATTTCACCAAGGAGGTGATTATTGTCATAATCATTACCATTACCTTCACAATCCACAGAAAGTTTACTAAGCAGCCATCATAAAATAAAATCTCAGTTAATCAAAATTCAATTAATGAAACCATAAAATAGCCAAATACATTATCTGGTACTATTTTTGCAGCCAAAACAATTTATAAAACAAACACGTTGAAATAAAAGGGTAGTTTAAATGTCAGAAAATGTAAGGATCATGAGAGCAAAATATCTGTTTTGTTCACTACTATTCCCAGTGACCAGAACTAGAAATATTTTTCACATCAATTTAAAGAATTTATTATACCTATAAAGTCCATATATTATGGTCATAGAACATTGCAAGACCCTACATCATGAAAGAAAGACTTTTTAAAAAATCAAGATGCCATACTAATCAAGAGTAAGAGACTTTTCACGATGGTAGAAGGCCTAAATGTGTTATCATTCCCACTTTTTCCATTGAACAGGAAAGTATTCAGAATTCCAAAATTTGATCAAAAATTTAACAAATTCTGGTTAACTGAAGATTTATTTGCCTTTTTTGTTAGGGTACCTCATTCTTTCTGTTTCATAATGGAATTTCTCAGCAATGCGTGTTGATGAGAGGTGTTTTTGGAAAGTCAAAAATTATCTCTTCAAAACATATAACTTATTTCTTTTTCTTGTCTTACATTGATAGAAGTTATAGAACAATGTTAAATAATAGATAGCATCACTCCTTGTCTTGTTTCAGTTACTAGAATTTCTCCTATTTTTGTCCATTGGTTTCAGATATTCTTTATTGTATTCAGGAAGTTTTCTTTTATTACTAATTTCTTATTTTGTCAAGAGTAGATGTTGAATTTTATCAGTTACCTTTTCATCAATGAAAGCTGTATGAGTTATTATAGTTAAGTTGATTTATACTTTGGAACATTTGCGAACCATTAAGTGTAATTACAAGCACTTGTCCCACACTATAAAGTACCTATATTAGCAAAATCTTGGCACAGTGGTTGTTTGCTGATCGAAAGCTACAGTATATACCTCCTTTAAGGGGGTATAGAAAAGTAACAGCCTTGGGAAGTTTGGTTGGTGCCATAGCCAAAACTTAAAATATGGCAGCTCAAGTTCCACGTACTTCTACCCAGGTTGAAGGCTCTGGCATATGTGGACTTACACCTTTGACCTATTCATGAGGACACAGGCAAAAATAAAGGAAAGTTTCTGGCTAAGACAATGCCTGGCATGTAGTAGGCAGTTAATAAATATTTGATCAATAAATTAACAAGTAAAAAATACTTTAAGAGAATTCTTTATATATAAACATTATTATTATATGTAAGTATATATATATAATTGATTTCAGAGAGGAAGGGAGAGGGAAAGAGAGATAGAAACATCAATGATAAGAGAGAATCATTGATCAGTTGACTCCTGCACACCCCACAATGGAGGTTGAGCCTGCAACCAGAATCAAACATTGACCTCCTGGTTCATAGGTCAATGCTCAACCCCTGAGCTATGCCTACTGGGCAACAAGTAAAACATAGTTAAGGTACACTGCCTGTTTTTGGAGGTAGTTCTTGGGCTTTTTCAATCTTGCCCATAATTTTTATTCAATTTAATTTTTTCTTTCTTAATTTAAATTTAGACATTTTGAGTGTAGAAAGTAATCTATCTTATCCAGACTTTTTAGTTTTTAGCGCACATCAACTTCACAGGTTAAAAAGTACCTCGATGAAAAAGAGAAAGATCTGCAATAGCTTACATTATTTAATGAATTGAATAATTTGCTATTATCTTCCATTAAAGAGCTATTTGACAATTTTTTTCTCCTCCCTATACTTTTCTTAAACTTTACTTGTTAATCTCTAACTTTATTTGACTGTGTGGCCAGAGAATGTAGCTTGTATACATTTTTTTGCCTTGCTGAGATTATTTTTGTGATTAATATTTATGAATATTCCAAAAGTAGAGGAAAGAAGTTGTATTCTCTATGGATATAAAGTGCAGTCAATAACTATTAGGTTTTTCTTTATACCCTGATGCTTCACACCCATCTTCTTTTGTCTGCCTGCTTGATCTAACAATGACATGAGCGAGTGATATTTATGAAAAGAATAAATGCAGCAGAACAAATAAGTTAAGGGATATATAAGCAAAAATGGTCAAAATGTAAAAAGTCAATTTAAGATGTGTCTTTATTGACAGGAACATTTTAAAACTTGGTTTAATAATGTCTAACTTTCTAATGCAGAATGAAATCACAAACACTTAAAATCCTGTAATCTTTGCACAAACAAAATGATGAGTGATTTTTAAATTTATAAAAACAAAACATGACAGTAACTGGTAATTGTTTTTAAAATCTAATTGAAATAGAAATGCTGAGAATTAAAAGAAGGCAAGGTGATTTAAATTCTGGCTCCATTACATAATAGTAAGATGTTGCCTTGAAGGAACCACTTAATCTCTTTGGACCACTTATTCACCCCGCAAAGAGGGTGTACCGGTTATAATAATGTTTATAAAGCACCTAATTCTTAAGAGGTTCTCAATGAGTTGAGGCTCATATTTTAATTTTTTATTAAGAATTATATGAATTTGATGGTGTTCTATCCTCAAATACGTTAAAGAAGAAGCAAACCACTATATAATACTTCCTAAGGGAAAGACACTCCTGCCAAAGTTATTGTTTTTGACTTCTAAAAATGAGTTTGAAATTTATGAAAAACAGGTAGCACTTACCATGTTATGATATTCAGATTAGCAGAATCATATTGCTAGGCCTTTATTTATTAGCATGCTAAACTAAAATTGTATTTTAGCAGAATACTCATTCATCTGTCAAAAATACAGAGAAGTTAATAAAAATACAACCATCAGCTGTAACTAGAAAGCATGGAAAACAAAGCAGATGCTGATGCTTTAATAAGGCAAAACCGAGGTGTAAGCACATGTGAAAATGCAACTGTAATTACCATTGCGTTCTTACCTTTGGCTGCTTGCGCAATGTTTCTGTGTCTTCTAGAAATGGAAGTCAGTGGTGTATCCAAAATAAACAGGGAGATAGTGTCAACCTTGACATTGTCAAAATCCAGGTCTTAACTTTTAAAAATAATAAAAATGCTGATCTTTTTCCTTTCTTTAAACATGTGCAAAGGCCTGGTTTGCATAATCATTTTCAGGGAAAGAAACAAGCCCGTGGCATGGACAAGGAGGATTTTCCTGAGTCAGTATTGGATTTGCGGATTTATATAAGGATGACAACAGCAGCAACCAAATCACCATTATCCTTCGCCAGAGCCCCAGCTTGTTAATATGTATGAGAGTGAGGGCTAAAAGGGGTGTCTCAGAACGACACCTCTGAACAAATTTTAAAGTAAAATTAACCAAAGGTAATATTGCCTGACGAATTTTATTATTTATACTATCAATTTCCCCGGGTTTACAGTCTTGAAAGAATTGGCTCTTTGTCCGAGGAGCTGCTTCCTGGGGCCCATGCGTGACGTGCTAACCTGCCCCCAAAGGAGGGGATGGTGGCGGTCTGTGCACGGCTGCCCGAGGCAGGCCCCGGATTCCTGCAGCGCCTGGAGGGAGTTTAAGATGTCCACCCGCGTTATCCTTGAGTAAAGATCCCTTCCAAGAATGGCTTTCTCTGATCCAGGTCTCCCTAAATTGGGAATGATGAGTTCTGGGACTATAGTCGCTGACACTGGTTCTGAAGTGAAAAGTTCTGACTCATTTGGGGGGGCGGGGAGGGGTTGTCTAGGTTTTTACAAAGTATAGTTAGAAATTTAAATACAGAGCTATCCTACTAAAAACTATTAAAATGTAAGTAGGGTGCACTTATTTATTCATTGACCTGTTTATTGTGTGGAAGGACTGCATGTTTGAAACATATCTGATCGAGCAATACAAAGAACAGTCTGAGCTTGCCTAAAAGAATAATTCATGCTTTAGATGTGCAAAGAACAGCAATAGGCCAGCTAGTTTCTAAATGTTATTCTAATGACCTAAAAGTAAATTTCCCTAAGAATTTTCAATGCAACATTTGACCTTTTACATGCTCACAATACTTTTCCCTAAGGCTCAAAATCAGAATGGCATGAAATAAATAGTGTCTCCATCTAGCAATCTGCCTTCATTTTAATGTCAGCTCCAGAAATACATCATTCTTTCTCCAGTACTTGCAATAGTTGTCCTGCTGAATAGTTAGCCGTTGAACAACCCACTAGCATTTATGGCCTCAGGTAAGTGGCTACAGCCCCAGTGGGGTCAGGAAGCCATCAAAAGAGGAGAAACCCCAAGATGCCTAGCAAAGAAAATTAGCAGAGTACTGAGTTCTTTTGGAAAATTGGCTTGTGGGTTACAGAATTTTAAAATAACATACTTCTAATTATAAAATAAAACATGCGTCATAGCCGAAACCGGTTTGGCTCAGTGGATAGAGCATCGGCCTGCAGACTGAAGGGTCCCGGTAAAGGGCATGTGCCTTGGTTGTGGGCACATCCCCAGTAGAGGATGTGCAGGAGGCGGCTGATCGATGTTTCTCTCTCATCGATGTTTCTGGCTCTCTATCTCTCTCCCTTCCTCTCTGTAAAAAATCAATAAAATATATTAAAAAAAAACCCAAAAACATGCGTCATAAAATGTGGAAAATACGGAAGAGATGAAAACAAAACTGAAACATATTCTTATCATTCTGGGACAATTGATATTAATATATAATATATATTTTTAAATGTATAATAATATATAAATATATATTTTAATAAGATTCTGATTTTAATATTATATTAACACTTATATTATTCAATGTCTATCTAAAGCATCCTCTTAAAGAGTGCATAATATTCTGCCATATTCCATTATTTATAATTTATTTATTGGTTTCCCTATCACTGACTTATTTCTTCTGCTCTAAAATATTTCAAAATGATTTTCTTATTCTTAATGAAATGTTTATTTTTTTATGGTTTGCTTGTTCTTTGGCATGTTCTTAAATTATTTAAGAATTAAATAAAATCATCAGATCAATGATTCTAATAAACCTCTCTTCCCCTTGCCAACATAACTCCTAGTTGACATCATGAAACTTCATAGAACTTGTCATTGTAAAACAGTTCCTCCCTTTCCCCACCCCACTTCACCACACACACACACACACACACACACACACACACGATTCTTTACCTTTTTGGAATGACTCATTCCTTTGATCTCAAATGCACCTTCTTTTACTAGCTCTTGTTCTTTCTTCATGCACCTTTGCCACACCAAAACTATAACTAAGGATGAACTAAGTATTATAATTCTTGGGATAATGCTTATTAGTTGTATAGTCTTGAAAGAATGACTTAATCTTCCTGAGCCTCAGCCGTGTTAGGTTTTTGTGAGGACAAATTGCATAAGATTGTAACACATCACACACTGGTGGTATAGAAGAGAACACAATACACGTACTCTCTTTTCCTCTCTTCCTTCCCTTTCCTCTACGCTCCTGGACAGCATCTAAGCTGGAGCTTTGCCTCACGTTGCTTAGGCTTCACCAGTATGTTGCAGTGAGACTTTTGATAGGCAGGAACGTGTGGCTATTAAATAACTTATGTAAAGTTATAGGGCCCTAATTTATACCTTATTTCTAAATAATTTATTATATAATTCTAGCAGTATGATCAAATGATATAGTAATTTATTGGAAATAAATTTTATTTTTAATATGTTTTTATTGATTTTAGAGAGGAAGGGAGGAGAATAGAGAGATAGAAACATTATTGATGAGAGAGAATCATTGATCGGCTGCCTCCTGCACGCCCCCTACTGGGGATGAGCCCACAACCCAGGCATGTGCCCTTGGACCCTTCAGTCCCAGCAGGCTGATGCTCTATCCACTGAACAAAACCAGCTAGGAACTGATGAACAAAAATAGATACAGAGGCAGAGCAGCATCGAACGGACTGTCAAACTACAGGGGGAAGGCTGGGGAGGGTTGGGGGGTGGGAGGGGGGAGTAAGAGATCAACTGAAGGACTTGTATGCATGCATATAAGCATAATCAATGGACACCAGACACGGGGGGGGGGGTGTGTAGGGGGAGCCGGGGGATTGTCAAGGGGGTTGTGGGGGGGGAGATATATGTAATACTCTTTGTAATACTTTAAGCAATAAAACAATATTTTTTTAAAAGAACGGCTAGGGCTGGAAATAAATTTTAATGGAAATCTGTTTTATACATGTAAAGTGCTTAACAGTGAGAAATAATAATTCTTCATAAAGGCATGGAATTTGTTCAAGTGTTTGACCTTTCAACATGTAGTTCCTGAGCACCACATGTGCCGGGTACTGTTCTCAGGTTTGTTTGCACCTGCAAGCCCTTTCCTTGAAACTATACAGAGGAGGAGAACGGGTTAAAGAAGAGATGCTTCAATACAGTGTTACCAAAAGCTAAGGGACACAAGAGATCCTACGGTATGGGATGAAAGGATCTGGACTAGAAGATGTTTAGGGGAAAAGTGTCTCTGCTGAAATGGAAGGTAAGTAGTGATGTTGTTTCATTTACAAACAGACATATTAGGGTATTTTTCCAATTTACCCAAGTTTAAAGGGGCCAGAGTGTGTTTTATTTTGTTTAGTTTGTTTTGTTTTCCCCACCAAAGTGCAAATAGCATTATTCACTCAATCTGAATGGATTTCCTTTCCTGGGACCTGCAGTAACCTTCACCGATGGAAAGAACAGAGCCACACTGGATTATCTGTTTAGCAGGCTACTTTTAGTCTGGTTGCCAGTCTTGCTTTGTCAGCTCCCTCTAAATCTTCATAATCCCATTTAAACTGCCTCTAATTATAGGTGCTCATTTGCATGACATTGACTCTATTGTATGTGATTTGAGAGATTTTGGCTCTGGGCCCTAAATTATTAAGTATTTGATGGTCTGCCTTCTAATATATCAAGACCTTCAGCCAAAGTAGTCAATGAGGTCTCCTCAGGATTCATAACCATAATAATTAAATGTCATGTGATTGTTTAGTGCCTGTATCCCCTGTACGAATTGTAAACTCCATGAAGGCAGAGATGGCGTCTGCGTTGTTCATTACTGTACCTGTAGTGTGAAGTTCAATGCCATGCAGAGTTATTGATTCAACAAATATTTATTAAGTGCCAGGCTCTCCTCTACGCACTGGGGAATCAACGGTAAACAAAATTAGGTTCCCGCCCAGTGGAGTGTACTTTCTAAGGGGGTGGGAAATACAAACAAAGCAGCAAATAGAAGTCAGGTAGTGATTAGTAACATGATAAAGAAAGCAACACAAGGGAATAGAAAATGGTGTGGAAACAGTCAGGACTGTTTTAGATCAGATATTTAAGAAATGCTTCATCTGGCAGAAACCAGAATATAGTAATAGAGTTAGCCATGCCCACTTCTGGGGGCAAGGGGGCGGAGGGGAGATCTGCCTGGCAAGAACACATATGCAAAGCTTGAAGACAGGACTGTGCTTGGAGCAGTAAAGGAACAGCAAGCAGCTAAGTGAGTAAGTTAGAGGAAGCAGGGGGAGAAGGAGGAGGAGGAGGAATTAAGGTCTTAGAGGACAGACCATGTAGAGAACAGTTAGGAGGCTACATGATAGATTCCTTCCCTGCTCTGGATGCAGACCAAGACAGCAGAAGTGGGGCTGTGAGAAGGGGATATATTTTTAAGACAGAAGCAATAAGAATTGCCAATTGATTGGATGTAGAGTGTGAATGAAAGAGTGGAGTCAAGGATGACTTTAGATTTTTTGGTCTAAGCAGCTAAAGAAGAGGTCACCATCTCCTGAGATAGGAAGGACACCAAGAAGAACAGACGGGACAGAGGGACATTAGGATTTCTGTTTGGAAAATAAGCAGCTGCATGTCAGTGCCTCATTGAAATGAATAAATGAAAATGTACGTATTTTCTTGCACTTAATTAATGAGGATTCAACCAAGATGAAATGTCGGCTGCATAGTTCAGAGAGTAGCAATATTCATAAAGAGAAATAGTAGAACTGCCTTCTACTGTTCTTGGAGTGCAAAGGTTCTTATAGGAATTCTATTGGCAGAGTTTGAGGGTCCAGGACCCCATGATATTATAGCATAATTTGGTATATAGATGAAAATGTGTTATTTTCCAAGATGGTCCATGATTTTCACCAATCTGCCTTCCCCAAATAGCTAATATATTAACATATTAATTGGATTAATATATTATAAATTCATTAAGTATCTATTAACTCTTATTTGTTTAGAGTACTCAGAGTATGAAATATGTAGAATGTGCAAAAGTAAGAAAATGATATTGTTCTTATTCAGTTAAAAAGAAAAAGGATAGTATTACGTGCTAGGCACTGGGCTAGGGAGCATCCCTAAGATCACTCACTAAGAGAGGTGGTTTAGCTTTGGAATATTAGCTTTGGACAGTAGATACATGGGTTCAAATCCCAGTTCTTCCACTTACTAGCTATGTTACCTAGGGCAACTTATATAACTTCTTCACTTCTTAGTTAAATGATATATCTAGTATGGTAAACGGTCTTCCACAAATAAGGTGCTTAATACATTGACAGATTTCTGCTAATGAGCAAACTACCTTTGATTATAATTTAGCTTCTCAGGTAAATCTGTTGATGTGGGAAACCTATTGTCTTCACTAACAGAGAGGTATGGACAGAGAACCAGGAAGGCTGGTGACACTTGACCCTAGCAAGGTCAGAGCTGTGCACCCACTGTTAGTCCAGATAATGGTAGCTGAAGCAACTTCCCCACCAGATAGTCATGTAAATCCTTATTGATAAGATAGTCTGTGTGTTACTGGAACTTGCCTGCCTAAGGGCTATGGGTGGATCCCAAACCAATGAAAGGTTGGTGTGGCCTGAGCACCAGTGGAAGTCCTTCCCCTTGAGTTGGACTTACCCGCCTGACCCCCCAATATAATATTTCCAAATTATCTCTTGTCTCTTCTCTTTCATTTGTGTGTGGCTCCTCTTCCAGATCCTGAACCCTGAACCACGTGGGACCTGGAAGGAAACATTTACAACATGTTTACAGGGAGAAAGCTCACTCATATAGAGCATGGTCATCTAATCTATAAAACCAGACCCAATGAATGAATAAATGAAGTAGAATTTTAGAGCCTATAGAGTCACAATCCCACCCCTCAGAGTTGTGCACATATTAAGTTATCATCATTCTATGGTAACTGAAATTATAAGACCCTTCACAAAGTATTATACAATTTAAAATAAATAAATTATTATTATGTCTGAATTTAACTGATAGAATTTTGATTAATCCTCTTATACATCTAGGAGAAGTTGAGTAATAACATTTTAGCACTTGATGTTAATAGTTGCTTAGAATATTGGAAATTTAATAGACTGGAGTTAGACTAAAGTAGACTTACATTCTAGCTCTGCCAATTACCAACAGCATTATGGTCTTAGGCAAATTATTTAACTTCCTTGAGTCTCTGTTTTTTCATCAGTATACTGGAGAATTCATTTTATCAGGTTATGGTACTTAGAGATACAGTGGGGCCTTGACTTAGGAGTTTAATTCGTTCCCAAGACCGAGCTCGTTAAGGAGCTCATTAAGGAGCTCATTAACTCAAATTACTCTGTCAACTCAAAGCAAAACATCCGGCAGAGAGACAGCTGGTATCTCAAAAAACTCGTTAGTCGGGACACTCGTAAGTCAAGGCCCCACTGTAATCTTCACAAAACACTTCCCACAGTGTCTGGCACAAACCAGGTCCTCAAATATGGTAACTATTAACATTATTGTTTTTTTTTCACTGAGAGACAGTTACTGGAGATCACTATTAATTAATTAATTAATAATTCTCTATTAGAATATCAAATTTCTAGTTAAGTAGTAACATGATTAAATACAGAAGAGCTCAGAAGTCAGAGTAGGAAAGGAATCTATCATTTAGCAGCACAGGGTTGTATCTGAGAATTTTAAGTCTTTTAGGTAAGTATATAGCATATCACTGCCAGGGAACTAAATGTTAAATAATTGCCAGAATTCACACAGAGTTTGGAGAGTCAAGTTCCTGTCAGAGTGGAGTGATCTCATTGAAAACCACAGCATTAACAAGGTTCACAGAAAAGCCACACTTTTAACTCATATAACTTAACAAAAGGAAGATAAACAATCCAATCAAAAAATGGGGAAAGGACCTAAATAGACACTTTTCAAAAGAGGACATTCAGAAAGCCAAGAGACATATGAAAACATGCTCAAAGTCACTAATCATCTGAGAGATGCAAATCAAAACAACAATGAGGTATCATCTCACACCTGTCAGAATGGCTATCATCAACAAATCAACAAACGACAAGTGCTGGAGAGGATTCGGAGAAAAGGGAACACTTGTGCACTGCTGGTGGGAATGCAGACTGGTGCAGCCACTGTGGAAGACAGTATGGAATTTCCTCAAAAAGTTAAAAATGGAACTCCCATTTGACCCAGTGATCCCACTCCTAGGTATATATATCCCAAGAAACCAGAAACACCAATCAGAAAGGATATATGCATTCCTATGTTCCTGGCAGCATAATTTACCATTGCTAAGATTTGGAAACAGCCTAAGTGCCCATCAACATATGAATGGATTAGAAAACTGCGGTACATCTACACAATGGAATACTATGCTGCTATAAAAAAGAAGGAATTCTTACATTTGCAACAGCATGGATGGAACTGGCGAGCATTATGCTAAGTGAAATAAGCCAGTCAATGAAAGAAAATACCACATGATCTCACTCATATGTGGATAATAAAGACCATTATAAACTGATGAACAAAAATAGATACAGAGGCAGAGCAGCACCGAAAAGACTGTCAAACTACAGCAGGAAGGCTGGGGAGGGTTGGCGGGGGGCGGGGGGGAGGAGAGATCAACCGAAGGACTTGTATGCATGCATATAAGCACAACCAATGGACACAAGACACTGGGGAGTAGGGGAGGCCAGGGGAAGGTCAAGGGGGGGAGGGGGGAAAGAGACATATGCACTACTCTTTGTAATACTTTAAGCAATAAAAAAAAAAATTGTAAAGGATCCAGCTAATCTCCAAGTAACTCACCCCCTTTTCTCTCTTTTAGGGAGGTAACAAAAATCCAAAACCTTCACAATGTAATCTCATAATGTCTGGCATTCAGTCAGAAATCTATCTATATAAAAGGCTAATATGCAAAGTGTCCCCTTGGGAGTTCAACCGGGAGACCAGGAGTTCAATTGCTCACTATGATTTGCGCTGATCAGCAGTGGGCAGCATGGAACATGGCGGGTGACCAGCGGCAGCGACCGGGCACTGAGGGAGTAAGGGAAGGAGGAGATGGGGAGGCGGGGAGGTGGGGAGGCAGGGAACCTGATTGACGCTGATTGCCGGCCAGGCCTAGGAACCCTACCTGTGCACGAATTTCGTGCACTGGGCCTCTAGTTCCTAGATAATTACTAAAGAAGCAAGAAAATGTAATCTATAATCAGGATAAATAGCAGTAGTTTCAGACCTACAGATAATGGAATTAGCAAGAAGTCCTTAAAATATTTATTCTAAATATACTCAAGAATTAAAAAACAACAACACATGAACCTAATGAATAAACAAATGTGAAAGGCATGAAAAAGTAACAAATGGAACTTCTAGAAATTAAAAGGAAGCTGTCGAAATGAAAAATTTACCAGATATTAACCTAGCTGGTTTGGCTCAGTGAATAGGGTGTTGGCCCATGGACTGAAGGGTCCTAGGTTCAATTCTGGTCAAGGGCACATACCTCAGTTGCAGGCTCAATCCTGGCATGTGCAGGAGGCAACCAATCCATATGTCTCTCTCACATTGATGTTTCTCTCTCTGTGTCTCTCCCCCTCTCTTCCATTCTCTCTAAAAATCAATAGGAAAATATCCTCAGGTGAGGATTAACAACAACAATGACAACAATAAAATTTACCAGATATTTATTCAGTGGAATTGATAATACAGAAGATAAGATCAGTAAACTTGGAAGACAGCCATCAAAGGTATCCAAACTGAAGCAAGAGATAAAACATCTGAGCCTCAGTGACTCATAGACTATAGACTTGTGAGACTATATTAAGCAGTTAAATATATGAGTATTTGATGTCTTAGAAGGGAGGGGGTAGAAAAAATATTTGAAGAAATAATGGCCAACAATTTTCTAAATTAATGTAAAGGATAAATCCACATATTCAAGAATCTCAATTGAACCCACACAGGCTAAACACAAAGAAAATCACACCAAGGCAAATAAAAGCCCAATTAATAAAAATAAGTGATAAAAATAATTTTTAACAGCCAGAGGGGGGAAATAGACACATTACATACCATGGTGGGGGGGGGCAGAGGGGCGGGGGGGGGGCAGAGAAACGCAAATGAATAGTCACAGCCTTTTAATAGAAACAATGTGAGCTAAAAAAACAATGCAACAATATCAATATCCTTAAAGTTCCAAGAGAAAACACTGTCAACTTATACTTCTGTACCAAGGAAATATCACTTTCAAAAACAAAGACAAAAATTAAGACTTTTTCCCCTCCAGAAAAACAAAATGAAGAGCACCTATTGCTAGCAAATCCACACTATAAGCAATGTTAAAGGAACTTCTTCAGTACTTAATCCAACTATATCAAAACATGTACACACACTAAATGGACTAGTAAAATCAGAGATTGACAGTTTGGTTAAAAAAGTAAAGTGCAGCCCTGGCCAGCTGCCTCAATTAGTTGGAGCATCGTCCCATACAACAAAAAGTTGCAGGTTTGATTTCTGGTCAGGGCACAAACCTAGGTTGCAGGTTTGATCCCCAGTCAGGGTGCATGAAGGAGCCAATCTATCAATTCTCTCTCTCTCTCTCTCTCTCTCTCTCTCTCTCTCTCTCTCTCTCTCCCTCTCTCTCTCTCTCTCTCTCTCTCTCTCTCTCTCTCTCTCTCAAAATCAATAAACATATCCTCAGGTAAAGATTAAAAAAATAAAATGCATTTATATTTTATTTATAAAGATAAGTTAAAAGTTAAGGGATAGATAAAGGTATAACATGTAAACTCATGATAAAACATCTGGTTTAGCTATATAAATTTCAAAGTACAATCAAATAAAAAAGTGTTACTATAAATAAACAGGAATATTTAATAATGCTAAAAGTGTCAGTAGACTCAGAAGACCTAACAGTCCTGTGTGTATGTTCACTTAATGACAAAGCTTCAAAAACCCATGAAGCCAAAACTAACAGCACTAAATTTATAGACAAACTCACAATTACGGGTGATTTTAACACTTCTTTCTCAGTAATTGACAGAACAAATTTAAAAATGAGTAATAAACTAGATTTTGAGCAACATTATAAAACATTATATCCCAAAACTGCAAAATACACATTCTTTTCCATTTCACTTGGCACATTCACCAAAATAGACCATACACCAAATCTCAATAAATGTCAAAGGACTATTATTATACAGAATATGTTCTATGTCCAAAACAGAATTAAATCAATAACAGAAGGATATCTGAAAAAAAATTCTCAAGTATTTAGAAATCAACAACACATTCCTAAATAATCCATGCATCAAAAAAGAAATCACAGAGCCCTAACTGGTTTGGCTCAGTGGACAGAGCGTTGGCCTGTGGACTGAGGGTCCCAGGTTCGATTCCAGTCAAGGGCATGTACCTTGGTTGCGGGAACATCCCCAGTAGGGTGTGTGCAAGAGGCAGCTGATCGATGTTTCTCTCTCATTGCTGTTTCTAACTCTTTATCCCTCTCCCTTCCTCTCTGTAAAAAATCAATAAAATATATTTTTAAGAAAAGAAATCACAGAGAAAATTTCAAAATATTTTTAACTAATCCTATATAATAAAATGCTATTATGCAAATCGACCGAATAGTGGACCTACTGGTCATTATGATGTGCACTGACCACCAGGAGGCAGACGCTCAACACAGGAGCTGCCCCCTGGTGGTCAGTGAGCTTCCACAGCGGGAGTGCTGCTCAGCCACAAACCCTGCTGATGGCTGGAGAGCTCAGTGTCTGTGTCCCACCTCGGCAGCAGTGCTAAGGATGTCGGACTGTGGCTTAGGCCCACTCCCCATTTGGACATCCCCCAAGGGTTCCCAGACTGCTAAAGGGTTTAGGCTGGGCTGGGGGCACCCACCCCTCCTTGGTGCATGAATGTCATGCACTGGGCCTCTAGTTAATAATAAAAACACATCTCAAATTTTGTGGGATATAGCTAGAGCAGTATTTTAAGGTAAGTTTAGCTTTAAATTCTTGTATTAGAAGGAATAAAGGTTTAAAATAAATGATCTATGTTTCTACCATAGAAGCTAGAAGAAGAAAAGCAAATTAATCTCAATACAGAAGAAAGAAAATAATAAAAAATAGTAGAGAAGTCAATGAACTTTTTAAAATCAGTAAAGGAAATCAATAAAGGTAAGAGATGGTTTTTGGAAAAATTGATAACTCCTAGCTAGACTGATTGAGGAAAAAAATAAGGAATCATGAATTCCCAGTAGTAGACTTGGCATAATGCTAGACAGGACTGTAACTTCTGCAAATAGTCTCAAGCCCTCTCCCCAAAACCACCCCTCCTGCCTAGTCACCCCCTCGCTGCCCTAGGAACCTTAGACCTCTCCACAATCTAGCAACTGAAGGGTTGAAGCCTTATGCAATAAGGACCCTATCAGACCCCTGCACTGTTCAAAGAACCTGTGGCCTTGTTCCTTGAGGCCTCAATGTTTGCTCATTATTTGGACCATCACTACGGAGTCTACAAGACCACTAAGTCAGGAGCTGACATTTTAGAGGACCTCATGTGTTATCACTTCCTAAGTTCTGATTCAGAAAGGAATCTTCCCAGAGTTGTCGAGAGGGCTAGTTGTAGATTTTTGAATGTTCTTCTTTTAGTTAAATAAACACCATACTTTCTTTTAGGAATAAAAATCTCCAAAATTAATGACAGTCATGGTGCTATAATGGCATATTATCCAAAAGTCATCTAAAATAGGCAGTGAAGAAAAACATACTGTGCAGTTCTGATAAGCAACATCTAAACTGGGAAAACAGTGATCTTAGATAAGCTTACTTTTTTTTCTGTTTTTGTCTTTATTTCTAGAACCAACAAACAAGAATTACAACAAAGTACCTCCTACTTAAAATAGACTTTACTTAAAATAGACTTTACTAAGAAGCTGGAATTCAATTTTTACAAAAAAATCATCTCAACAGTAATTCTTAGTTTTTTATATATCCAATTTTTTAAAATATCCATTTAGCAAATGGGGTAAGAGCACAGACTCTGAAGCCAGACTTCTTTAGTTAGCATCCCAGCTCCACCACTTATTAGCTATGTGTCCATAAGCAAGTTACTTAATCTCTGTCTGCTTCCCTTTCCTATCTGTAAGGGAGGAGGGGGGTTAATAAAGAATCTATTATGGTGATTTAAAAAGCAAATATTTGTAAAGTGTTTAGAATAGTGCTTGCCCACATAAATGCTGTTTGTGTCGGTTAAATATATAAGTAATAACTAATACTTCAGAGCACGTTTACTATTCTCACCAATCTTCGATGAAGGTAAAAGTTTCAAATCTGATGTCCAAACAAAACATTTAAATAGAAATCTAAGTTTTAAGGCTTGTTATCCAAATTTGGCATAAATCTCCTTCCCATCCAATTTTCACCATACCCCTCCCCGTGCTATTCCTTCTCCACCAAGTCATCCACACGTGACCTGTGTGCCGTATGGTGACTGATGGTTAACTCTTCTCTCATCAGCCGAAGAACAAGAAAAGCAAGACTGAGGCCTCTGCTCTGAAACTCTTAGGTAATAAAGTTAATGACGACCTAGAGCAGAGACAAGGTGAGCAGACCGCCTTTCCTTCAGGGAATTCCAGGGCACAAAGGCCTGTGATGAGGGCTGCAGCAGGAATTGTCATCATTTCATTTGCGTAATGACCTGCTACAAGAAGCTTTCCACTGACTACTTAGTTGACCCAACCTCACTTTTTAGCGCTGATCCCTCATCTGGAAACTAGGGGTTCATAGACTACGTCGTGAGATATACTGAGTTAATACATATAAAGTGCCTACACATGCCTGGTAAAGTAAGAATATCATAAATGTGAACTATTCGTATTTTGCAGGAATCAGTCGTTTCTGTTTGAGCATTGCCTTTCCTTTAGGGCAGTGGTTCTCAACCTGGGCTGCACATTAGAATCACCTGGGAATCTTTTTAAAATCCTGATTTCTGGGCCTCATCCCACCCCATAACAAAGAAACAGAATTTCCGGAGATGAGGCCCACAAATCAGGATTTTAAAAAGATTCCCAGGTGATTCTAATGTGCAGCCAAGGTTGAGAACCACTGCTTTAGGGTTTATTGCAAATAACTCTATGACCAAGAAAAAGGGGGAGGAGAGGGGCGCACGTTCGAAGTGAAGGAGCGCGGGAGAAGCTGATCATAGCCAGAAGGGCACAGTCTGTTTCTAAGGCGCTCAGAGTAAACTTGGGCATGGCCATCAGAGCAGAATCCCAGTGGCCAGCAACTTCCACGCAAAGCCGCACACGTGGGACGGAGAGCGCTCAGAATCCAGCAGCGGGAGGCATTCCACGCGGGCGAGCCAGAGGGGGCCCCCGCACGGCCTGTACACGTTCTCCACCAATTCCCCGAGAGCTGGCTCGGCGGCCTCCGCGCTCGGAGAGACGCCCCCACCCGGCGGGGTGTGTCTGTGCTTCCCACGGCCCCGCTCCAGCTGCCGAAAGGAGACGCAGTAAGCGATCCCGCGCGTCACACCCGCGACGAGGAGACGCCGCCCGTCGCTGCCTGCCCCCCGGGAAGGTCCATCCAACCTGGCCGGTAGGCGGCGGGACTCGCCCGCGGGCCCCACCCAGCCACCCCCATTGGCTGAGGCCTCCAGGGGGCGGGGTCAGCGCACACAGGTCGGAGCCCGCACAGCTCTGCGGGAACCCGGGTCCAGGGGGTGGCGGAGAAGCCGGGGTGGGTGTGGAGCGAGCGCCTGCGCCCGGGAAGCCCGGCTTGGG
Source organism: Myotis daubentonii (assembly GCF_963259705.1). Taxonomy (NCBI): domain Eukaryota; kingdom Metazoa; phylum Chordata; class Mammalia; order Chiroptera; family Vespertilionidae; genus Myotis; species Myotis daubentonii. Next base: position 203,638,317 of record NC_081840.1, on the reverse strand, counting down.
AGCCATGGGGGGAGAGGTGAGGCTGCCGCCGGGAGAGCCCTGCCGAGAAGGTGAGTGTCTGCCCCGAGCCGGGGGACCTGGCATCTGGGTGGCGATGAGATCGATGGGCTGCCCCGGGTCCTTGCAGAGGCGAGGAAGGGACTCACACCGACTCTTGATGCATTCACCGTGCATGCATTCAACCAGTACCCAGCCAGGCAACAGCTACTTATTGGCGCCTACAACGTGCCAGCCTCGGTGGGAAAGCCCGAGTCGGTCGAACAAGACCTGGGGCTCCCACCCCGGGCGGAAGGGAGATCCCTGTACATTACAATATGCTGAGTCTTAGACGGAGGAATTCAGGATGCTATGGGAAGACTTCCAAGTCTCATCTGAGAAAGACGCTGCAGCCACTCTGACTCAGAGTCCTTTGTCGCCGTCATCCAGTGGCCAGAGGGCGTGCCCGGGACCGGAGTCCTGTGCTGCGCCCTCCGTGGCTGCGAAAGGTCAGGCGCCCAGGACCGCGGGGGAGCGCCGGACCCCCCTGGGCCGCCCCCATCTCTCTTACTTCCAGATGAGAAGTCCCCGGTCCCACTAGTCTCGCGTCTGACTCGTTGTGCAGTCACTTCTTGGCTGCTTGAAGCGAGAGCCCAACCGAGAGGAGAAGAGAACTGGGCACAGTCATGAGTCGGTTTCGTACTGCTCGCTGGGCTGGGGTTTCAGCCCTTGCCCGAGCCCAGGTATTTACAACACCCGCAGGCTTTCTGCAGTCACAGGGCACGTCACAGCCCCGAACCGGGACGGAAATTGGGGGTGGTGGGGGGGTGTGCGACAGGAAGAGTGTGTATCAGCTGGAAATTGTGACGGTTTTCACATAAAGGCAACTTGTAATTTCTCTGATGAGAATGTAAACAGGCAGAGAGGACAGTGAAGGGCCTGACAAGAACTATATGCCTTTTCCAAAGTTGCTGGCAACTTCCCCGGTTTTCTCTCCGCTTGGTCCCTCCAGCTTATTCCTTGATTTGGAGAGGTTTGTTGTTGGTTGGTTGCTTGTTTGCTTTTAAGGCAGTGAACTAGTCAAAAGTCAAAACTATGGGGGGAGAGAGAAAAGGGACACAAAGACAGAGAAAATGCCTGAACCGTTCACAGACTCTTCAAAAGCTGAGATTTTGGAGGTGGTTACTAAGGCAGCTGGATGTAGATTTCCTAGATAGTCAGGTTGTGTGACCTTTGTCAAAATAATTCCTAAACCAGTAAGTTAAATTGCTACTAACCCATCCACCCTTGTTTACCCAAGGACCTGTGAGGAGGGTGTGTGGGCTCCACCAGCTTGTTTGAACTTCCTGATGTTTTCCCTGCTTTGCTAATACATTTAGTTCCAAGAAGAAATATTTAAGCTCAGTGCTTCATCCCTGTGGTTAATTGTGGTAATTAGTGTGTGGGACCCAGAGGGGAAAGATTCGGGATCCACGTTGTCAGTAATGGTGGGAAGGGGGTTAGACTTGAGCATCCGGCTGTCTTCTCAGCTATGATTTCATTCAGCCTCCTTGAATCTTTCTTCGTCTAAAAATTGGGAATAATTCCCACAGTTTACAGTTGTGAGGATTAGAAGCAGGTGGGATTACATAGGGAGCCTGACATGGAGTAAAGTCTCAATTTTAACAAGTCCCATGTACCAGGCATCTGCCTAGGGCTAGTACGGAGGAATTTGCAAGAGAGTCTGGTCTAGACATTAGGGCCAGGTCCCTGCTCCCATGCAGCTAACTGTCTATTTGACAGATAATATGCAAGAAACAAATGACTAAAAAAAGGGCAAGAGAGGTGAGTGTCATGGATAATGTAATGAGAAACTTGCGATGTTCAGACTGGGTACACAGGGAAGGCTCCTTAGGGAAAGGAACATATGCACTGAGACCCAAATGACAAGGAGTCCATCATAAGACCTGAGGATAGAGCATTCGGTTGTACTTCCATGCAGAAAGAGTGAACACCGTAGTGTGGTTTTTACTTTTAACACTATAGATGCTTTAGAAGGCCTTCTAATCTCAAAAAATTAAATTTAAACACACATGAAGGGTTTTTTTATTCAGGATTTTTACATTATGTCACCTATCTTACATGTTTTAATTCGACTCCAATAGAGCTTCATTCACATGAAAGTATGACATGATGAAAATAGAATGTAAGAAATACACCCATCCCCTGTGAAGCACCAACTGCATGAAGACTATGTGCCAGGGGACACCAAGGCATCTTCCTGAGAACTCTGACCTGGTTTGGCGGCAGGGAGGATTGGAGATGGAGAGGGACCCAGTGGTTTTCTAAGTTTTCTTTGAGTGAGCCAACTTCCCAGGGTGCAGCCAACCAGAAGAGTGACAAATGACAGGTGGTTTTGGAATTTGCCGGGAGCCAGTCCATCCTTGCTGTTTCAAGGGACCTGGCATATATGGCATACGGTTCTTAATATGTTTGCTCACCTTCTTGGCGCTGTGTTTTAACCAAGGTCACCTCTCCGAGAAAGGTTGAATCCCCAGGAAGGGATTTTCCCCTGAAGTTAGGGAGGGAATAAAACCCCTCAACTAAGTGCCAGGCGGGTAATTAATCACTTTAACTACAAACAATCATGCTTAAGCTACATAATCTTTACTCCCTGGAATGGAGATAAGAAACGCCCTAACCTTTGTAATAGAGATTGATAGGATTGAATCAACTGGTATAAATACAGATGTAACAAGACAGCAAGACACAGAACTAAGAAGAAGACAGAACCAAGAGAGACAGAACCTAGGCACAGAACCAGCACAGAACCTACACAGAACGTTCTCTAGAGACAGAAGAACTTCGCTGGAGAGAACATGGCAAAAGATCCTGGACTGAACCTGACTATAGAACATGGCAAGAGAACCTGACTAGAACCTGGTGACTGAACCTGGCTGGAGAACCTAGCGAGGGAACATGGCTACAGAACCTGGCTGGAGAACCTGGAGAACCTAGCAAGAGAACATGGATACAGAACCTGGCTGGAGTTCCTGAACAGAACCTCTCTGGAGATCGAGACCAGAACTTGGCTGGAGATCCTGGCTAGGCTGCTGATCAACTGAACACTGTCTCCGTGTCCTTCCTTCTTCGCCGACTCCATCCACACCTTTGGGGACCCCTGGACCTGCTGGGGTTGGACCCCGGCAGGAATTGATGCGGCCTGTCCTCATGGTTTTGAGAGGAGAAGATTCAGGAACTGTGCACATCTTTAAGAACTGGCTGTATCTCTCATGTACTGATGAGCGTGTGTCCCACTTTCATGTATATAATCTTTTTTTTTCCATGTATAGAATCTTAAATTTTCAAAACAGGTTAACGTAAAAATATACCAGTTTGCCCTCACACATGTTCAATTCTGTGAGTTTTATTAAGTAACCATTATATCCTTTTGCAGATACAGAAACCAAGGCCCAGAGAATTGAATAAGTTTTCATAATTAGTGATCAAACTAAGCACAAAATTATTGGGGCCTTTATTTTTTCGGTAGGAGCCCATCTCCATTCTCTGGCCTCTTGGTTCAATGGTATACAGTATAATGATTCTGAGATTTTACTCTTTAAAAACATCCATATCATAAACATTTCTCAAAATTCCACCAAATGAACACAACCTGTATTATCAGGACAAGCTGTATTTTCGGTGTAAAATATAGTGGCTTATATGTTGATTTTTTATTACAAGTTTAAATTTTTGCACAAGTTGTTTTCCCAGCCTTCCAGAGATTTTCTAAGTGGTGAAATTTAAAAGTGCTTAAAGGTAGTAAAAATTTCCCACTAAAGTTCAGAAAACAATATACTGTTAATTGCTTAGTTTAATATTTAATATGAACTGTATCAAGGTTTAAAAACCTTGATATAAATGCATCCTTATTGCAATATTAGTCCTTAGGTTCCTTTCCTGCATCTTCATTCACTAATTATTTATTAACTTTATGGGAATTTTATCTTAACAGTTTAGTGACTTTAGTAATATACAGATTGTAAAGTGAAAACAACAGTTTATGTAGGAAATCTGATAGTTAATTATTGGAATTCTTGGCTTCCAAACACACTGATGGTGGGAAGATACAGGTTTTTAACTTAAAAAAAAATCAATAGTATTTTTTCAATTTTATTTTGGTTAATTGAAATAATGGGCTTCTTCCTCATCCTAACAGAGTTGATATGTAGTCTACTACGAATGATATCCGAATTTACTCAAAATTATTACTCATTCTATTCTGCTCCCCTTACTCCTGTTCCTCTGTTTGTTCTCTCACTAAAATCATCAGCTCTGTGAGAACAGAAACCTGTTTACCTACCTTGTTGATCACTATCTCGCAGGTTCCTAGAACAGGGCACGGCACACAGGAAGTGCTCAGTAAGAATTCACCAAGTGTTGAATAAATGAATACCTAACATATGTTTGTGTGGTAGGTGTTCAACAACTATTTTGTTGTGTGAATTAATGAAAAAGCTTTACGGATATACAATACTGTTCTATATAAAACCATAATTGAACTGTGAGACATTTGTTTGGCAGGAATAAGTAGGATGCTATGATGGAACTTGACTGAGAAGTTCCTTTAGATTGGGAGGACTGAGAAGGTCTCTGTGAGGAGGTAGCTCCTCATCAGCCAGCTACTACTTCACTACTCAGGCTAAGTAAGGGTTACTTGAAAGTTTTAAGGTGAGAAGAAACTTAGCCTAAGAAAGGAACGGAGAAAAAAAAAATAATAGTAGGGAATGAGGTTGCAGAGGTAGCTGGAGGCAGGATTCTGTGTAGAATCTTGTAAACTGTGGTGGGACTTTTGGATATTTTTTCTGAATGAGGAGGGAAGCCATTGTAGAATTTGGGAAGGAGAAATGACAACATCGGACCTACTTATTTAAAGGCTCTTTTCGCCTGATCTTGTCCTCTGCTATCCTTCAACCTGATCATTCAGCCCAGCCAGCCTGTCTGATTGCAGTCCCCCCTACCCAGCAAGCAAACTGCCCCCTCAAGATTTTTGCATTTATACTTAGCAGAGAGGTTTTACATTTAATGTTGTTTATAAAAAAGTATTTCTTTATGCTGCTTTTACCACTGTCCATGGCACTCAACATATTATGTAGTTATTAGTTCATTTGTCTATCTTATTTTCCCCTCATTAGAATGACTCTAAGAAAGTAGGAATGTTCTTTTGTTCACTGTTGCATCCCCAGCTTCTAGAAAATGCCTGACAGATAATAGACACTCAATAAAAATGTCATCTGCAGAATAAATTTAGGGACACAAGGAAATGTCATTCATTCTTTACTTTGCTAATAGGAATAGGTAGGTGTATCAGTCAGCTATTGCTACATAACACACAACCCAAAACTCAGTGGCTAAAATAACAATCATACAGGGTGGGACAAAAATAGGTTTACAGTTGTTTGTATGGAAAACAGTACAATCATTAATAAATAATAATACAATAATACACTCTGTTTTCCATACTCACAACTGTAAATCTGCTTTGCCTTGCCCTGTATATTTGTGCTTATGTGTCTGCAGTTTATCTGATAGTTGACTAATGTCGACTGGGTTCACCTGGGTGTCTCTGCATGAGGCTACATGTCCACCTGGATTTGTCTCCTTCTTGTGGTATTGCCAGAGGAACTAGGATCATTCCACTGTATTACAGAAAATGCATTTCAGGAATGCACACATAGGAGGATTTGAGGTAAAGTGGCAAGATATACTTGAGGGAAAACGAAGAACTGCCCTCCGGTACACCATGCCCGACGTCTCACCCATGACCAGGTGGCTCAGCTCCATCTTGATGCAGAAGTACAGCCTCTGGGGCCACAGGCACACACTTGTCCCCACCAGTCCAGGAGGAAAGCCAGGACCCGGAGCGGCAGTACATGAGTCCAGCACAGCTTCTGTTCCCCTCTGGCTCGAAATTGGTGCTGCACTGATCTCTCTCTCTCTCTCTCTCTCTCTCTCTCTCTCTCTCTCTCTCTCTCTCTCACACACACACACACACACACACACACACACACACACATTAGCTATAGCTACTTGGTCTTGGTTTGGGCAGTTACACGACTTTGGCAAGTCACTTAATATCCTGGCATCTGTTTCTTTAAAATGCCTTCCAACTAAAAGTGCCTGTGAGTTTAGAGCTGGTCCATTGGCAACGTTTATGAGCTACCAGGATCATCAATAAATTATTCTGGGAACAAAGATAGCTTATGATCAAACGACCAAATTATAGAAGGCATCTTCAGAATCAAGTCAAATGCCCTCATTTTTTTTTCTTTAAATTCTTTATTAGTTAAGGTATTACAAATGTGTCCTCATCCCGCCCATTAACCCCCATCCCCCATCCCCCCCAACACTCATGCTCTCATCCCCCTGTTGTTCATGTCCATTGGTTTGGCTTATATGCATGCATACAAGTCCTTTGGTTGATCTCTTCCCCTTACCCCCACCCTCCCCTACTTTCCCTCTGGGGATTAATAGTCTGATCACTGTTTCTCTGTCTTTGGATCTGTCCCTGTTCAACAGTCTATGTTGTTCTCTATATTCCACAAATGAGTGAGATCATGTGGTATTTATCTTTCTCTGACTGGCTTATTTCACTTAGCATAATGCTCTCCAGTTCCATCCATGCTGTTGCAAAAGGCAAGAGTTCCTTCTTTTTTACAGCAGCATAGTATTCCATCGTGTAGATGTACCACAGCTTTTTAATTCACTCATCTGCTGATGGGCACTTAGGCTGTTTCCAAATCTTAGCTATGGTGAATTGTGCTGCTATAAACATAGGGGTGCATATATCCTTTCTGATTGGCGTTTCTGGCTTCTTGGGATATATATATTCCTAGAAGTGGGATAACTGGGTCAAATGGGAGTTCCATTTTTAGTTTTTTGAGGAAGATCCATACTGTTCTCCACAGTGGCTGCACCAGTCTGCATTCCCACCAGCAGTGCAGAAGGGTTCCTTTTTCTCCACATCCTCTCCAGTACTTGTTGTTTGTTGATTTGTTGATGATAGCCATTCTGACAGGTGTGAGATGATACCGCATTGTCATTTTGATTTGCATCTCTCGTATAATTAGTGACTTTGAGCATGTTTTCATATGTCTTTTGGCCTTCCGTATGTCCTCTTTCAAAAAGTGTATAGCTAGGTCCGTTGTCCATTTTTTGATTGGATTGTTTATCTTCCTATTGTTAAGTTTCATGAGTTCCCTGTAAATGTTGGAGATTAAACCCTTATCGGTGATATCATTGGCAAATATGTTCTCCCATGCAGTGGGTCTTCAAATGCCCTCATTTCAGAGATAAGGAAACTGAAGCTAAGAGTGATTGATTACTCAACTTGCCCATAATTATAGATAGTAATAGAGCTTAAGGGAAAAGACATATATTCCTATAGGAAATGTAATATTGTTTTTAAATTATTAAATTGTGTGTGTGTGAGTAAACTCTCACACCTATACATAGAAGATATATATTAAGTTGAACCATATGAAACTGCTATTTTTTTAGCATCAACAATTGTCATATATCAAGTACATATGTTTCAACATAATTGAGAAATTATCAATACTGTTTGTAAAATCAAAAACAGTGCAAAGTACCCAAATGTTCACCAACAATAAAACAACAATTAATTGAGAGATAGTCATACAGTGGGATCCTATAGAACAGTGGGGGAAAAAACAAACCCTACAGCCACATGCATCTACATCAATAAATCTCAAAAACAAGCAGGTCACCAGAGAATACATACAGAATGATTATATTTTATATGTGCAAAAACAGGCAAAACTAAATTTATTGTTTGAAGATATAATCACACAGGGAAAACTTCTTAAGCAAAGGAGAATCAGGATGGTTGTTACCTCTGAGGGGTACTGTTTTATTTCTTAAATTGGGTGTTTGATTCATTAGTGTCTATTGAATTGTTTTTCTTTATAACTGACACATATTTTCTAAATATTAGTTAATATTTAGAAAACTAAGTAATAACAACATCAAAGAACTAATGTATGCTCCCTGCTGGCAGGAGTATAAGTTGGTACAGACACTTTAGAGGGTTATTGGCAGTGTCTATTAAAATGAAAAATAATGAATGTAATAAATTTTCTTTCTATGTCGAATACAATTTGGATTAAATTCCCCATATAATTACTTTGCTCACACAAATCTTAAAATGCCAACTCTGATTTGGAGATTTTTCTGATTCCTCCGGAACACTCCAAAGTCCCTGCCCACACATCCTGTTTCACCCTCCTCGCCCCTGCTGCTCTCCACTCCACACCCACCAACTCACCATCCACTCCCTCACTCCCTCCTTCAGTCACATCTGCTGCAGGCTCTCTCCTTAACATCCACCCAAAACATAAAATAAGTTCTAAGGTCAGTAACTAGACAAGATTTTATTATTTGGCCTGCCATAAAACATGCAGCATTAATATCTGCCACTTACAATGAGAACTTACAAAATGCAACAAAGATTATTTGCTGTCCCTTATCACCCTCTGCCCCCACACCCCCTAAAATGTCGGAAACATTTTGCTGTGTCAACAGCTTAAAAAGAATATTGTTTCACTGGAATGAGGTCCACCCACACTGTTTTCAGAGATGAAGTTTTGGAATGGTTATGTTACTGCACAGTAAGTGACATTAATGTAGCCATGGAATCTACTGGAAAGTCAAACACATGTTTTCTCATGAATTAAACTAATTAAAATTATTACTATTAAAATGACTTTCTATTCTTGGGGTTTAAATGAAATGAACAGTGCCCAGAACAGGTCTAGTTTGTCTGAAAATTTACTGCAGTTCTTAATAAGACAACCTGACTGAAAATTTGTAAATGATATAGAATATCCTTGAAGTAATACAATTTTCCTCAGAATATAAGTTTTGTCTCAGAATTTATCCTCTATCTCTGAATCAAAGTTGATTGATCTTCAAGTTGCAGAGATAAATGAAATAATAATCATGGAAAGCTTAAATTCACATTTATTTTTTTTTTACCTTTTTCTTGACCTGAACTTTTTGGTTGCTTCATAACTTTATATGTAGTAAATTTCAGATGTCTTCATAATGTTTGACAGGGAGGCATCCATCCAATTATTAAAGTTTTGTTGGTAAGACATCATTTGATCAAACTGATTTTGTTGTTTTGTTTTAGTTTGTTATGCATTCTTAAGATTTTTGAGATGTAAAACTGATTTTTTTATTCAATTCTAAGCTTGTTACTTGATTAATTTTTCTTTGCCCTTTTTTATTTAGGATAATTCAAAATGAGAAAATGTGGCTTTATAATGAAAAGAAGTTGAGAAGACAGTAAAAAAAATCTAATCACAATGTCACCTGTTGACAGCTTTTCAAGTAGAGAACAGATTACAAAAAGTTTGCAATATAGTGTCAGATGTTTCCATTTGGTGTTTTAGTGTTTAGCCTTAAAATTCCAAGGTACTTATATAATGAAATGCGGGAGCCAAACTGAAACACGCGGTTTTTTTCTGGGCAGCAAGCAAAGGTGATTTCTTTCCTGGGTTCTTGTCCAGGTGGATTCGAAGAGTGAAGCCACGGACAAAAGGTGGCATATGAAAAGGTGGAAATTGATTGGGAACAAGTACAGACTCCCATGTGGAGAAGGGGTCCCAAAAGGGGTAGCCCACTGAGCCCTTTTTTCCTAAGGCTTATAAAGGCTGCAGTTCTTTGTCTTTTGATGCTCCCTTCTTATTGGTCACTATAGCAGCTTCAAAGCTCAAACCCTACATGGGGACCCTCTTTCTCTCTCCCCACTTCAGTGGTAGAATTCTCTATACCATGTGAAAATCTGTTTTCCTCTTTCTCCCTTTTGTTTCTCTACACCCTGTGGTTTTCCCCTTATCTTCTGTGAATGGCTGTCTTCCTCTCCCCTTATTCTGTGGTGCCTTCTCTTCTTTGTGAATTTATGCCTTTTGCCAGCTTCAAGTTCCCAACCAACTGTGCTTCCCTCCCCCATGGGCCTCTTAATTCCTAAGACTCCCTAAACCTGACTATTTTACCCCTAAAAACTCCTTTCAATAATAATGGGTTGTGTTCAGTAACTTTACATGCTTACTTGAATCCCACCTATATATATAAAAGCCGAAGCGACCGTTAAGGCAGAATGACCGGTTGCTATGATGCACACTGAGCAGGCAGGCCAGCGGTTATGGGTGAGCAGGCAGGCAGGCAGGCGAGTGGTTAGGGGCGAGTGGTCCTGGATTGCGAGAGGGATGTCCGACTGCCAGTTTAGGTTTGATCCCTGTGGATTGGGCCTAAACCAGCAGTCAGACATCCCCAGAGGGGTCCCGGATTGTGAGAGGGCACAGACCAGGCCCCCCCCTCCAACCCGCCCCCTCCCCCCCGCCCCCCCCACACACACACACACATACTCCCCAGTAAACCAATTTTTTTGCACCTGGCCTCTAGTTCTAAAATAAAGCCTAATGATGGTGAACTCATTTTTCTCTCAGGTTCTATTTTATTTAGGCAAAGGTGGGTTAGTGGGCCTGAAAAATCATTCCCTTCAGGGAATGTGGTACAGAAAATGGAACCCATTTTTAAATACATTTTTTGAAGTGCACAATTCATACCCTACCGAATGCATTAAATTCTTGTAAGGTGGTGATTTCTGGCCCAATGGGTTGCTGTTCCCTTTCCCAACATTCAGGTGTCACAGACACTGCTTTCCAGGAGACAGACTGACACGGTGAAGGAGAGAAGTGGGGGAGGGTGGGGGGGAGTTGGGAACTGTGATGAATTTCTGAGCGCAAGCCAGATCTAAGCAGCTTCCTGCTGCTGGAGCAGGTTACTGTTTTTCTAGAACAAAGAACCAACTATTGCCAAAAGTTTCCAATTTATAAGAGGAGCCCAGACTTTGATGCACAATCTCTCATATATAAAAAATAAAAACTAAACAAATTTAAACATTTTTTAAGGACCTATGTCAGCCAAATCAAGCATGTGCACCATCTGCTGGGCACTTCCCTTCATGCAATAGAAAAAGGAGTTTCAGTGCTGTCCACTCAAGTTTCTCTTTCTTGCAGAAGGGGAGTAAACATGAACGCATCTCCCTATTGTTTGTTGACATTTTCTTCTTTCCTTTCTTTCCAGGCTACGTGCTGTCTTTGGTCTGTCCAAACTCCTCCCAGGCGTGGTGTGAGATCACAAATGTGTCACAGCTGCTGGCTTCTCCTGTCCTCTACAGGGACCTGAATTCCAGCCTAACCAACTTGAGCACTTCTGCAAATGTAGAAAACAAATACAGTCTTTATGTGGGCCTGGGCCTGGCTGTAAGTTCCAGTATTTTTATTGGCTCCAGCTTCATATTGAAAAAGAAGGGCCTCTTGCAACTGGCCAACAAGGGCGTTACTCGAGCTGGTAAGAAACGGATGCAACTAACGAATTCAAGTTGCTAACCGCAGAAATAACCCTATTTTAAGATCATCGTGCTCCTGTCTATTTATTGTAGCTATCTTCATGGGTAGCAGTTCTTTTCTCAGCAGTTTCCAGGATTGAACCAGCTGTGTCTCCTTTAGGGAAAGTCTAAAATTCTTGTTTTTAGAGGTTTGGAGTGTAGTACAGGTTCTTCCTTTCATAGCTTTATTCTGCAGGCTCAGGGTCAAAGTCAGATCCTGCGCTTGGGATACAATCTAACATCTTCCCACAGACTCTGACCTCCTGCATGAATTGGTCCTTGCTACCTCCCCAGCTTCATCTTCCGCTATGCTCCCAGTCACCTACTTTTCTCTGGTTCCTGGAATATACCAAGTTCTTTCCCACCTCAGGTCTTTCCCCTCGGCCTGGAATTCTTTTCTCCCAGCCCTTCATTTGCCTGACTCCTCCTTGAGATCTCAGCTTAAATACCATCACCCCAAAAGGGCCTTCCTTGACCATTCTCTCTGGGCAGGTCTCCCACACCAGCATGCTCTGTCCTTGCACTAATGGTTTCCTTCATTGTACCTAGAATAACTTGTCCTTGTACGTCTATTGTTTGTTTACTTGTCAATGGGTTTACTTATTTATTAATAGTAGAGTCACAAGAACAGGAGCCTTCCCTAGTATAGGGTTTGCCACCCAATAAATATTTGTTAAATCAAATGGATAGCCATAGAATTAGGTTGCTGTTAATACTGACATTTAACATGCTAATAGTTCTGCTTGACTATCCTTCATTAACCATGAATTTCGTATTCATTCTTATCAAGAATAATATTATAACAGAGCTAAATATTATTCTAAGGTTCATATGGAAAAATAAATAACTATAAATTGTGCAAGCAAGTTTATAAAAGAGTACTATTGAGGGGAGATTTACACCACCAGAAAATAGAACATGCGATAGTGCTATCTTAATTTAAAAAGACAAAACAATAAAAGATAATTAAAAATGTCTAAGGGGACCCAAGTACATTCAACAATTTAATGTATGATTTTTTTAAAGTGGCATTTTGAGCTACTGGAGAAAGGATGTATTATTCAATCAAAAGTATTGAGACAAGTGGCAAAAATTAGAGGAAGAAAATATAAAAGTTCTACTCTATACCATTCATCAAAATAAATAATACATAGGTTAGAGTTAAATTAAAAAAAATAAAAGGCCTTTTTAGCATAGAGATAAAAGAAGAAACTATTCTATTTAAAGGAAGAGATGATCTGTATTGAAAAAAAAAACCTACATGGCAACACCTATAACTAAACACCTAAACTAGAAAGAAAATGACTTGGGTAAAATACTGCAAAATATAATACTAGAAAGTGTTAGAGGATCTTTGGAAATGGCCACATAAATAGGCTAAAAGACTAAGTATACTGACGTGACTTTAATCTTGCCTTTTCCAACCATATTCCAGTAGCTAGAAGTCAATTCTCCAACCTTCCTTCACGTTTGAACTTAATTTTGCCCAGCCAGTGTGGCTCAGTGGTTGAGCATTAACCTATGAACCAGGAGGTCACGGTTTGATTCCTGGTCAGGCACATGCAGGCTCGATCCCCAAAACGGGTTGTGCTGAACAATGATTCTCTCTCATCATTGATGTTTCTATTTCTCCCTCTCCCTTTCTGAAATCAATAAAAATATTTTTAAAATATATTTTTAAAATGTATTTTAAAAAAGAACTTACTTTTCATTTTTATTATTTTCCTAGGTCAAGGTGGACATTCCTACCTCAAGGAATGGCTCTGGTGGGCAGGATTACTCTCAAGTAAGTCCTTAATGCTGAGAATAGTGTTTATTTGCAAAATGATAAATAGATTACATGGAATTATTTAAAATTGATTGATTTAACTGCCTGGTAAGGATGGCATTTAAGTCTAGCAACTTTTGCAAGTATAACATATTGCCTTATATATAAAATAAGCCATATTTATTTAAAATTTATTTTTACCCTTCTTCCCCACTCCATGTTCTCAATACTATCTTGGAATGCAAAGGGAAAAGTTAACATGTAAAGTATTACATTTTATCGTGGACTTCTCTTTCTCTTATTCTGTTCTCCACAATAATTGAAGAAAATGCTTTCCCCCACATTTTCCCAGCACTGAGTTAAAATTTGTCACTCTTCTAACTACATATTTTCTAAGGAATGGGTACATTTTCCTGGCCAGGACCAAAACAGGGATAAATTCAAGTCCCCTCTGACTGCTTGGCAACTAAACAGATAGAGCAGTGATTTTCACCTGGTGTGTGCCGCTAGAATTTTTAAAACATGCAATACCTGACTATTTAGTCAGGGGCACTTACCTCTTTTCCCTTAGATTGTCAAATAAATAAAATGACAACAGCCAACCCAACAATAGCCATTTGGTGTGAATGAATCAAAATTATACCTATTTTCTCTGGGCAAAAAAATATATGTTTCGGTGTATTGAAGAATTTTAGCAATTAGTCTATTTGTGCCATGAGACAAAAAAGGTTGAAAATCACTGAAAGGGAGAGATGGAGGTTGTCAGCACTCCCCTTCCTCCTAAACGTGCTCTGAGGATTAAATGGGACTCTGTAGCATCTGAAAGTTCTTTCTAAATGCCAAGGTGATGTCCAAATAGAAGGCATTTACCTCCCGCAGGCCCCTCTGCAGATTTCTACCTCCCTCCTAATGCCTCTGAACTTTCTTAAATCCCGAACCTCTGACTTCCAAAGAGAGGGCCTCATACATTGTAGTTTCACACCAGTTCCTAGTCATCTACATCTGTAGCCAGAAACCTTAAAACTTCCCATTTATTTTCCTGTACTATTGCAGTATCTGTGAGATCCTATTATAAGAAAGAATTGGAATACTTTTAACAAATGGCAGACTCTAAAAAGATGATGAATAAAAATAAATTTGTACAGTCCTTTATCTTCTTGAAAAGTCATCTATAAAGATAAAAATATAAAGTATTCAAGAAAGCTTAATATTCTAAGAAAACAGCCATTGCTTTTCTTATGAGAGGAGTCTCCTAATTATTTCTGTTTGTCTTATGATGTTTTCCTGAGGCTAAGTACTCCTGTACTTTTGGCTGGGGGCATGGGGCTGGGGCATAGCAGCCAGAGGAGAAAAGAAAAAGTATGCTGGTGTCTTTCATCTGTTCCAGAACTTTCTCTACAATAAGTTTATTTTGCATGGTTGGCCAGCATGAAATACTACATTCCGTGGGCAAGTGTTCAGGTGTTCAGTTGTGACCCATGAGAATAATTTGGCCCCAAATAGAAGACCCAGCTCTTAGAGGAGTTTTCTCTCACTCTAGAAGCTATTTGCATCACACTAGCTCATGGAAGTTTAGAGTTCCCCAGCTAAAAAGGGGATTGCTGGAGCACATTATTATGACTTTAAAACAGGTGCTTGGATCTCCCTGAGCTACTAAGATAGTGTTACATTCTTGTTGGTCATCTGCAATTCAGAGAAGCCTGGCTACATGGGCCTGTGGTGGGCATGTCTGATTGTCCCCTGCCTAGGCAGTAGATCTCTACTGGGCATTCCAATTTTAGGAGTTGTTTTATTGTTAATTTGCATAACAGTAGTTATTCTTGAGCAAACAGAATAATTCTCTGCTTACTCCAAAGCCACCGCTACTAGATTTCATTAGTGACTATATATGTTTCTGGTACTGAAATAACTAAAATCTTTATTGAAAGTCCTTTAAGATGTGTATCCATCACCACCTTTTGTGTTAGTTGAGCTTGTATCACCAGGTAATTATGGTTTATCTGCATCCCTATTACCAATCTTCCCCCTCCCTCCCTAAAGAGAGTTAATTATTCCTTTTTGTTCAACTTGTCAGTGCCTTTGGGATCATAGTCTACAGCTTTGCATCTGTCATTTGTTTTTCTCTCCTGACAAGTAAGTCCATCTTTTATATTAATGCTGCTGCTTGCTTTCCAGTGGGAGCAGGAGAGGCTGCAAACTTTGCAGCTTACGCTTTTGCACCTGCCACGCTGGTCACGCCTCTGGGCGCGCTGAGTGTCCTCATCAGGTACGTGAGCCATAAGGAGTGTGGCTTCTGTAGGGATTTTAAAACCATGATAAGCTTAACCCCACAAGAAACATATTGCTAAGCATATCACAAAACAAAATCTAGAAATCACAAAAGTAATTTGAGAAGACTACAATAAATTGTAGGAGAAATAGGAAATAGATTGCCTTACTGTTTTTTAGAAAATCTATGAGAGTGAGCTTGGTTTGATGCTAACATAAAGTAATTGTGTGTTACGTTTCAACGATTCAACGAAGCAGGGTTTTTTTTCTCTCTCGCCTGAACAAATTGCCACAGCCCTTTTAATCCTCCCTGTTGTCATAGTGGTTAATGACCATTGCTATCAGAGGACTTTTAAAAAGCAGAGTGTTTGGGTTAAATTTCAACTCTAGCTAAAAGTCTTGCATCTACTACTGGATACTTCTGTTTGGAGGTCTCTTGGTTTCTTTTAGTGCTGGGAACAGGAAAATTTTCCCGTTCATAGAATGTGGATCTAATCTTTCTTAGTCTTTCTTATGATCCCAAATGAATGTGTTCAATGAGCCCATGAACTCTTATTTTGTAGCTAAGCAACTATTTTGTTTGTTTTTCTTTTCCTTTTATCTCCATGCATTATCAACCTCTGGTGGAAAGATTATGACGAGGCCTACTCACTTCTTTCCACCTTCTTTGTAGGATTGTTTTGAGAATTCAATGAGTCAATACACATAAAGCACTAGAACACTGTCTATACAGTGAATGACAGCTATGTTTTTGCTGAGGCTGAAGACCGCACAAGTGGCCACAGCAGGGCGACTCTTAGAAAACACCTGGTAGTTGACCAGTCTCGTGTGCAAATGGGTGCTGGTAATACCCTGGTGGGAATGCCAGGGCATCAGGGGAAGGAGGCTGGTGTGCAGGAGCCACAGCATACCTGCTGGTGAAGAAGCAGGATGGCACAGTCTGGTGTCCATGGTGGTGCCAACCGGGAACTACCTGAGACCACGGCAACCAAAGCAGTGGGAGCATTGGGTAGGTGAAAGTATCAGGCAGGAGCAGCTGGTAAGGAGATATTTCAATATTTTGACAACCCATATGATTGTACTTATGTGTTCTAGCTAAATATCAGTCCTGAGCAGAGTAAATCTTTAAGCATATATCTTTCTTTGACATTTTCACGAACATGTATATTCCGACTGTATCATGCCAATAAGATGGAAAATATGGAAAAATAGAAAATGAATTGAGTGGGCCCTTTTTAGAAGGTCATGGGAAGTTTAGAGGGATATAGAATGTCTATTTTAACTCTTTAGATATAAAAGCAATTAAGCAGATACGATTGACCATCATTTCTGTGTTTTAAAACTAATCAGGGTTTTCAGTGTCACGTAGCACATTCAGCTCAGTTGATTGGGATACAGTGGCTTCTGCCACCGTGTGACTTCTGAGCTGCTATGGAATCAAAAGGTAATTGAACAAGCGTGATTTATTTTTCTTCTCCCAACAGTGCAATATTATCTTCCTATTTTTTAAATGAGCACTTGAACATTCATGGGAAAATAGGCTGCGTATTAAGTATATTGGGGTCAACTGTGATGGTTATCCATGCCCCACAAGAAGAGGAAGTCGCTTCTTTGCATGAAATGGAAATGAAATTGAAAGACCCAGGTCTGTGCTTCAACCAAAAGAAACACTCAAATTCTGCTCCACTTTCTCTCTTCATCAAATGAGTTTGTAATAATATCGTAATAAGCTTCCTACAATCCAAGTCGTGCATTAAGAGACACAGTTAAGTTTCACTGAGTAGTCCAAGTCTTCTGAAAAGGTGACACAACTTACTTTTGTGTCCATGCTTTCCCTCTGCACAATGAAATGAAGACATGGGGAGAGGAGAGGCTAAAGACTTATGCTCCTACCCAAATTTGGCCACTCCTCTAAAAATAAAAAGTCAGCCCTAACCAGTTTGGCTCAGTGGATAGAGCCTCAGCCTGTGGACTGAAGGGTCCCAGGTTCGATTCCAGTCAAGGGCATGTACCTTGGTTGCGGGCACATCCCCAGTAGGGAGTGTGCAGGAGGCAGCTGATCAATGTTTCTCTCTCACCGATGTTTCTAACTCTCTATCCCTCTCCCTTCCTCTCTGTAAAAAAATCAATAAAGTATATATTTTTTTAAAAAGTCAATCAGCCAATATCTTCCATGCCTCAAAGTATTTTCTGGGAGATTCAAATGACATGTTTGGGAAAGTCCATTGAAAATATAAAGAGCTATGTAGTCAAGTGTTGTTGTTGTTGGGTTTTTTTTTTTTTTCCATTTAATCTCACTTCTCTTTCTAAAACATCTGTGCTCCTAAACTCCTGATAATAAGACTTCACAAAGACATGATCCTCTGAGCATTTTCTGAAGTCTAATTCTTTTCTCTTCCAAACAGGATTCATTTTCTTTGCTGTGATCATTACCATGATCGCCTTGGTGCTGATTTTGATCGTGGCTCCCAAGAAAGGACAGACCAACATATTAGTCTACATTTCAATCTGCTCATTGATTGGAGCATTTTCAGTTTCTTCTGTGAAGGGCCTGGGAATTGCCATTAAAGAACTATTGGAAAGGAAGCCAGTTTACAAGAACCCCCTGGTCTTTGTTTTGCTGGCTGTACTTGTGCTTTCAGTGACGACACAGATTAACTATCTCAACAAGGCCCTAGACACCTTTAATACATCTCTTGTGACTCCCATTTACTATGTGTTCTTTACAACCATGGTAGTGACGTGCTCCGCCATCTTGTTCCAAGAATGGTATGGCATGAGAGCTGGAGATATCATCGGGACCCTGAGTGGGTTCTTCACCATTATCAATGGCATCTTCCTTCTACATGCTTTTAAAAACACAGACATCACCTGGAGTGACTTGACATCCGCCACTCAGAAAGAAGCCCTCTCTCTGAATGGCAATGAAGACAAATATGTCTTACTAGAGAATATAGAATGTTCAACCTCGGGATATGAGGATGACATTACCTTGTTTAGCAGGACTCATGAATGATCAAAGTCTCTACAAACACTGAGCTTGAACCATGAAGAGACACTTGGCGAGGAGAAGGAATACCTGCAGAACTATTAGGAAAGCTGACATTTTTAAGGTCCTAATAATTTAGATATAAGGCCAAATAAAAATGCCTTCATTTTTGGCCATCATCTTTGAAAAATCAAGATTTTGATCATCCTCCAGAAGACTTCTGTTGTTTCTCATTTCTGCAAACTTGAAATCTCTTTCCTTCTGGTCACAGTATATTTGGCCGGCCAGGTGGTTTTTCACTTCATTGGCTGCTAGTCTTGGTTTCATAGTAATTAATAGATAAACTTTGTGCTGATAAGCAGAGTATCAGTCATTCTCTGATGAGTCATAGTTTCAAATTATTGAAACTGAGAAGTGAGATCACTGATGCTTTCCCTCCCCTTCCAACTTCATTTAGCTAAACTAGATGGTAGCTGAAGGGTAGAGTGTTAAAGAGAAGAATAGGCCGGCTCTGGAAATCTGCTCCTGGTGTGTTAGAATGCAAAGAAATATGTGTCCATGAAGAGCTTATGGATTGTAATTGTAATTTATTGACATATCATAGAAGTTTATTACCAAGTAAAAAGGGGAGAATGGAGGAGGGAAATATACCTTAAGTAAAGGAAACACTTTTTTTCTTTTTACTAAAAGAAACACAAATGATTGTGTTCATGAGTTCTTTTAACTCAGACCTGAACAACATAAGACAAAATTGAGTTTTTGGAGACATCTAGGTGAATTTAGTTTGGAAATCCTTGTATTCATTTTATTCCTTGATTTTACTATTATCCCAAAGGTTCTTTTTCTTACTGATATGAAGATTTTTGTAAAGCAGTTGCTACATTATTTTAGGATGATATTGTACACTTCAGTTTTTCTCAAATGTTTAATTCCCAAAGGTTGGTTTTTCCACAAACTATTTGGAAACAACTAGAAGAATCTTTGTGAAAAACCTGAATGAGTTATAATAATCATCCTCTTGAAATTTAGCACTTTCCAGCTTATTAAGGAAATTATAATTAGTTACAAACCTTTTTGAAAATATACATAACCTACCACAATAATTGGTAGGTTGTCTCTTTCTGTTGACTCTCACGCTTACCATGTTTTCCGTATATTTTACCTATAAGTGTTTTGGAAGAATAAGAAGGGGAGTTAGCTTCCTAGAAAACAAAATATTAAGACCTCAGGAACTACTACTAGAAAAAAAATTTTTGTATTGAAACTTACATAAAGTGTTCCTGTCTCCAAGTGCATAGCAGGAATAACACTTTTGGTGGCCTTTAATGTTTATGGGCAGATTTCTAGTTCATCGCCTTAACCACTCGGCCACGGCTACAGGTGCGTATGGACAGATTTCTGATCACTCGTTGATTTAATAGAAAAGGAGAAATTAGCTGAATTTCTAAACTTACTTCTCTCAAAACAAAACAAAACTTACTTCTCTCAAAACAAAACAAAAATCCTAACCCCAAAAAACTGTGACATTCAAAAAAGAAAAACCCTCCTGGTTAACTGGATTTATCTGTTCTAACATCAAAGGTCTGTGATGTTGTTTGTTTGCAATCTAGCTCATGTCTACCCTGGGTAATAATAGACAATCTGTTATTCAGAATTCTGTTTAACTGACGTTAGCACTTCATCAGTTCCTCTGAACTATCACTGATTTCACAGTGACAACCTGAGGTGACTGCCAAAGTACTGTTATCATCTCTTCAGCAGTTTAGTGTTGAATGCAACTCAATGTGTTCTAAATTTCTGAAAACTGATAACCCATGGAAGATACATGGGTTGATACCTCAGATCAAATATGTGTTTACTCTGTTGACTGCTGTTTCACTGTAATTGTATATCAGATATATAAGCTATGAACAGAAATTTGTAGGAAAAGGTAGTGTTTGAAAAATGTAGACATGCTTTTACTTTTTTTTTCCTATTGAAAACTTTATTGGTTTATTCTTCTTGGTGAGGAAATTCACTGAGGCTGTGAGTTTCAGTGTCAGATGTTTCTTAAATGTCACCTGTTACAAAGCTTTGCCCTTGGTGTATTGTGTTCAGGTTGAAGGTTCTTGGAACACAAGAACCATGTGTACCCTGGGTTGGAAAATAAACTGGTGTTGACATATATGCCCGGGAGAAAGCCTGAGAAAAATTTAACGAGTTGAAATATATTGAGAAACAATGAAATATTTCACATACTCTAAACATCCCTGGAGGGCTTCTTCAGTATGCATTGAAAAACTAAAATGTTATTGCAAACCTTAAACTCAGAATAAATTTCTCCAAATAGGGATATATTGTCTGAGGAGGAATAAAAAGCTGGATCCCCATTTTCAGACTAACCATGTTAGTCTTAACTGGAAGTTTCATATATGTATATATTTAAAATATACACTTTATCTCATATCGATAACATCTGAATGTTTATTATGTGAATATCTGCACGTGTGTTGTTAAGGATTCCAAAGTTGTCCTCACACAGCCAAATTGAAAGCTTTTCCTAATTCTGTAAACATAATACTTTCATTTTATTTTTGGTCTTGTAAATTGTATTCTTAAGTTAATGATTATGATTTTATTTTTAGTTCAGATTGCAAAATATTCATAAAACCGTTTAGCTTTAGCAACATAAAATTAACACCTTTATTTTATTTTAAGGGTACTAAATTAAATACATGGAAAGCATCTTACATCATGTCTGATAGATGAGACAATTAATAAAATTTAGTTCTTTGAATCAACATCTTAATTCTTAAGTCTTATTACTAGATAGGTAAGGACCATTAGTTGCCAGTTTTCATACATTCTTCATCTTTTCTCAATGTGTGTCACAGTAGCTCCTTTTAAGTAACTCAAGGGAAAATGAATTCCATCATTATACTATCTCAACACAAACTGATACAAAAGGATTCCGACAGAAATATTTTATTTTTCTTAATAAAACTAATAAAATTGAACTAACTGCAATGTTCACATTCCAACCAAACTTTGTGGAAAAGTAATTTATGTGAATATACGTGAAATGTTCTCAGATATTTTGAATGAACTCTGTGGTCATGAAGTTTTCTATTTTTCAAATGTTTATAAATACTGTTCATTTTTAAAAGTTTACAAATTTTAAATTAATATTTCTGTATATTTTTCATTTTCAATAAAATAATGTGGTTGAATTATGCTTGTTGCAGTTCAGTTTTTAGTTTATTGAAGTTAAGTTTATGTAATGGCAAAATTATCCCCATTTAGTTGTTGGTTATAAAAAAAAAGTTTCAAGGTTTTTTAAAATATCTGCACTTAGGTTAATTTTTTTTGGTCAATTTCCTTGAAATTCAAACCTGTTTTTTAGAAACGGCTCTCCACAAACCATCTCCCATATAACTGACTCGTTACTGGAACAAAAGGTAGGAGACACTATCTGAGATTCCAGTAATTTCATTGAATAAGATAGGAGCTCAAAGCAGTCAGTATAATGAAATCTCTCAGTCCAGAGATTTATAAGAAGGCGAAGAAAGCAGTATAAAAATATTTGGTAGTATTGCATTACATCGAAGTTTACATTTACAAACCCTACACAAATTGCCTCTAGCCCCTGTGTTACTAAAACTTCGTTTCATGTAGAGACCACATCACCATGACTTGATCGATTCTCCCTGATTTGATTAGGACTCATTTGAGAACAACCCCCTCAGTTGTTTCTATGGAAATGAATTGTGTAGGGTAGAAAAGGCCTGTTTCTAGCCTGTGTCCCATGTCCCCTCTTTCCTGCCATTTTATAAATAATATGCAATTCCCTAAATCACATAGTTACCTAGGGCAGAATGAGAACCAAAATCCAAGTGTCCCAACACCCCGGACTACTCAATCCATGGAATGTAGGCCTATCTAAGGAGGGCTTGGAAACAGATATCTATCCCAGCAGAGTTAGAACAAACTGATATTCGCCAGCAAGTTGTCTGTATAGACAAACGTTTCGGCACCCTGGCTGCAGTGTACAGGAAGCCACGAGGTGAGCTTAAGTAACAAAGAGTGTTAAATTGTATAACAACGAGCAACATATTCTTCCCAACTGAAAGCTTTGGTTGCGCATGCGCGCGCGCACACACACACACACAGAGTCTTTTGAGAGAGCTATCTGAGCAACCCTTTTTCTACTTCAGTTACAAATCATGGAGTCCTTTCTTCTTGAGGGAAAACTGAATCTCTAGAAACATCATTATTGTAGGTGAAAACCTTTGAGTTAGAAGGCATTTTAGTTTTCATTTTTTTAAATTCTCACTGAGGATATTTTTCCATTGGTTTTTAGAGGGAGTGAAAGAGAGAGGGAAAAAGACAGAGAGAAACATCTGTGTGAGAGAAGCACATCGATTGGTTGCCTCCTGCTCAAGCCCAACCAGGGCCCAGGCCAGGGAGGAGCCTGCAACCAAGGTACATGTCCTTGACCCAAATGGAACTCAGGACCTTTCGGTCCACAGGCCGACATTCTATCCACTGAGCTAAACAGGCTAGGATGGTATTTTAGTTTTTATATGTATAACTTCCCTGTGGCTGGTGGGCTGAGGGGGGTAGGAATCTTTGCAGGCCTACCTCTACCTACTCACCTCAGGAATTTGTCCAACCCTCAGGAGACAGGCCTCACACCAGTTTTCTGCACTGGTGTATTCCTAAGATCACATGGACCTCCCTCCCACCCAATCCTGTGTAGCCCCAGCCACTACTTGACTGGGAGGGGTGGGAGGGGGGAGGCAGATGGGCAGGGTTAGTAGTGGAGATAAAGAAGCCATGCTCTGAGTACCATGTTCCTACAATCCCCTCCCACTTTCTGCCTTCTATGATCCAGCCAGTAACTCCTGACCACCAGTAAACAGCATGCAACTCATCCTGGCCCAAAAGCTTGAATGCCTTCCATAGGGACTCACCGACCATGGAGACCAAATACGGAGTCCTGAGTGTTTAGTTTCCACTGAGAAAACCTCTAGCTCTCCCCTAGAATAAATCCTGGGTAATGATATGTGACTCCTCCTTGAGTTAATTGTACCCAACAAACATTCAGAAAATAAACTCAAAGATATCCCGTAGCCTCAGGCCCATTAAAACAGATTGTTCCATCAACTAGGAATGAGCAAAATAGCCCTTTGGCTCAGGTCTCCATCTCTCAATTAGAGTTTGCCTTTGTTTTCACTGTTAACATTTCAGCATATTTCTAGAAGAGTTTTAAGTAAAATATCCTATCTAATAATAGACAAACATGGTAATTAACCATACCTCCACTACGCTTCCCATTAGCTAATCAGCAGGATATGCAAATTAACTGCCAACAAAGATGGGGGCCGGCAGCCACGCAGCTGAAGAAACATGAGGCTTGCTTGCTCCAGTGATGGAGGAAGCCAAGGTTCCCTGCCTGCCGCGGCCCAGCTCTGAGCTCTGGATGCAACAATGTTGCAATTATAGAAGCCAAACAAACCCAGATACCCGCTTTCAGCCAGCAGCGGGCTCAGAGCTTAGAGCGCCAGTGATGGCAGCAGAGTTTCAATTATAGAAGCTAAACAAACCCCAGATACCTGCTTTCAGCCAACCATGGCCTCAGAGCTGGAGCCGGCTCTCAGCTCCAGTGACAGCTATAGAAGGTAAATAAATCCCAGAATAAAAAAAAAAAAAAAAAGAGGCTGGGAGCTTCAATCGCCCGCCAGCCTGAAAACGGCCCTCAGCCCCTCACCCAGACTGGCCAGGCACCCCAGTGGGGACCCCCACCCTGAAGGGGGTATGACCAGCTGCAAACAGCCATCATCCCCTCATCCAGGCTGGCCAGGCACCCCAGTGGGGACCCCCCACCCTGAAGGGGGTGTGACCAGCTGCAAACAGCCATCATCCCCTCATCCAGGCTGGCCAGGCACCACAAGTGGGGACCCCCACCCTGAAGGGGGTGTGACCAGCTGCAAACAGCCATCAGCCCCTCACCCAGGCTGGCCAGGCACCCAAGCAGGACCCCCACCCTGATCCGGGACACCCTTCAGGGCAAACCAACCAGCCCCACCCATGCACCAGGCCTCTATATAGTAAAAGGGTAATATGCAAACTGACCCTAACAGCAGAAAGACTGGGAATGACTGGTCACTATGACACACACTGACCACCAGGGGGCAGATGCTCAATGCAGGAGCTGCCCTCTGGTGGTCAGGGCGCTCTCACATGGGGGAGCTCTGCTCAGCCACAAGCCAGGCTGATGGCTGCCAGTACAGCAGTGGTGGTGGGAGCCTCTCCTGCCTCCTCAGCAGCGCTAAGGATGTCTGACTACAGCTTAGGTCTGCTCCCTGCTGGCAAGTGGACATCCCCTGAGGGCTGCCGGGCTGCCAGAGGGATTTCTGATTGCCATCTTAGGCCCAATCTCCCGGGGAGCAGGCCTAAGCCAGCAAGTGGTCACCCCCGAGGGGTCCCAGACTGCGAGAAGGCACAGGCTGGGCTGAGGGACCCCCTACCCCCGAGTGCACAAATTTTTGTGCACCGGGCCTCTAGTCCTATATAATAAAAGCCTAATATGCTAAGTGTCTGGTCATCCAGTCATCTGTTCGGCCAATCAAAGTGTAATATGCTAATGATATGCCACTCAACCACTAGCTATGATGTGCACTGACCACCAGGGGGCAGATGCTCAATGCAGGAGCTGCTCCCTGAGGGTCAGTGCGCTCCCACCAGGGGAGCGCCACTCAGCCAGAAGCCAGGCTCATGGCTGGCAAGCGTAGCTGTGGTGGTGGGAGCCTCTCCCGCCTCCCTGGCAGAGCTAAGGATGTCCAACTGCCGGCTTAGGGGGAACAGGCCTAAGCCATCAGTTGCACATCCCCTGAGGGCTCCCGGACTGCGAGAGGGCTCAGGCCACAGTGCACAAATTTCATGCACTGGGCCTCTAGTATTTGAATAAAAGGGATCTCTCTTCTCCTTGACTCATGGAACTGGGAGGCTGGGTCATAATGTACAAGCCTTAGAGGAAACAGACAGAAAATAAGTTCTTATGGGTAGAATTGGGTTTTATTTATTGGACTAAATTCCTTCTGAATAATCTTGCATGCACAGAAGAAAAAGAGCAAAGCTACCAGTTTTGAGTCTATTTTCAGAATTACAGGGTGTAAACTTAAGTAATGTGGTCAGTCGGTCTTTTCAACAAGAACTGAGACCTGCAGTACTCAGCAAAGGGAAGCTGCCTGATTGAGTTAATGTGGGCAAAAGGAGGACCCACATTCCAGGCACCATGATGGCTTTCTGTGCGAACCAATCTGGTTCAGAATCAAAAGGACTTAAGCAACTTGATGCAATTCAGGTTATACGCAGCAATTCCACTTGTTATGGGGAAGTGCCTGCTGATTGAAGATTAGCCGGCAGCAAGAGGGAAAATAAAAGTGTGGAGGAACTGGTCAAACAAGATCAAGGTTGTATTATTTGTTTAGCTGCGCACCATGGAGTGGCTGGGGCTGGATGAAGCAAGGACTCTCCATTGGAGTGCGGGATCTACTTGAACAACCTCAGCATAATTTACAGTCCAACGGAGGGAGGATTAACCACTTCCACCAGACACCTCTGTGTGTCCAGGGTCTCCGAAGGGCCGTGACTTCCAAATCATGAATGAGACATAAAGGGCGAGATCTAAAATATGTGTCTAAGCAGAAACATTTTCAGTTTTGCTACCAAGCAGACAAGAAAATGAGGTGACTTCAACGTCACAAGTCCACTCATCGACTTTCATTTCCCCCAGTCAAACAGCAGATGCCACAACACAACAAACCAAGGCATGGAGTATGCTCCCCACCCCCCATCCCACCCCATGAGATATACAGAGTAAATCCTACCAGTTTCTCAGCATCTTTAATATCTTCTCCAGAGACCTGTCTGCTAACACTGAAACCAAGTGAGAAGATGTGAGCTCCCTGCCTCCAGGTTTCTGGCGCTTTGTGAAAAGGCACTGTATCGCCTTCTCTGTGATTCCATAGCCATTCTGGGGGCTGAAACGGGGAAATGGCAGGCAGGCTAGTCAAGCATATGGTGGGTTTGCAAGGGACAGCTGTTAGACATCAGGCATTGATGGATCATTTTCTCCCTTTGTTCCACCTTTAATAAACTTCACAAGAAGCCTGGGCCCAGAGTAAGCATATCTATATGCACGTAGAGTAGTTTATCTAGCGCAATGATTTTTGGCCCTGGCTGCACATGATTTCACCTAAGAGGCTTTTTGAAATTACCATGCCTGGGCCCCACCCCGGACCAATTGAGTACAACATCTGAAGGTTGGATACAGGCAACTATTTGTTAAAAGCTCCCCAGATGATTTTAATTTGCAGCCAGGGTTGAGAAACACAGATTTAATCTAAGACCCTACCTGTTCTAAGTCACATCCCAATTTCAAAGTCATTTTTTAAAAATTGCTAAAATAGCCGAAACCGGTTTGGCTCAGTGGATAGAGCATCGGCCTGCGGACTGAAAGGTCCCAGGTTCGATTCTGGTCAAGGGCATGTACCTTGGTTGCGGGCACATCCCCAGTAGGAGATGTGCAGGAGGCAGCTGATCGATGTTTCTCTCTCATCGATGTTTCTAACTCTCTCTCTCCCTTCCTCTCTGTAAAAAAATCAATAAAATATATTTTTTAAAATTGCCAAAATATAATATGCACACATTCTGTGGTTGTTTTCAATTTGTTGGGCAGATTTCAGCAACCTTGGAAATAAGGGACCTAACCTGTACCCGAGTAAAAGTGCCAAGTGCAAAAGCTGCCAATGGAAGAAGCAGCAGAGAGGTGTCCTTTAGGAATGGGCTTGTCCTCAGGTAGGTGAACATTTCACTAGCAGCGGCTTAAAGAAATAGGGGTTCATTTGTCTCAAAGAACAAGAAGTCAGGAAGTAGGTGACTTAGAGTTGGTGTAGTGGCTGAGCAATCCCAGGAGGCAGCCAAGCTCTTTCCTTTCTCTGCTCTGTAGATAGGATTGCCAGGTTTAACAGCAACAATAAAAACACAAGACACCCAGTTAAATTTGAATTTCAGACAAATAAATTTAGCATCAGTATGTCCCGCGCAATATTTGGAACAGACAGAGTGCAATAAAGAATCTGACTCCATTCTGCCCCACATCTGAGCAAGCTCATCGGACAGGCTGGGTGCCTCTTCCTTTGGTACCAGCTGGAAGTTCAAACCATGCCAGCCCCACCCAGCCCTCGCACCTCAGCTCCGCCCCGCCCATCATCACCACAAAACCCCAAGGCTGTCTCCCACCTGCTCTCTCCAGCTACTTTCAGATCTGCTGGGGAGCCTTCCCTGATGTCCTCAGAAACTCTCAAGATGTGAGTCACAACGTCTCTCATACCCTCTTGGTATGTGTATGATGTCAACAGTCTCAACACTGGGGCCAAACGTGGGATGGGGGGAGAGGGGGTCCATCCATTTCGAAGGGTGACCCCAACAGGAGAGGTGACCACAACACACGAACATGTTGTTATTTATCTGAACTGTATCTTTAACTGCACATCTGATATTGTATCTGGCAACACTCTCTGTGGGCCTTCCTCTTCACACCTGTTTCCTCTGAGTCACAGGTGGGCGCGCCAACTCCAGGTCTCCAAGCCAAGCTCCAAGCAGGAAGAGATTTCCTTCTGGTGAGACTTGGCTTGTTATTGGGGAAGGCAAACTCTCCTTGCCCAGGTGCTTCTGGTTGCATTTCACTATGTGGAACTTGCTGGTGTGGGTGTGCTTGTGGCAAGAGAGCGTAGAAAATTGAGTATTTTAACCTTCATAGCAGGAAGAATGAGAGTAGTAGCTGACTCTTACAAGATAAGCCCATAGCAACTACTAGAAAGTTGTCTGTGGCCTTATGTAATGGGTATAATGTCTTTGAAATACCTTCACCTACCCATAAGCCAGAGTTCCCCTCTCTGAATCCTGTTAGCTTTGGGGGCAGGGAATGGATGTAAATGTCCGCTGGGATGAAAGGTGTGGTCCATGGATCTGCACCTTTGACATCAGCTGGGAGCTTGTTAGAAATGCAGCATATGAGGTCCCACTGTGGACCTACTGAATCAGAACCTGCGTTTTAACAAAGTCCCCAGGCGACTGTGCATAGATTACAGTTTGAGAAGAACTGGCCTGGCTCTCATATTTAAAAGGAGCTTTAAAACTACTGCCATAGATATTGTGATTTAAGTGGTCTAGAGTGCAGCCTGGGCATCAGGATTTTGAAAAGCTCCCTAAATTATACTAATAAGCAGTGAAGTTTGAGAACCTAGAACAGTGGTTCTCAACTCTCGGTGAGAATCACTTGGGGTAATTTGTTTTAAAACCACCAACGCCTGTGTCCCCCTCAGAGCAGTTAAATCAGAATGGAAAGATGAGTGAAATGGTGGGACCTGAGCAATAGTACTTCCCTAAAGGCTTCACATCATTCTAGTGTGGGAGGACCACGCCAGGAAGAGGAAGTAAAAAGCTAGCATCCTCTAGCCCAGTGGTTTTGAAAAGAGGGGCAGTGGTAAGTGGTATTATATGGGTTGAAGGTACCATTGAGGCAGGTGGATGCAGCAGTGAACAAAACAGACAAAAATACCTGACCTCATACATGTGTACAGTTGCCGGAGGAAGGGGGCAGACAATAGACCAGATAAATAAGTAGCCCTCTATGATTTGTTATATCGTGTTGAGAGCAGAATCTACAGAAAAGGTAGACAGGGAATATTCATGGCGAGGGTACAATTTTAAATAGTGGTATTAGAGAAACCTCTCACAGAGAGAGTGACATTTGAGCAACAACCTGGAGGTGATGAGGAAGCAAACCACATAGATACCCAGGAAAAGGACTCCTGGTATAGAAAACAGCAG
Organism: Myotis daubentonii; assembly: GCF_963259705.1. NCBI lineage: Eukaryota > Metazoa > Chordata > Mammalia > Chiroptera > Vespertilionidae > Myotis > Myotis daubentonii. The sequence continues at coordinate 203,608,983 of NC_081840.1, read as the reverse complement.
GTGCACAGGTCTTGAGATAAGAAGGTGTCTGGGATTTGCAAGGGCTAGCATGGGCAAATCAGAGAGGAGCAAGAGATAAATGAGTATGTAGGTACAGGTGACAGCAGTAAACAGAGCATGCCAAGCAGATTCATCACCTGCACTTTGAGCTTTCCTAGAAAGTTTAGCATAAAAGTCACCAAACCCATGCCTGGGTTGCAGGCTCAATCCGTGGTAGGAGGTGTGCAGGAGACAGCCAATCAACGATTCTCTCTCATCATTGATGTTTCTATCTCTCCCTCTCCCTTCCTCTCTGAAATCAATAAAAATATATTTAAGAAAAAAAGTTAAAAATAAAAATGGTCCTCTGTGTGTGTGTGATTCCATCCTACATATGATGGTGCATCCACATCTTTCATAATTTCTCCATATCCAAGTTCTTGCTGCTGTCAAATCCCCCTTCTCTTCTCTGCAGTGCATCTCTAATATTTTCTTTTTTTATCATCCTAAATTACTTCAGTCTTCTCAAGTATTATTTATTTTAGATTGTGCATATAACGTACATTATGTTGACAACAAAGACTGGGGAGTGGGTGGGTAGACATTATATTGTAGCACAGTTCAAACAAGCAACTTGAAATTGAATATGAGTCATCCTTGCCCATAAAAGTCCTTTAGCCATTGTTATGGCCAAGACAATTCCATGTGTTGTTGAGGACATGAAGCAGCTGGAACACTCATGCACTACTGCTGGTTATGAATCTGGTTGTATCCGCTTAGGAACACTGTTTGGCACTATTTACAAAAGCTGAACGTACACATAATTGTTAGCCCTGCAATTCTACTCCTAGGTATACCTAACAGAAGAACATACATATTTTCACCAAAAGACATGTAGACAAATGTTCATAGCAGCACTGATCTGCTGGGGTCCAACCCCAGCGGGTCCAGGGGTCCCCAAAGGTGTGGACGGAGTCGGCGAAGAAGGAAGGACACGGAGACAGTGTTCAGTTGATCAGCAGCCTAGCCAGGATCTCCAGCCAGGATCTCCAGCCAAGTTCTGGTCTGGATCTCCAGAGAGGTTCTGCTTCAGATCTCCAGCGAGGTTCTGTAGCCATGTTCCCTCGCTAGGTTCTTCAGCCATGTTCTGTCTGAGATCTCCAGCCAGGTTCAGTCACCAGGTTCTCCAGGTTCTCTTGCCAATTTCTGTAGTCAGGTTCAGTCCAGGATCTTTTGCCATGTTCTCTCGCTAGGTTCTGTCTCTAGGTTCTGAGGCCAGTTTCTGTCCAGGATCTTTTGCCATGTTCTCTCCAGCGAAGTTCTTCTGTCTCTAGAGAATGTTCTGTGTAGGTTCTGTGCCTAGGTTCTGTCTCTCTTGGTTCTACGTTCTGTGTTCTAAGTTCTGTCTTCTGTCTCTAGATTCTAAGTTCTGTCTTCTGTCTTCTTGGCTCTCTTCTAAGTTCTGTCTCTTTCTGTCTTGTTACATCTGTATTTATACCAGTTGATTCAATCCTATCAATCTCTATTACAAAGGTTAGGGCGTTTCTTATCTCCATTCCAGGGAGTAAAGATTATGCAGCTTAAGCATGATTGTTTGTAGTTAAAGTGATTAATTACCCGCCTGGCACTTAGTTAAGGGGTTTTATTCCCTCCCTAACTTCAGGGGAAAATCCCTACCTGGGGAAACAACCTTTCTCGGAGAGGTGACCTTGGTTAAAACACAGCGCCAAGAAGGTGAGCAAAACATATTAAGAACAGTATGCCATATATGCCAGGTCCCTTGAAACAGCAAGGATGGACCGGCTCCCGGCACTGATCTATAGCCAAAAGTTGGAAACAACCCAAATATCCATCAAGAGTAGAGTAGATGCCGAAACCGGTTTGGCTCAGTGGATAGAGCATCGGCCTGCGGACTGAAAGGTCCCAGGTTCGATTCCGGTCAGGGGCATGTACCTGGGTTGTGGGCACATCCCCAGTAGGAGATGTGCAGGAGGCAGCTGATCAATGTTTCTCTCTCATCGATGTTTCTAACTCTCTATCTCTCTCCCTTTCTCTCTGTAAAAAATCAATAAAATATATTTAAAAAAAAAAGAGTAGAGTAGATGAATAACCTGTAGTATAATTGTGTAATGGAAGACTATACAGAGTTGAAAATGAATGAAATACAACTACCTATATATAAGATAGATGGATCAAACAAACATATTAAGTGAAAGAAGCCAGGCACAAAGATTACAATGCCATAGGATTCTCTTTACAGAAAGTTCATGTTGGCAATCAGGATATTGATTGCTGTTGGGGTAATGACTTGAACAGGGAATGAGAATGGATTCTGAAATTCTGGAATGTACCATTTCTTGATCTAGTGCTAGTTTCACTTTGTGAAAATTAAGCTGTATACACAATTTGTGTACTTTATGTGTAGGAGCAAAGGGTCAACAGCAGTCCTGTACTGTTTTTCTCCCAGATCTAGACCTCCCTGTCTGAGAGGACTTTAGGTTTGCTGTCACCCAGCACCAGTCCCTCAGATATGTCCCAAGATAAGGCAAATCTGGGTACCAGGGCCAGACATATGTTTTGTACACCGTGAAACCTCTGATCTGTGAGACAGCACATGGGTTGGGAGGCCTGTGAACTGCAGGCCTACATGACAAGTAGAAAACCAAGGGATAAGCTTCTTTGCATCAAGATGAAAACCACACGTCATGGCCTCATTGCCAGCAATCATACACTCCCCTGGCAGATGAGGGGGGACCCGGGACCCGAGCATCCATGCACATGGAGAATTGGTCGGCTTCCATTGGAACTGAGGGCTGTGCATACTCTTTTTCCTGTCCCGAATCTTTCTAAACAGCTAAGTGAACTTAGTGCTGGATTAAATACTGTGGTGTCTTGTGAGTTTGATTGCCACTCAAACATGTCACCAATGCAGTGGTGGGACCATGTATTGTACTTCAATTCAAAGTTTACTGAACAGAAAACATGTGTTGGCTCTTCTTGCCAAAAGGCTATTTACCCTGACCATATCTTCTGCTTGGCCTCCAAGTTCATTCTGTTTTTCTGAGCTTTTCTCTCTGCTTTGACTTCCTGTCTTCTCCTTTTTTAGGGCTCTCACCTACCACCAACCTCTAAACTTCCTGTCCACTCATTATGCAGAACTGTTAACTCAGTGACGGCGAACCTATGACACGCATGCCAGAGGTGACACAAGAACTCATTTTTTTGGTTGATTTTTCTTTGTTAAATGGCATATACATATCAAAAATATACATCTTTGTTTTACTATGGTTGCAAAGATCAAACAATTTTTCTATGTGACATGGCACCAGAGTTGAGTTAGGGTTTTTCAAAATGCTAATATGCCGAGCTCAAAAGATTCACCATCACTGGTTTAACTATTGAACAATCTCATCCTTAACCAGTCAAGCCACCCACAGAGAGCTTATGTCAATAACTAATACAAAGATCAGTTGCAAAGCAACTCCCTTCCAAAGGGAGTTGTCTAACTACTTCTTAAGGAAAATTTTTCTTTTGTTAGATAGGGAATGCTGACTCTCTGTCCATGGACATTCCAAATCCAAACATTATCTCAGTTACATTCATGATTCCTGTTCCTAATTTGGTATTTCAAACTTTTCTAAAATGTTAACACAAAAGGAATAGAACTTGCCTACCATCACCATAGATGCTCTTAGAAGTCCCTGCTGCCACCCTACGACTTCCAGGGTAACTTACCTGTACCACCACTCTGCTCTGTGCCCTGTCTCCCTGCACTGCATTGATAGTGACGGCAGATGCTCTCTGGGCACTCCCAGCATTTCAGTGTTCGGTATGTTGTTGTTTTCTTTTGAGGGGAGAGTGAGGACTGCTAAGCTTAGTAAAACCCGAGAAAACACCTTACTGCCTATATTGGTACTACTTTATTTCCTGTTATAACATTAACCTCCCCTCCCTCTGCTTTTGCTGCTTAATAGTCTCATGGCCTCTTGAGCTACACTTTCACATCATTTTACTTGAACTATGGTCTCAGTGGTAGGAGCCCTCTGTCTTCCCTCCCCGTAGTTGAAGCCACGAGGAAAGCAGGTGATAATCTCAGAAATGGCACAGTGTCTCAGACAAACATGTCTGAGGCCCCCACTTGAGTTATCAAGATTCTTCTTGTGCCTGATGTTTGATTATTTCAACGCACATTTATTGGATACTATTGATATTCAAAGATGTTGTTCTTAGAGTAGGAAAATATGATTTAAAATCACAACTACTGACAGCCAGCAACTTAGAATCTAAAAAATATATATATAAAACAAGTTCCTTCAGAACCATGATGCAGGGCAGGATAGCATAAAAATAATGGGCTCCTGCTGTTAGACCCCACAGTAATGATACGTGTGCTTTCTATCATAACCTTCTTCGCATGGAACTTCTGAAGCACTCAGAATGAGAAAGACCCGTTTCCAATCATTCCTACAAACAGTGCATGAGAAATTAAGATTTTATTATGATTGCTGGTTGCTTAATCATGAATTCAAAACCCTGGACTTCAGAAATGAAGGAGCCTGATGTAACAATTGGTCATCTTATTTTTGCCTCCCCCTTGTTCTTGTGGAAAAACCAAGTCATCTTCTGGTAAGGTGCAGGAGGTACTTTTTATGACAAAATAGGACTTCTTAAGTTGTCCAATGTCACGTGGAGAAAGTGTAAAATCTTGGAATTGAAATTCAGGCTCTGAACTGCCCCTGACAATGGATGTTGGGTCCAACTTCCTCTGTTATGGACTTGATTTCTTTGGACGCCAGGAATTGGAAAAAGACATGAGCAAGCATAGGGAGACGGGTCGTGCTTTATTGCAAACAAAGCAGACAACCGCCTGGTCAGTGGCACCTTATGTACTCACTCAAACAAAAGAGGCCTCCTGCCAGTTAGTGACACTTGTGCTACATTAACATAAGTCGGTTATATAAGGGTGTGGCTGCACAGTCCATATAGTGATACGCTGAGTCATTGCCTTTTCACGTGCGCATGGCAAATGGGCCTTTACCATCCAGTGTCCTCTGGCCAGAGTCCCCACAACAGGTATTACTGGACAGGGAAATGTTACCAGGACCTGTACAAAGAGGAATGTGTGCTGTCTCCTACAACAATGTTTAAAACTGGGATATAAGAAATTGTCTCCAAAAGCATCAGGTATGTGCAAAAACAATTTGTTAAATAACGTAGGGAAGACTATACAGGACAGTTCCAGACCGCTCACAGGCATGTGGTGTGTAAAATGAAGGTAAGTTTCTAGAAAAATCTGTGTAGATCCAAAGCCTGAGATTCTGCAGGGGAGGCTCCTTCAGTCCATGACTTGGCAAAATTTATTTTCATCTTCTGTGCATGGCTGACTGAAGTTAAGCGTGTCACTCCTCTTCAGGAAATAAATTCCCTCCACCCTCAAAGAATCACGTTTCCATGCACCCTCAGGGGTTCTCGGGGCTATTCTTATAAATGCGATAGAGCACTTGTCCCATTTTCATAAATAGGGCATGAAGAATGAAGAGTTTAGAAGTCCCTCTCAAACATGTAGGAAATCTGTTGTCAGGATATTCTTAAATCTTATAAAACATTTGGGAAGCCTGCGATCTTGATAATGTTTCCAAGAGGCAGCAACTCTGAAGGAAGATATTCACCATCAGTGACCCACACAGCTTTTCCTTTTGAGACAATCTGGAGACACGATCTACTGGGTTGGCATTCCACTCAAGTCACCAAGTTTCTGCAATCTCAGAGAGAACCCGCAGCAGCTCAGCAAACGTAGGGCGGCCTTTAGGTTTCTGGAAAAGGGAAACAGAGATGGTCAGCTCAGACACCAGTTCCGGAACTTGCCAGCACGGACCTGGATCCAGGCTGGTTCTCCACAAACGGAAGAGAAAGACACCTCGGCTGTTCCACGGGGCGTGATTGGCAGTGGCGTGAGGTAGGATGTGAAAATGTAAGATAGAGGGCATTGCAAAGATAAAATGGCTAGAGCTGCAAACGCTAGCCACATGTGGCTATGTAAATTTCAACTAATTCAATTAAGTACATTTTGAAACTCAGTTTTCAGTCACACCAGCCACTTTGCAAGTCTTCATGGCCAGGCATGGCCCCCATGTTGGATAGCACAGACACAGCACATTTCTGTCATCACAGAAGGTTCTGTTGGCCAGCACTGCCCGGGATCGATCTGGATAATTTGATATGCATGACATAAGGGAAGAGCGGGGAAAGAGGGGCACCTAGAGTACTAGGCTCCCACACGCAGTCCCAGTTATTTACTACACCTGATCCCCTGTAGAAAGAAGGATTTCAATCACAAAGCAAAAGACATGTTTTCATAAGGACTTGGCAGGTCCTGGAGCACAAGCTGTGCTTTCTTAAGGCTTAGTTAGCAAAGTCCCTGGCCACGGGCCAAGGACTGGAGCATTTTCCTATGTCACCGTGGGCTGTGGTTTGGCTTTGACTCCATGAGGAAGAGGAGATGACCCTGTTGGCAAATGGAACTACTCATGGGTAGCCCACATTCTCACCAAGGCATGGGCGCCAGGGTTAGTGGGGAGACAGACAACCTTAGTGGCTTTTGAACAATAAAAAAGAGCAAAGGAAGATGTGAGCTCATGTGAGAACCCTCCTTGAAATTCCAGGAAGACATGGTGAAGGTTTGTAGGGGCTGAAGTTCCACAGTCACTAGAGACTATGAAACGTGTGTATCAATGATATTATTATCATGTTGGATCTAGAGGCGCCTAAGCCCTTGGGGGCAAAAGTTGTAGGCAAAATCAACTTTGCAAACAAGTACATCAACATAACCAAAACACTGCTTTAATCCGTGTTCCAACTGTTATTTGAGACTGATGTCACTTACTTCCCCCTTCTTTGTCTCCTCCTCACAAAAATATAAAATTTTAATAGGTATTTTATTGTATGTATATGTATACATACATATCCTATATAATAAAAGCCTAATATGCTAAGTGTCTGGTCATCCGGTCGTCTGGTCATCCATTCAACCAATCAAAGCATAATATGCTAATGATATGCTAAGGCTGCTCAACTGCTCGCTATGATGAGCACTGACAACCAGGAGGAAGATGCTCCAACAGGTAGATGAGCTTGCTGCTGGGGTCTAGCTGATTGGGACTGAGCGAGATGGGCCAGACATGCCCTGGAGCCCTTTCATGGTCCCTCCCCGGCTGGCCAACCTCCCATGTCCCTCCCCAGGCTGATCGTACATCGGTGGGGTCCCTCAGCCTGGCCTGCAGCCTCTCACAATCCAGGACCCCTAGGGGAATGTCAGAGCCGGTTTCAGCCCGATCCCACAGGCCAGACCAAGGGACCCCACTGGTGCATGAATTCGTGCACTGGGCCTCTAGTACAATATATAATTCCTGAGCTATTTACAATGTTAATGCAAAGATGTTCTTAAGACAGCTGTTTGCTACTAAAAGCCTGCAAGATTCTTAGCAGATCAGTTAGTCATATGTAAAATATTTTCATACACCAGGTATCTTTATAAAATTAATACTTCACTGGGTGTGAACAACCACATCATTCTTGAAATATTGAATTTTTCAGTGTTTGTGGACTGGAGATCAAGTGGTTTCTTTTTCAGCCAGGAGGAAATTCCTCACCCAGCTGTGGTTTTTCTGGGCTGAAACTGTCAGCTGGAGAGAGTGGAACTGTCAAAATCACTGGGGAGTCTGATGTGACAGGAGGGGTGTACTGAATCAATGCCCAGAAAAGACAGTAGTGAGACATAAACTCCTCTGGCTTTATTTTTAAGCTTGGCATTTCAAGAAAAAGAGAAATTGGGCTCCCTAAAGATCATTTCCTGAGAAGTTCCTGGCACCCTTTCTGACTTCATTCTGTTCTGGTTTAATCTCTCTATCAAGAATCCTGAGTGCACCAAGAGAGATGAAACCCACTATGTTTAGCCTTGGAAAAGCAAGACAAATTAGCAGAGTGAAGTAAGTAAAAACGCCATCCTTCTCTCCCAATGTGGAAGTTTAACAAACCCGATTCTACCTTCAGTTCCCACCCAGCAGTTCCTAAAAGGTGTAAACCAGCTAATCACTGAGGCTTTACTAACAAGAGTTTCTGCAGGAACCAATCGCAGAAAGATAAGACTTGGAAAATGTCCTGAATTCCTCAGATGAAAGGCCATTGTTAAAAACAGAATAGATTAATGACTTTGCAGTGGGAGTTTCAGAGAGAAAAGTGCTTCTGGCTCTCAGGGGTCATTACCAAGGAACAGACACCTTTTCCTGCCATGATGGGGTCCGGCTGTGAGGGATGTGACACATGGGTCTGCTCTCAGATGCTGGGGCTGCCAACCTTCACGGGGAAGTGAGGGACACTCACCTCATGCCAGCAGTGGTACATGACTTCATAGATGGACATTGGTGCCAGGCGAGGGCGGTACAGCCTGAAGCCTTTAGAAATGGCTTCCACAACTTGCAAATTTGACTTATTTTCAAAAGGCATTCTCCCTTCTGTAAAAACTTCCCACATCAAAACGCCTGCAAAGATAATGCACAAAAACCAGAGGGTAGAGAGAAATGGTTACTTAGAACTGAAAGAACTGTCTCAAACTATACAGCATTATCTTCCTCTTCCAGTCTTTGCATCATAATCACCCAGAATGAGAGCAGGTCCATCTAGGGATTGTGTGCATCTTAGTTTTAGGACAGGCTTGTAATCTGAGAATGTTCCAGTTGGAAATGATGCCTTTCCTTCCCCATTGGCCTTGTCTGCCTCCCTCTTGGAAGAAATTGCTGCCAGCAATTTCTTTATAAGTATTCTCATGTCCCCACCTTGAAATCAATAAACCTTTTTGCCATTGCACAGAAAACAACAAAATTGACTGAGGCTCTGCTGCCTGCTAAGACCAAGAGTTGACCAGCTAGCAGATGGCTTGCATCCCCCTCCAACATGGAAGTTAGACTGCTGGGTTGAGCCAAAGACTACCTAGCAAGGGCTCTGTACATAAACAGGTGTTGATTGATGAATTGATTGATTCATGAAACTTCTTCGAGTCTCCCAATTTGAGTTTATTTAACAATTCACTTATTCTACAAATTTGTATTAGGTATTAAGAGGCCAGGCCTATGCTAGAGCCAGAGGGTTCTTAAGAATGACACCAGTCCAGGTGTTCAAGAACCGCACTTGTCCAAGGGGGCTGAAGAGAGACAAGTGGGCAGGTAAAACTCCAGGAGTTCTCATTGTTCCGCAGCCACTTAATGAGGCCCTTGGGTGGCTATCCGTTTGTCTCAGAACGTAACTCTCCAGTAGACCTTAAAGTGTCACCTGCCAAGGCTACCACATGTCAGTGGAGAGCTAATGAGATCAATGACACAAGTTTAACCTTATTGTGACAATAAAATTCACACCCTGCTCAGGATATAGCTGTCCCTCCAAACCCAAGAAACCAACCAGGAAAGTCTAGGTGAAAGGGAGTAGATACCGCCCCCCCCCCCATTTTGTTGCCACTCTTTGAAAATCATTTAGAAGAACAGACTCCATTGGGCATGGGTCTACAGTGCCTCTTTCTCAGGGAAGAACATTACCCAATATAAGTATCGATTGACAGATCCCAAGGAGGCCTATGTCTAAATTCTACAAAATTTGACGGTAATGAAGGAACTTAGGGGATGTTGCTTAGCAGTTAGACAATGAAGTTTATTAATTACATTTGAAAGTCAATGACCCCATAAGATCAGTTTTCCGTACAAGTCTCTGTGGCGTGGACATGTCTGCTGAGTTTGTTTCCTAGATCAGAAGACTCGATACTCTCTTATGGTTTCACAGCAAGTGCTCAGTGGGAAGGAAAAGATCCGATAGGCAGACTTATGTCAGAAGGTGAAGGACACCAGTTGCCGAAGACAGCCTGGGTGTGTTCAGAACACTTAAGACAGAAAGCACTGTTTTCCAATGCTGCATGCTATTACGAAATCAAAATTTTAAGAGACTGGCCTATTTTATGACATAAAGCCCCATTAAAAGAACATTAAGTTCACTCACCAAATGACCAGACATCAGATTTGCTGCTGTACTTGTTGAAATGGAAAACTTCCGGAGGGGACCACTTGACTGGGAACTTGGCTCCAGAAGAACTGATGTATTCATCATCCAAAACGTACCTAAGGCCATCAGATTGCAAAGCACATTGTGTTTCGTGTTACCTCCAAGTTCTGTTTACTTCAAGTCCCTTCAGTGAAGTCAGTTCTAGAAGACAACGTGTTTTACCCTCCAAAAGTTCTGCATGCTCTCCCTTTTTGTTTTCAAAGTGGGAAAGCAGTCCTTAGAGCGTTTCTTTTCCAAGCCAAGCCTCGATTTTGTTTATTTTATTTGGGTCTCAAAAAACCACAGCCATTCTTAATAGTCCAAAACATACCCTACTCAATATGCTAATTACAATAAAATCTGCAAAGAAGTGTGCTGAATGGTCTAACAACCAAGGTTATAAAAAGGAAATAAAAATAAATATATAATAAAAAAGAAATTTACAGCTGAATGTCTTCTTTTGTTTCTGCATATTTTTTGTGGGACAGAGAAGGGGGAAATAAAAGTATTTGAACATAATATATTTGAGGTGGAAAATTTCTAATGGATTAAAATGACCCGATAGGGAAGGAAATCAGTAGTAGCTACCACCTCCTTTTAAAAATAACAACGAAATTGAACCCTCTCTCTTTTTTGAGAATCCAAGAATCTCTTTTTTGGATATTTGCAGAAATATCCAAGAATGGGCATCTGGAGAGAAGAGAGGATAGCTAACATTGCTATGTAGCCTCTTGTCTTGAGTATGTAGTATAGTATTTTTACATTTATCTATTAATGCTTCCCCACATTGCATTTCTTTTCCCCATGTACTCTACCTCACCCAATCTTTAAGGTCTTTATTGAACCAGAAGTCATTCTACTAAAGGGAAAGAATGAATCATAGAAAACAAAAGGGAAAGAACCATTTTTTATAGCTTTTGAGTTTCCAGAGAAGGAGAAGGATGGAATTATTAACAAAATATTTGGGAGAATGGCTCATATGGGAGAATAAGAGTGAGACCTACCCCCATCACTACTACCATCTGTCTTTCTAGAAAAGGCCCCTTGAGCCGGGAAGTAGGGTGGAGAAGGGAAAGGGAAGAAATATTAAACCTGAGTGGGTGGCTGAGTAGAGAACTGACCCTGCACCCGACATGAGCTGCCCCAGTCACATAGCAGAGAAAGGAGACCCCACGTCACCACAATAGGTTAGTGGGATTCAAACGCAAAACAGAACCTGTGCCTTCTTTCCCAGGTGGAGCCCAGGAGAGGCAGAAAGATCACAGAGAACAAAAAGCTCTGGATGTGGGGAAATGGGGCCTTAGATAGCCCCCAGGAATGTCCGATATGAAGGAATCTTGCAGTCAGAAACTCAGGATGAGTCGGTGGCCACCTGTGTGGATGGCCAGCCAAGCACAAAACAAGAGGATGGTGACTGCAAGGAAGCCAGTGTCAGTGGACAATAGACAATAACGAGGAGTGGACAGGCCATCCCCCCTACCAGTACTATGGCCCCAAGAAACACACAGAACTGGGATTTGGGCCCTGATGACAGTCAAGGAGAAACCGTGAATTGACTGAAATTAAATTTCTAGCAACCTGGAGGAAAGGGTAAAAATAGAAACTGCAAGGAGTTATAAAGAATATGGTTAGATTTTTTACACTTTTGAGCTGTAGACTTAAAGTCAACTCCTATGGCAGATAATAGGGATATATGATGATGACATAGAAAAATCAGAACTGAGCAAACAAATTATTTTTTCTTTCAGAAATATAGATAGCCATATATATATATATATATATATATATATATATATATATGTACTTCTTTCTTAATCTTACACATATAATGAGTAGACTGAGAATTACTTTTAATTTTAAGATATGTCACAGTTTTACTAATAATGATATATGAAAAGAGATCAGAATACCCCACAGAGTCCATTTACCTCACAGTTAAAATTGGTGCATGTCCTAAAATTCAAAGTGGGTCAGCAGGCCATACAGCCACATTAACAGGGCAGAATAAGCAAAGCCAATAACATCTTTCAGTTTGTCAATAGACAAATATAAGATTTTCTTTTATGAATAAACAATAGCAAAATATGTCATGTACCTTGTCATTCCGAAGTCTGAAATTTTTACTATACTTGTAGAACTGACCAAACAATTTCTTGCCGCCTATAAAAGAAGAAGAGAACCCGAGTTTGAATTTAAGTTTTGCTTTCGAGTTTCTACTCTCATTTTCCTTCGTTTACTTGGGCCCCAGCCTACTTCTCTCTGGGGGCAGCCTGTTATTTTTATGGTGGCACCTGTGGGGGGTGTATATGATTTGGCATATCTGCCCTCACGTGGTAGGTTTTAATGATTCTTCAGAGAAAGAACAAAAAAGTGAAAAGAAATTGTAATACTTTTCTTTTTAAAGATTTTTTTTTATATTTTCAAAAAATATCCTCAATAAATATGAAGATTAACTCCATCTTAATGAGGAAATCCTCTTAAATAAAGATGGTAAACGATGACTCTTGACATAAAAAATCGTGTGTATTTTTAAATGTATCTTAAATAAAAAGAAGGCTCAATATACATGACAAATAAGGGATAGTCATTACATATCTTTGAGACATGTCATTGCTAATAAAAATTAAGAACTTGTATTTTAAAACTTACATCTCATTGAGTATAACTATTTACAATGATACTTTCACATTTCTTAATATTACCACAGTGAACTAAATATAGTGTTATATAATGCAGCGATGATCTATCTGATGCCAAACAATCTATTTTCAGTCAACCTAATCAAGAAAATTATTATTTGGTTAGTTTGATAGAATTTTTCTCGTATCAAATTTTTGTGATAGTCCTAAAATAAAAGCAAGAATCTTGAAATGGTTAAGTCAGAAGGAGCCAGATGGGAAGATGTGGACAAGGGCTGGCCATCTCAAAGACAGACCACAAGGCAGCCCTTGGCAGGGGAAGACTCCTTGTTGCTGATGTATTTTAAGTGGCATCTAGGTGTATAAAATAGAACACAAAAGAAAACAATGAAGGAAGAGATGAAGGACAGGAGAGTCTGCAAGAAGACCCCCTGGAGCAAAGAGAATGATCAGAACTGTCACCTGAGTTTTAAATTCTAACTCTTATCAGGAAAGACAAACCTGCAGAGTCTAGGAAGGTGAGCTAGGTGGAATGAATGCCAAATCCATCCACTCAAAAATCTGCTTGATAGCTACTTTGTGCTACTGGGGAATATGCCAGGAAGGATGCAAAAGAATGGTCCTGCTATGTAATAACAATAGTTAGCATTGCTGAGCTCTCCTCTGAGTCAAGCACTGAGTTAAGTGCTTATTCATATTAATTCATGTAACCCTCCCAATAAGCCCATATGAGGGAGGTGCTAAATCACTACCACTTTACTAGTTAACTAGCTTCTTAGCTGGTAAGAAACAGAGGCGAATTTCAACCCAGGCAGTCCAGCTCTGGAGCAGTGGTTCTCAATCTTGACTGCACAGGGGACTTTCCATGAAACGTTTCAAAAAATATTGATGGCTAGATTCCACTTTCAGAGATCCTGGTTTAATTGGTCTGGGTATGATCTGGGTATTGTGACGTTTTAAAAGCTCCCAGGCCTTGATCTCCAGGAGTTTAGTGTCTAGCATTTGTGTAAACAATAAAAACAATTAGGAAGTAGAAATAATAAAATAATAAGTTCCATGCATTATAAGTCATGTAGGACAAGCCATGGTGTGCTGGGGCCAATGAAATTATTCCTCCTTTCTCTCTCTAAAATATTTCAGCTGGAATGATGAATAATATGGTCATTCTGGTCATGGTGACAGAAGTACAGGACTACCTCTAGGTGACAGTAGCAGGGATTTCTCACAGAATGCTCATCGGAGTTCTTTTTGGGCTTAGAAATTAGACATGGAAGGGCATAGAGGGAACAGTATGAATATCATGAACAAATAAGGAGTAGGTAGAAAATGTTTTTCAAGGGGAATAAGCAAAGCAGAAAAGCAAACTATTAGCACTTGGGAAAGATAAGCCTTGACTCTATTTATTTATTTATTTACTTACTTACTTGGACTGTTCTGAACATTACAGAACAGAATGGTTTAGTATTTCTAGTCCTCTCGTTAATGCCAGTAATGCTGATGCACTCCTGTTAGAACCAAACCACCTCCACATGGGCGGTCTCACCCCTGGGTGAGAACCACTGGAGCTTGCTCTTAGCTATTGTATCTCCAATGCCTGGCAGAGCTCTTGGCATTTACTAGATACTCAATGCCTATTTGGTTACTGGAAGGGAGGAAGGGAGGAAGGAAGGAAGGAAGGAAGGAAGGAAGGAAGGAAGGAAGGAAGGAAGGAAGGAAGGAAGGAAGGAAGAAAGGAAGGAAGGAAGGAAGGAAGGAAGGAAGGAAGGAAGGAAGGAAGAAAGGAAGGAAGGAAGGAAGGAAGGAAGGAAGGAAGGGAGGGAGGGAAGGAGGGAGAAAGGAAGGGGAAAGAGTGAGAGAGGAAAGAAAAGTGAATTAGTTTTATAGCATGGTGGCTGATTAGTTTAAGGCATATTTAAGGTAGCACCTTACTTGGCTACAGCATCAACTGGGCAATTAAAAATAAAGCTACATTCTTAGAAGTGGTATCACTGGGTCAAATGGGAGTTCCATTTTTAGTGTTTCTTTTCCACAGTGGCTGCACCAGTCTACATTCCACTAGCAGTGCACGAGGGTTCCTTTTTTTCTGCATCCTCGTCAGTCCTTTGTTGATTTGTTGATGATAGCCATTCTGACAGGTGTGAGATGGTACCTCATTGTCGTTTTGATTTGCATCTCTTGGATGATTAGTGACTTTGAGCATGTTTTCATATGTCTCTTGGCCTTCCTTATGTCCTCTTTTGAAAAGTGTCACCAATCAGAAAGGATATATGCACCCCTATGTTCATAGCAGCACAATTTACCATGACTAAGATTTAGAAACAGCTTAAGTGCCCATCAGCAGATGAATGGATTAAAAACTGTGGTACATCTACAGAATGGAATACTATGCTGCGGTAAAAGATAAGACATTTTTACCATTTGCAACAGCATGGATGGAACTGGAGAGCATTATGCTAAGTGAAATAAGCCAGTCAGAGAAAGATAAATATCACATGATCTCATTCATTTGTGGAATATAATGAACAACATAAACTGATGAACAAAAATAGATCCAGAGACAGAGAAGCATCAATTAGACCCTCAAACCTTAGAAGGAAGGTGGAGGGGTGGGGGGTAAGGGCGAGAGTTCAACCAAAGGACTTGTATGCATGCATATAAACCTAACCAATGGACACACACACCAGGGGGTTGAGGGTATGAGTTGGGGGGGGGCAATGGGGGAATAAGGACACATATGTAATACCTTAATCAATAAAGAAAAAAAGACAAGAAAGAGAGAGAAAGAAGGAAAGAAAGATGGAAAGAAAGAAAGCTACACTTCCTAACAAATTGCATGAAGAAGAAAATGCTTTAGAATTAAGCCAGCGTATGCCTTATTCAAAGTATCAAAAGTCCTAAATTGCCACGTCCTTCTGAACATAAGTATGCTACATAAAATAATCAACGAAATTGCACCACACTCACTAGGTCCCTGTGAATGAAGCAGTTTCTCTCCAGATACGCCATCCCTTCACATACGTCCTGGCACATACTCAGCAGCGTCTCCTTCCTGAGCTTCCCTTTCCTCTCCCTGAGGTAGCCCAGCAGGCAGCCATTCTCCATGAACTCCGTCACGATGTAGAGAGGCTTCTGCTGGATGCACACCCCATAGAGCTGGACCAGCCTCGAATGGGACAGCTTCCTGTGGCGGAAACACACGCACAGTGAACAGAGCCGTGCTGGCATGGGGAAGCGCTTGGGCTCCCCTGGGGTTATTCATCTCTATAAAACTTCCTTCAGCGAGATATGATCAAAAGGAACCCAACCACGGAGGAAGTGGTGCAGTTTCCTGTCCACTGTCTGCGCTAAGAAAGTGGGGTCCAGAGAGTAAGCAGGCTGCCTAAGTCACTGTCGATACAGACTATTACATGCCCCATAGTCTGTGTTTTCTCCTTTCCATTTCGTATGCTTTTTGCTTCCTTATTACAGCTGCTCTTTGCCCAGATCTTGCAGAATTTCTGTTCTTTGAGTTTCAACCTTCCTAACTGTAGCTGCTCAGACAAAAAATTCTGGACAGACAGGAGGGACAAAAGAGTGATTGATGCATACAAAAAGAAAATTGAATAATAAAAATGATTTCAATTAAATTCTATGTATATAACAAGGGCTAGGAGTTTAACTAAAAACCTTTATTGTCAATATTAATTACCCCTGGAGAAAAACACTTAGGGAGGCAAGAAGATGGGGGTGTTTGCATTTTTTTTTTACTTTATTCATTTCTGTGTAATATGAACTTTCAGTGTTAAAACTTTTCTTGCAAAATCTAAATTATTTTGGCATGAAGATATGATGATGTAGAAATAAAGAATAAAATGAGATACAAGTTAAAAAGTTCTTTAAAAAATTAAAATTACTATACATATATTTTTATGATTATAAATATTAGTCCATATATTTCCATATAATGTATTGCCACCAATAAGCTACACCCAGAAACACAAAGCCATAGTTCAACAACTACAATGAAGAATCCCTTAAAGGCAATGCAGTGCTGAAATGATTTAAAGAAAATGTAATGCCCCTAATCCAAAGAGCTGAATTCAAGTTTTATCTGCTATTGGCTGCCTGACCAGGCAACTTATTTAAACTTTGTTAACCTCACTTTTATTCACACGTGAAATGGAGATGATAAAACCTATCCTTCTTCCTTGTGAACAGTAAATGAGATCACGTATGTGAATATATTATAAATAGTACTAGAGGCCCCGTGCACAAAATTCATGCATGGGTAGGGTCCCTAGGCCTGGCCAATGATCAGGGCCAAACAGGGCCTTCCTTCCTGGGCTGCTGGCCGCCGGCCAGGGCCTTCCTTTATTCCACGCCACCCCCTGGTGGTCAGCACACGTCATAGCGAGCGATTGAACTCCTGGTCTCCTGGTTGAACTCCCAAGGGGTCACTTTGCATATTAACCTTTTATATTTTTTTATTTTTTTTTTTAATATTTTATTGATTTTTTACAGAGAGGAAGAGAGAGGGATAGACAGTTAGAAACATCGATGAGAGAGAAATATCGATCGGCTGCCTCCTGCACACTCCCCACTGGGGATGTGCCTGCAACCAAGGTACATGCCCTTGACCAGAATCCAACCTGGGACCCTTGAGTCCACAGGCCGACGCTCTATCCACTGAGCCAAACTGGTCAGGGCCAAATTAGCCTTTTATATATATAGATAAACCAAGGTAAAAATATGTAGGTAACTTTTTAATTTAATTAGCTTTTTATGGGCTTACGTTGTCTAAGACAGAAAAGACTGGTTTTATTTCATTCTTCTAAATTACCTTTAGCACATGCTCTGGAAGCCTCATGCCTGTGGGCTCCCACATTAGGTTCCCTCTCCAAATATAGTGATTAAGAGCCCAGAAGAGATTTGAAGTTTTTCTTTTACTGCAATGGAACAGCTACACAGGATGCTAACAATTTTGGTTAACAGTTATAAGATCTGGCCTATAGTAGTTGCCCAATTAGTGTTTGTTGATCATTATGTTAGTTAATTGAAGATCATGGCTTTTGTGCCCAAACAGTTCATAGTTCTCATTTCAATTAGAAACTCTACCAATTAGGTTAAGTTTACAAAATTTCCTTTTTCTCATCTCTAAAATTGGGATCTTAATGGACTACCTCATAGAATTGTGAGGATTCATTAACTCATTCAGCAATCCACAAATATATTTTGAACTACATGCTAGTCATCGTTTTAGGCACTCACCAGGTTGTAGAAGAGAGATAAATAAGCTCCTATTATTACGGAGCTTACGTTCTAGTGGAGGGAAAACAAAACAAATATATATGAAGCTTTGGAGTAGTGACAAGGGCTTTGATGGAACTAGCACAAGGTGATATAATAGAAAGCATTTGGGGATGAGTATGCCAATTACACAGGGTAATCAGGGAAGACTTCCTGAAGGAGGTGACATTCAAACCACACACTTATTAAAAGGAGGTAATGTGTATATTACCATGTAATATGCACATATACAATATAATAAGTATATTACCAAGCTGTATATGCTTGCCAGATAAAGCTCAATGTGTGTCAGCTAAAATTTTTTAAGATGAATGTATTTGCATTCCACAGTTAGAAGTCAGAAGGGAGCTCTTCCTGACTCACTTAAAAAAAATTAGGAGCCCTGGCCAGTATGGCTCAGTTGGTTGAGCATCATCCCATGCACCAAAAGGTTGCCTGTTCAATTCCCAGTCAAGGCACATGCCCAGGTTGCTGGCTCAACCACCAGTAGAGGGTGTGCAGGAGGCAGTAGATGGATGTTTCTCGCTCCCTCGTCCTTCCTCTCTCTAAAATCAGTAAAACATTTTTTAAAAGTCAGGAAAATAATTGACTATGTGCAAATGTAAGAACACAGTATGTCTATCTGAACTGACTTAAAAATAAGCCCCTGGCCTCCTCATTCCTGCCTCTGTAAACCAGCAAGAGCTATTTCTATTCTCCACACTCCATGCATCTTCCATCAGCCTCAAACTATCACCCTCAGAAATCCTGACTCCAAAAGCCCAGTAAGGCTTGAAGCTTTCAAGAATCCCCTCTTCATGACATTAGAAAACTCTAATTCTTTCTTGTTTGATAGGAATTGCAGTATGGCTTCAACTGTCCCTGACTTACATGTCTCCTATTTATTCTTTTCTTATTGCCCCTATTTAATCCAACACACAGGAACTTTTGGTCTCAGATATAGGAACACCATATTCGGATGCAGTTAGTATCTGGGAGCAAAGGCCAATAGGGCAGCTGAGAGGCACAAAAACGTCTTTGGGAAGCTCATGTCGCTGGAAAATGGTGTTTATCATAAAACTTTCCTTGAACATCATCTTGTTGTAAGTGGGTGGAGAGAACAGTTTGATAGGACCCTTGGGGTTAGGGTTTTAGAGCCCCAAGAGACAGTGTTGCTCTGCTTTCAAAGGAGAATGGGTCCAGTTAATCGCCTCTGGTTTTTTGGTTTTTTGATTGGTTGGTTGGTTGGTTGGTTGGTTGGTTTTTTTCTATTTCAGTCTGCAAGTTGGGAGAAGAATTAAATTGCTTTGGATAATAAAACAGAATCTAAGTAATCTGGGTTTTCTTCACCACATTGTTGTCCCTTTTAAGTAAATGTTGAACAAATACTTGAAGTTGATTTGATTTGTGTCACATTTTCAGTCTGTCCTGGCCCAGGCCAGTTTATAGACGTAAAACACAGCCATAGGTTCAGCTGAGTCAAAATGCTGATCTGTGAGGTCTACAAAGAGCCACTTCTGTTAAAGCTCAGAATTCTTTTCTTTTCTTTCATTCAATTTCATTAATTTTTTTTCTCAAGGTAAAATTTATTTTTATTTTTTTAATCTTTATTTTTGAAAGTATTACATTAACCTCTGCCAGCCTGCTCCCATCCCTCCTAAAGTTCAGAATTCTTGTATCTTCTGAAAGCAAATACTTTATCCTTATCCTATATAATAAAAGCCTAATACGCAAATTGACTGAATGGTGAAACAACCGGTCGCTATGATGTGCACTGACCACCAGGGGGCAGAGGCTCAATGCAGGAGCTGCCCCCAGCCTTCAGGCCCCAGGCCAGCCAAGGCAGGATCCTCCAATTAGCCCGCAGGTCACCCCACAGAGTGAGGTGACCAGCGGGGCATGGGGCCAGTGAGTGGGCAGTGCCAGGGCGGCCAAGGGGGGTGCCAGTGGAGGCCCCCCAATTTCCCTGCTGGTTGCCCCACTTCGGCTCTGATCGTTGGCCAGGCCTAGGGACCCTACCCATGCACAAATTTTGTGCACCGGGCCTTTGGTATTACTATAAAGACAAAGTCAACATTTTTGCTTCTGAGAAAATGAACAAATAGTGCACTTATCAAGGCCTATTATTGAAGCGAACACACATTTTTGCCACTTTCCTAGATTATATCAATTAATCCACACATTGGTCCATTGAGGTAGGTATTACCATCCCCATTTTACAGGTGAGGAAATTGACAGGCTTGGAAAGGTGAACTGACTCATCCAGGCCACATAAAGGCTAAGCAATTTGCCCAAGTCACACAACTAGCTTGGGCAGAGTTGTGACAAATCCAGGTGTGATTGACTCCAAAATCCATGTTCTTTCCATGATACCAGGGTGTTGTAAGATATTTGTCTGGGTATTCTTTATGCTTACGTCATCACTTTAGCCTCTTCAATGAAATCCTCCTCAGACATGGAGCCTTCGTTGATGGCCTTGATAGCTACCTGGAAATGTGCTCGCCATTCACCTAAATGGACCACACCGAACTGACCACTTCCGATCTCCTTTACAAAAGCCAACTCAGATGGATCTATCTCCCACTTTTCTGAAAAGCAAAAAAATAAAATAAAAATTCATGTTATAAGTAGGGAAAAGCTTGCTAAAATTTTAGAGCTAGAAAAGATTTCGGGATCACCTAGATCTAGTCTCTTATTTTATAGAGAGGTTAAAAAGTTTACACATGATTGAAGAGGGCCTACAATCATTTTTAGTACTCTCATTGTGGCTTAAATGTGTAATTCCAGAATTCAAGTTTAAAAATACAAGCTTGAGCCCTTGCCGGTTTTCTCAAGGATAGAGTGTCAGCCTGTTTGATTCCAGTCATGGGCACATGCCTTGGGTGCAGACTTCTCCCCGGCCCAGGCCCTGGTCAGGGCTCATGCAAGAGGCAACCAATCAATGTGTTTCTTTCACATTGATGTTTCTCTGTCTTTCCCTCTCTCTTACACTCTCTCTAAAAAAATTAATTAATTAAAAAAAATAAATCAATGGAAAAAATATCCTTGGGTGAGGATTTAAAAAAAAGAAGAAAAACATACAACCTTGAGCCTTAGCTGGTTTGGCTCAATGGATAGAGCATCAGCCTGTGAACTGAAGGGTCCTGGGTTCAATTCCAGTCAAGGGCACAAGGGCATGTACCTTGGTTGCAGGCTCAATTCCCAGCCCCAGTTGTGGCGCATAGGGAAGGCCACCAATTGATGTGTCTCTTTCACATTGATGTTTCAGTCTCTCTCTTCTCACCCCCTCTCTTCCACTGTTTGTAAAAATCATTGGGAAAATATCCTCAGGTGAGGATTAACAAAAGTATAAGCTTGACTTAATTGGAGAAGAATTATAGATATTAAAATATGCTTTCTCTTTTCAGAGAGAGCCAGGATAAAACACAGTTCTGTGCCTTTCTAAGCTAAACCTGCCAAAACAAGATCTGGGACCTGAAATATTCATGTCCAAAGTCTGCTTTTGTCCTAGTGAGTAAACTTGTGAGACAAAGTTTGGGCTTCCCGCCCCCATTTCAGTTCCTTCTACTGCCCATTCTCCTTCTTAGAGGGCTTTTCTGCCTTGGAAAAGTCTAATCAATCCATCTGATAAATATGTCCAATGTTGAGATTCTAACGTGTGTGTGTGTATGTTTGAAGTGACATTTATGTGACTACATATTTCTCATCCTATAGAACAGTGGTGACGAACCTTTTGAGCTCGGCGTGTCAGCATTTTGAAAAACCCTAACTTAACTCTGGTGCCGTGCCACATATAGAAATTTTTTGATATTTGCAACCATAGTAAAACAAAGATTTATATTTTTGATATTTATTTTATATATTTAAATGCCATTTAACAAAGAAAAATCAACCAAAAAAATGAGTTCACGTGTCAGAGGTGTCATAGGTTCGCCATCACTGCTATAGAAGCAAGTCGGGGGGAAAAATGTTTTTTAAAAACCTCTTGAAAACTGAGAAGTATCAAATCTTTTGAACCTCTTTTTATATAGCAATACCACCATCTGCTGGAACTTTAAAATAATGCATTTAAATCAATTATAAGAGTCAATGGTTCTTACAGCTTTGCAAAGTGCTCCCCCTCCCAATAGCAAGTGTGTCTGAAAAGGAACATGGGAGGACATATTCATGACCTTGGAATTGACATAGGTTTATTCAGCAGAATGTAACCATAAAGGAAAATATTGACAATTACACTTGTAAAAATGCTGTTCATCAAATACATCTTATTAAGAGAATCAAAAGGTAAGCCACAGACTGGGAGAAAATATTTCTAAAACATGTAACCAACAAAGAATGCCTATTCAGAATATAAATAAATTAGAAAAAGTAGATAATCCTATTTTTACAGATTAAAAAAACCTGAACTTCCTTTTTTTTCTTTTTGTAATCATTTTTACTTAATTGCAATCTTTTTTAAAAATATATTTTTATTGATTTCAGAGTGAAAGTGAGAGGGAGAGAGAGATAGAAACATCAATGATGAGAGAGAATAACTGATAGGCTGACTCCTGCACGCCCCCTGCTGAGGATCAACCCTGTGACCCTTCAATTCATAGGCAGACCTCTATCCACTGAGCCAACCAGGGAGGGTTGAACTTATTTTCTCACAAAAGAGAATACCCAAATGGCCACCAAACCTATGAGAACTTGATCAAAATAATTAGTCATCAGAGAATTGCACATTTAAAC
This sequence comes from Myotis daubentonii, assembly GCF_963259705.1. NCBI lineage: Eukaryota > Metazoa > Chordata > Mammalia > Chiroptera > Vespertilionidae > Myotis > Myotis daubentonii. The sequence goes on along the minus strand of NC_081840.1, from coordinate 203,586,289 downwards.
CATAATGAGATACCACTACACACTTACCAGACTGGCTAAAGTGAAAATAAAACAAAACAAAAACAAAAACTACAAGAATGCCAAATATTGGCAAGGGGGAAGGTATGGAGCAGCTGGAACTCCGTATACTGTTCATTGAAATGTAATTTCGTTAAGCTCTTTGGAAAACTGATGAAATCTAAGCGCATATCCTATGACCCAGAAATTCTACCCTTAAGTATATAAACAATATTGGAGTATAAATGTGTACTGAGCTTCATCAAAAGACATACAAGGAATATTCATAATATATGAGACAAAAATTGGTTATAACCCAAATGGCCATCTAAAAAAAAAAATCCATTGTGGTATAGTCATGCATGCAGCACCACACAACACAATGAAAATGGACCAACCACACCCAAAACCATGAGTGAGCTGATATATGGACTGAGAGAAAGATGCCAGGCACAAAAGAACACATGGTGTCCAATTCCATTTAGAGTAAAGTAGGCAAAACTAACTGAGCAATAGACTAACAAATTGTGCACTGTTCTGGATGTTAAAAAAAATGAGTTTAGTTTAAAAAAATTAAACAGGGCCATTGTAACTTAAATTGCTAATGGTGGAACTTTTATTATATAATAGAGGCCCGGTGCACGAATCTGTGCACAGGTGTGGTTCCCTCATCTTGGCTGGCAATTTCGGCCAATCAGGGCTGATTGGGACCAGCTGGCCAGGGGCAGGGAGGTTGGCTGTGGGAGTGCACTGACCACCAGGGGGCATCTCCTGCATTGAGAGTCTGACCCCTGGTGGTCAGTGCATCGTCATAGCAACCGGTTGATCAGTCGTTCAGTTGACCGGTCATAACGGTCACTTAGGCTCTTTAATATATATATAGATAGTATTTATGGGCAAGAAAAGAATCCAGGTACCCATAACACCCTGAAATCACTCTTCTATCTCAATTAACATAGAGACCTTGAGTCTTGGTTACCTGGTACACAATATAATTGTGTTATCATTTTTCCCAATATATTCTGAGTCCCACTAATGAGAGGAAATTTAAAGGAATAAAGCATCACCAAGTTAGAATATGGGATTCTTTATCTCTATGTATTCTCACAGATTTGCAAATAACCCATTTCCTAGAAAATAGTTAAAATCAAATTTTGTCCAGATTTTGTGCTGTTTAAAAAAAGGGATGCACACACTTTTAGCAGTTCATTTTAACAAGTTTTCTTGGGAAGCATCATTTCCCAGAGGCCCATGTAACCAGAGAGCAACAGCCCAAACACTCAAATGAAAAGAACTATCATATATCAAAAGGGCTCTTAATAGTAAAATTTGGGGTAAAAGTGAAACATTTCCCCCCAAAGTTTAAATTGTCCTGAGGAGATGCATATAATGAAACACCTCAGAAGGGGGATTTAAACTTGGAGAAGGAATGTAACTCAACAGACACCTCAGAGAGCTGAGAACTTAAAGAACATGGAGGGAACTTGGGGTAAATTCTTTACTGGATCTGGTGCTTTACTGGAGCACGTGCCTACTTTACCATAGCTAAAACCAGCGGTGGCTGGCAAACAGCTGCCCATCAGCCCAACTGGGTAGCGGAGGCGGGACATGAGACCTAGGGAGAAGGAGAAATCAGCATTTCAAGCCTAGTTACTAATATAAGTAACATACTAAATGATAGCACCATTCTTTACATAAATAAGGCACTATTCTACTTAGTCGGTTTGCCTATTTTTCCCATTTGAAAAACATTTTTCATTACATAATATGTCCTCATTGAACACAAATTAAAGAATTCAAGAATATATAAAGATGAAATAAAGATCCCTCACAAAATATTAACATCCGGAGAAATACTATTGATGAACATCTTTGTAAAAATCTCTATATGCGTATTTGAAAGACTATACACATCCAATACATTTTACAGAAATTTAAATGTCTTGCTATAAGCTTATACAATCAACAGGTAACTGATGTAGACCAATGACTATAAATAGACCTTAAAGTTATTTCCAAGATTCCCCTATTGTAAAATATGCTGTATGATCTTGTATGCACCTCTCAACTTATCGCCTTAGGATAAATTCCTTAAAATGTGGTTTCCTGATCAAAGGTTAGCTACCAAAGTTGTACCAATTTATTCAACTAAACAGTGCTTAAGTGTAACCATTTCCCTATTTTACTTTTTGAGAGTAGTTTATTTTTTTAAAAAAATAGCATTGGAGCCCTAGCCAGGTAGCTCAGTTGGTTAGAGCATCGTCCCCAATACACCAAGGTTTGGGGTTTGATCCCCAGTCAGGACACATATAAGAATCCCCAGTGACTCTGAAGACCTAGTTGAGGTTCAAGCCTTCATCAAGCTGGGTCTCTATAACACGTGGTCCAAACATAAAAAGGAATTTCCTTAAGACCCCAACACTTACCTCTAACTTAAAAGGTTTCGTCAAATATTTTTATGCTGTGAATTACTACCAGTGGTTTCATGATAGTCTATCTCTCTCATAGGGAGAAGTCTGTCACTGTCTGCATTGCCGTTACTTCTGCTAAGGAGATGGACGGTCATGAGCTCAATTCACCAGAGGTCAAGAAACAGACAAGATAGTCATGGGTTTTAATGCACAACCTCTTTCAAAAATGGACCCTCCACAATATTCCCCACTGACACGATTTGCCTCTTTCTGGAGGTGATGGCAGGAGTTGTGTGCAGACTCCGGATTTCATAGGTTCAGTGGCTCCAACAGTTTCAAAGATTTATGGGAGTTCCAATCTCAGTTCACACACTAAGTAACTGTGTGACCTTGAGCAAGTTACTTCACAACGCATGCCTCAGTTTCCTCACCTGTAAGATGGAAACAGCAACAGCACCTACCTCATAGGATTGTTCTGAAGGTTCAATAAATAAATATACATAAAAGCATTCAGAACAGGGTCTGGCCCCAAGTAAGTCTGAAATAAATGAGTTCCTTCTGGGTCCCCTGCCTTTCTTCTTATCACCCTTCTTTTTTATTGCTGTATTTCTTTTCTACTTCTTTTCTCTTTAATAAATAGCAGCCAGCCCGGCCGGCATGGCTCAGTGGATAGAGCATCAGCCTACAGACTGAAGGGTCCCAGGTTCGATTCCAGCCAAGGGCACATGCCTGTGTTGCGGGCTTGATATCCAGTGTGGGGCATGCAGGAGGCAGCCAATCAATGATTCTCTCTCATCATTGATGTTTCTATCTCTTTCTCTTCCCCTTCCCCTTCCTCTCTGAAATCAATAAAAATATGTTAAAAAATAATAATAATAAATAAATAGCAGCCATTGTTTTAAGTTTTCAAGTCCCACTTTTCATTGTTTTTATGGTTTATCCCAGGTTTTTTATTTTAAAAGTTATCTGTATGGTATTTTACATATTGTAAGAATAATTTATGTACATGGTAATAAAAAAAATTAAACCTTAAAGCAATTTATAAAGCAGAAAGTAAAAGCTTCCCATATCCAAATCTCCTTCCCCAGAGGTAAACCTTAACAGTTTATAGTCTGTTATAACCTTATCAGTTTAAAAATTATTACCTAAATGTCAAGTTTTTCTGTGCACACATATATGTGCAAATGTGTATTTTTTCAAAAATAGGACTACATACTAAATATATTGCTTTGTACTTTTTTTTTTTTTTTTACTACTAAATAACTTATCACTAACATCTTTTCAGGTCGGTACATCCTGATCTACTTCAGTTTTGTTTTGCTTTTAACCTCACCACCAAAACCACTCAGTTTCTTAAAGTTTGTCTTTGAAGGAAGGGGAAAGAGGTGTGTGAAGGAGAAAACTCAAAACTGGTCTCCTGATTCAAAGGGCTACCCTCCCTGGCCCCGCTCAGAAACATCACTTCCTCTCTAATCGAACTCCCTTGACCACCTGGAATATCTGTGAGAACTCATCCCATTCCCATAAGTGGATAAAAATGTCCTTGGATTTATTCCTGATATTTAGAACCAGTACAATGGAAAAGTGGCCGCTTTCCAAAAGAGATTTTATTTTGTCAATACAACTTTTCATGAGAAAAATCTAAAATAGTATTGTATGACAAGAAGTCAAAAAAATATGAAAAGTTACAGTGGGTTCCAAATTCTATAAAACTGAGGTAAGAGGATTCCCCCATGGGCTCCAAGTGGTCTAGCAGAGGTTGATGAGGGCTGAACGCCAGAGATGTGATTGCAATTGTGGTGGAACTTTCTGGAATCCTACGTCTTTCCATAGATGATAGGCTTGTATGAATAGCAATTATTGCAAACAATAGCTGGGGTGGGGGCTAAATATGCCTCCAGTATATTTAAGCCAAAATGTAATAAGTGAAAGGCTGCATCCTGTGTAACATCTTCTGTTCTCCAAACAAGAAAGAACAGAGAATGAGAACAAATTTTCTATTGCAATCGTCTAAAATAGCAAATTTATGGGGCAAGGAAAAGGAGGCACGATTCTTTAGGATATTGGAAATCCTATTACATTTAGCACTGGGTAAATTTCAAGAACAAATGTATAATGACTCAATAGCCTTTGCTTCTCTGTCATCTATCGCTTTTCTAACTTGGCAGAAATGTAAAAAATTGACCTATCTCTTCCTTCCTGACTAGACAACCAAAGAAGCGTCACTGAAGGGAATTGTTCAGAAGCACATTGTATTTTGAGCTCTTACACATTTTTGCAGGGATATGTGTAAAGTGTCTAAGACCAAAGATGCATTGCCCATCGAGAGCCTGGCTGACTCTCCCAGCCTGAAGTTCCTGACTTACCAGCGGCGTTGTGCTGGTGATACCAAATCAAGTCAGGGATTGACTGGAAGAGGTGCCTTTCAGCCACGTACCACTCTCCAGAGTCATTCTTTTTAATCTGGTAATGTTTGATGGTAGGCTCCATGCTTCTACAATCAATACAATGTAAATTAGTAAACAAATAAAAGGTCACTTTGGAACTAAGTCAATTCATTAAGCAACAGGGCTCCACCTCTCAAACCCTTAGCCTGGCAACACTACACACCGAAGCGCAGATTGTGTTAAATTAAACAGGTCCCTCCCCATCCCAGGAGAATTCCTCAGCTGTCTTATCGGAGCCTTGGAATCAAACATAACCTCAGCCAAAGCCTAGGTGACAACAAGATCTCATAATGGGCACGCGAGTATTTGTTGACTATCAAGTATGTTATTGGAATGAAGAAATGCACTGTGAGGGGTGTGAGGCAATGTGAGACAAAGAAGGGAGGAAAACCAGTACAGGGCGTATGGATGAGCAGCTCGGCCAGGGGCAAACGGAGTTTAATCCTTATCGGAAGCTGAGAGACTGTGGAACACATCTTGGAATTGTTCCACTGAAGTACGAAGAAGCTGAGGTGCTTATCCACCAACTCCGGTTCCCCACTGGGGGAGGGTGGCTCCTAGGATGTTAATCCTCAGGCACGTCCGGCCGGCCTAGCCCCGGGGACCATGCGTTCCCTTACCCAAGAACATCCTCAGCAGAGGCACAGGAAGCTTTCTGAGGGCAGGTGAACTCCACAGGTAGACCCAGGATAGACGGGGGACATGAGGAAAGCACCACCAGTTGGGCAACAACTCATCAAGCCTCCTCACTTGATGGTTGAGAAAAGGAGAAGAGAGAACTTAAGTGACACCCGATGCCACACACAGATCTTGTTAGGGATACAAACTGAACTGGTCAGTCCTAATTTCCAGTCTAGCAATCTCCCTATGCGGGGCTCTTGCTTACATTCTGTAAGTGACGGTGCCTCCCTGAAAAGGGCGGTCCCAGGAGTTGTTATTTCTACAGTGACCAAAGTCCCAATGGCTTACCTCCTATCTCTCGTAAACACGGAAATTGTGTAGGATCCCAAATGTCTTGAATCTCGGACAATAAATGCACCTTCTTTGGACTGCAAAACAAGTCATTCATTGCACAAGTTTACATTTATCAGAAAGGAAAACAAACCCACATCTCAATAATGAAAACCAAAGCCATACTGACTTAGGATAAAAGCCCGAGACTGTGTTTACAAGTACAGGTTTAGAAATAATACCTATACAATAAAATACATTTAGGACAAAGATTTTTTTTTGTATATATGAGCATCTTCAAACTTTGCCCCCAGTTTTCCTAAGCAAAATCCTGCATTTGACAACCGTGTATACCACCATTTAGTTATTTTTCTTATACTGATCAGAATGATAGATGGAAACAGCTGATGAGTAGGATGAACAGACAGACAGGGTTGTACTTTGGAAGAAAAGAAAGAAAGAAAATGACAGGTGGGAGCAAAGGAGGGAGGGAGAAATGCATCTGAAATTGTTGGGATCAGAGAGGGAACAGAGACCAGAGTTTGTAATAAGGAAGAAAAAGGAATAAATTTGGGGGAGTCTGGAGAGAGGAGCGAGGAGAGCCATTCCATATCCACAGCAAGGGATACGGCAAGAGGAAAGAACATTATAATAAGTTTGATGTTAGATTATGAATTGCATCTCCACTGACATTTTTGGAAAATCTCAATAAAGCTGTGAATTGCTTTTAAATAATCTTGAATGTTGGGCAGTTTTATTTGATTTTTGTGTGTGTGTGTGTTTGTTATTTTAAAATGCTTCTGCTTTATTGAGGGTGTTTACACTTGTGGAGAGAAAAATATCTCAGAATCTTGTCAAAGCCATGAAAGTTTACACCCGTGAAGTGCTGCCAATAAGTTGCTTGAGAGCTGCACAGCCCACAGTATGGCCTGGCCCTCAAGGTGACACAGTCCAGAAGGCAGTCTCCTTCTCCTTCCAGATGCTTACCAAGAGACAAGCCCCATTTCCTGCTCAAATTGTCAAACCAAAGAACCTTTTATGGTAAAATCTAGCTCTCTCTCCAAATGAAAGACCTAAATGTGAAATCTTTAAAAACGTTTAAAAGAAAACATACAATTCCTTTATTACTTCAGGAGAGAGAGGAATTTCTTATAATAAACAAATAAACAAAAAAGCAGAGATCATAAGAAAAATATTGAGAAATTTGGTATTAACATTTTTAGAAACTCTGTATAAGAAAACAGCATAAAGTTTTTTTTAAGCCAGAAACCAGAAGAATATAGTTGTAACACTTAACTGACAAAAGATTTGTATTCAGAATATATTTTTAAAACACACATTAGTCAGTTTAAAAGACAAATATACAGAAAAATGAGCAAAGACTATTAACAGGCATGTAACAGCAGAGAAAGCCCACTGGCCCACAGACACATGAAAAGTTACTCAATCAAGATGTTTATCAAAGAAATGCACATTTCAAAATATATATGAAATTTCTTACTCAATGCCAGGCAAATACCAAATGTTGGCAAGAATGTAGGAAACTAGTTTTCTCATTCCCTGGGAGAGTTTCAACTAGTACAAGTACTTTGAATCATGATTTGATAATATCTAGTAATGTTAAATGTGCACATACCCCTGACCAGACCATTCCATTTCTGGGTATAATTGAAAGAAACCCCTTCCTTTGCGTATCAAATGAAACATAGACAGAAGTTCTCTGCAGCACTGTTTGTGATAGTAGGAAATTAGAAACAATTTGAATGTTTATCACTAGTGAAATGGATATGTTTGGGTATCCTATATAATAAAAGCCTAATATGCAAATTGACCAAATGGTGGAACGACTGGCAGAATGACCAGTTGCTATGATGTGCACTGACCACCAGGGGGCAGATGCTCAATGCAGGAGCTACCCCCGGCCCACAGGCTCCAGGCCAGGCAAGGCGTGTGCCAAGCCTCCCCCGCCCCTTAAACCCCCCCACCAATCGCACCACCAATCATCCCACAGATTGGCCTTGATCACTGGCCAAGCCTAAGGACCCTACCCGTGCACAAATTTCATGCACCAGGTCTCTAGTACTCATATAATGAAATAGTAGACAGTAGTTGAAAGAATGTGTTTGATCTATCTATACCCTTTTGAATAAAATTGAAAATATAATGCTTAATTTAAACAATCAACACATATGGCCTCCTTTATGTTAAACGTTAAAACACATAAAATAACACTACAGTTTGCTTATTGCACAATCTATGATAAAAATGTAAACATAGGGACAAAATGGAAAATGTTCTTCTACCGTGATTGCCTCTGGGGAGTGGGGGAGGACAAGAAAGATGAAAGGATGGGCTCAAATGTCTTATTTCATCAGGAAAGGTCACGGCCAAATGTGGCTGCATGCGGTGGTATCTAGGCCGTGTGGGGGTTGTCACATAATTCCCCATCCTAGTCTCTGCGGGGAGGTCAGACCCTCGCCCTGTCAGGCTTCCTCTCAGATGCAGAACCACTCATGCTGAACTGCACAGCCATGTTACCTGTGGTCACCTGGCTCACTGTGGATCTACTTCTGGACTTCCCTCCTCCGGTTCTGCTCGCCTCTCATCCATCTTCTTTGTTCATCTGGACCTACTAAGATCACTTTGAAAGCCAGGAGGACACCGCCTTTGTGGCACTCTCCATTTCCTCCGAGCCAGTGAAGCCAGGCCTGGCCTCCAACCTCCATGCCCACTCCCATGAGGGGAGCTGGGTCTGTGTCCCTCATGCTCTCTCTGCCTGTCCCCCAGCTGTTACCTGGACCCTCCCTGTGTCCTGAGCCATTCCTGCACTGGGTTTTTAGTTACAGAACTGATTCTTTCTCACTTATATTTCTAGATTTCCTCAACATCCCACAGCAGTGTGTAATGACACAAATACCTTGTACGTACTTTCTAGTTTTGACTCCACATGTACCCACAGTTAATGTTTACCGTCAGTTGGAAATTTAAACTCTATGACAGTAATGGTGAACTTATGACACGTGTGTCAGAGGTGACACGCGAACTCATTTTTTTGGTTGATTTTTCTTTGTTAAATGGCATTTAAATATATAAAAATAAATATCAAAAATATAAATCTTTGTTTTACTATGGCTGCAAATATCAAAAAATTTCTATATGTGACATGGCACCAGAGTTAAGTTAGGGTTTTTCAAAATGCTGACACGCCGAGCTCAAAAGGTTTGCCATCACTGCTCTATGCAGTTTTGTCTAAATGATCAGTTTTGACCAAGCTTGATATTTTGGCTGCCTTACTCTTCCCTTTGTTCCCAAAGATCAAAGAAGGTGCAGCACCATGTATTTTTCTATTGTGTTTTTAATGAGCCTAAGCTAAGCTCAGGATAGGGTATATATTTGATTGGCACCGAGGCAAAGGTGTTTGGGCCATTCAAATATGGATTGTTTGGTAGAAGGCACTTTGGAATAGATGAGGGAGTTGTAGAATGTTGGTGGTGAAATCATTTCAGGAAAAATGTTTCTAAAGTTATGATGAAAATCAATAAAAACATAATCTGATACAAGGACAACTAGTGTACATCAAAAAAATGTGTAAAGAAAAAAATGTGTATAGAGATGAAATTATACTTTAAAACTAAAGAGAACAGGAAGCAATAAAACTTTTTAGTTGGGTAAGGTCTTTCTTTACAATGCAGCCCTCATGGAAATTTTGAAAATATTCAGATTTATTCAGGAATAAATTGAATTACCTCTTGTCTCAAAAGACGTTCTGCCTGATTTCTGGTAATGTTTCTATGGTACCACCTGTAAAAGCAATAAAAATAATTTTTAAATTGTATATTTCTTTTTCTTTTTTTTCCAGAAAAAAGAAAACACCCTGCTCCATTTCTGTCTTAAAAGCTTACTCCAGAACCGAGTTTTAGAATATAGAGCGGGTGTTTAAGTTCACATAAACAATAATGTACTCCTATGAGCCAGGTAATTTAACTTAGTGGAGTTTTATTAGTTGCAAGTTTATTCTATTATCTCACTTCAACTTCCTGACACACACTTAGTATGTAATTTTGAAAAATTTAACCTCCTAAAAATTTCCATGAAAGATATGTGGTTAAGAAGTCATCATCTTCACCCTGGCCAGTGTGGCTGGATTGTTGGAGTGTTGTTCCATACGCCGAAAGGTCGTGGGTTTGATTCCCATTCAGGTCACATACCCAGGTTGTGGGTTTGATTCCCGGTCAGGGTACAGGGGGCAACTGATCAATGTCTCTCTTTCTCTCTCCCTTTCCCTTCCTCTCTCTCTAAAATCAATAAAAATATTTCCTCAGGTGAGAATTTAAAAAATAAAAAAAGAAGTCATCATCTTCAATAAACACTTCATTGAGTTTTGGTAGACAAACTAAAAAAATACTTGTTTCTTCTCAGGAAGTTCTTATTTGCATGTTTTTGTATGTGCTATGTTACCTTTCCAAAATTAAAACCCACTCTAACTTACGTGACTTTCCAAAGTATGTTACTTTGCAGTAAAGTGAGCAGTTCAGTGAATGGAACAATCTATATAACCCTGCTCTACACTCCCTCTCCGGCCCCATCTTTCCTCATTCCCTGTTCACTCACTGAGCTTCGCCACTTGGCATTCCTTCCTTTCTCAAATTCTCTAAGTCCTCTTCTGCCCCCTATCTTTCTACTACCTCTCTGCATGAAACATGTCACTATAAGACTTTAGAACAGTGCCAAAACCAGTTTGGCTCAGTGGATAGAGCATCGGCCTGCAGGCTGAAAGACCCCAGGTTCGATTCTGGTCAAGGGCATGTACCTGGGTTGCAGGTACATCCCCAGTGCGGGGTGTGCAGGAGGCAGCTGATCTATGTTTCTCTCCCATCGATGTTTCTAACTCTTTATCTCTCTCCCTTCCTCTCTGTAAAAAATCAATGATATATTTCAAAATAAAAAAGACTTTAGAACAGCGATTTTCAGCCATTTTCATTTCATGGCACACATAAACTAATTACAAAAATTCTGCAGCACACCAAAATATATATTATGTATTTTGCCAATCTGACAGAAAAAAAATATATGTAAAATTTTGATTCATTCACACTGGATGACTATTATTGTGTTGGTTGTTGCCCTTTTTTTTTTTTTTGACAATCTAAAGGAAAAAAGGTAAGTGCCCCCTGACTAAATAGTCAGTTATTGCATGTTTTAAAAATTCTTGCAGCACACTGGTTGAAAATCGCTGCTTTAGAATACCAAAGCGCACACAGTTGTCATAATTAAATAATATTATAACTTAAACATGAAGTTTTGTATGACAAAACTTAGTCGGTAAGCAAACATGGTACAAGAAAGAAAAAGGAAACAGAGCCAAAAAGCGAAAAAGAAAAATGGAAAAACTTTCATTTTAAAACAAGATTTTAAAAAGCAACTAATTTAATATTACCAGAAATACTATTTTTAAGGACAGTGGAAGGGAGAATGCACATATAGCCCTGCATTGAGTCATAATGGGCGGGCCAGATGGTAGCTAAATGAAACTCCTACCTGACTTTGAGGATGGAATCGATCTTATTACATGGACTTCCCCTAACCTCTAGCAGTAGAAAGCTGCCACTAAATTAGGATGGTCAGGTATTAAAAATACTAATGCCCTTAAAAGGGAAATGAGCCATAGATAGTAGGGATGATTCTAGATAAAATAATATGACTACTTATCACTAGTGGGAATAAGAGTAACTGTGATATTCAACTGTGAATATCATTTAGTACTTTTTAATGAATATTCATATTTTGAAGGGAATTTCAAGGTAAATCTGAAACCTCCTGTTGTAGAGATAAAGACATGGGGAATCAGTTTCCAGGGGCCTGCACTGGCTAAGTTGTGAAACATGAGTGCTAAAAGGAGAATAACCATTATAGCTCAATAAAATATGTTGAATCTGTGAAAAGTAAAGACTGCATAATGGAACTTCAAATAAGAAAAAGTTAAGATGAATTGCATTTTTTCTGAATGTTTTTCACTGGCCATCATATCAGTGTCCATTTTGTTGCTTTGTATTTTATTTATTTATTATAGTGATAAATAATATAAGTAAGTAGGTTATTTTGCTTAAATGTAAATTAAAAATCTGTGTGTATGTCATTAGAATGACTTCAAAGTTGTAACCAAAGAGCCAGATACAAACATAGGAAGAATTTAGGATTCTTTAAAATAATGCAAGATTCCGCAGCCAAGAATGAGATTGGATGAATATAACTTAGGAGGTTGGGGCATGTATTGCAGAAGTAAGTCAGATGGCAAAAGTTAGAAGAGTTGTGTTTGTTTTTTTAAATCAGTAAGGCTGTAACTTACACCTAGACGACACTAATTATAAAGCAGATACCAAAGGATGTGGGCCTGGGACTTGGGACAAGGCTTCTATTGACATATTTAAAAAATCCAGCATATCCAACTCTGGTTGAGTACAAACATCTTGTGTAGAGGTAAGCCTCAGGTCCCATGCCCTAGTCTTAGATTTCCGATCAGTAAGTAACAGTATTGTGCTCTTGAGTTTTCAACCTTCAAACCCTCTTCAACCTGAGAGGGTAAATTTGCTTCTCTTAGTAAGTGACTTTGTAACCCTGAGAAGGTGAAGCAGTCAGTGCAGAGATCATGAGATAAATCAGACTCATATAAAGTTCAGGATAATCAATGTTTGATGTTTAAAACGTCTATAATTTTAAAAGAATCTGGCATATTGGAGTTTTGCCTCTGGCTTAAAATTTATAATTAATCTTTTCTTGGTATTTGAAGTTTAAGGGAATTTGACTCATTTTAAAAATATTTGCATGGTTAAGAGAACTTAATTTATTAGATTTACCTAGGGTTCGATGAGATTCACATGTGTTTAATTTATTAGAGTTACCACGTAAGTTTAATTTATTAGATGTCCAGGATCATGGAAGGACTTACAAAGGGCTATGGCAGTTGCAAATTTGTCCTGTCTGGCATGTGAAGTACTAAAAAAAGAAAACTGAATGTATTCAGTTTAACTCAGTTAAATGTTTCAGGAAACTTAATTAGCTGAACTTATAAATAGGACTGATTGTTGAAGGACATTTAATATGTTGAGTCTGAAATAAGGTAATTGTTCATATTTTTTCATATTTATAAAGAGTATATCATGATTTACAAGTTAAATTTGAAGGCTGACTGAAAACTAGGTTTCTACATTGTATTGTTGATAAATGGATATTAATTTAAAACCAAAATAGCCATAAACATTTCTACTTATAAATGTTCCCCTGAGATGTCAGAGCCCACATTGACACAGCATTCCTTCCCCTGAAAACCCCCTCCCACCTTTAGCCTCAAGTCACTTCCTCAGAAAGTCTTCCCCAACCAACATCTAAATTATACCTCCTTCCCCATTGTTTTCTAAATTATAGCTAAATTATACCTCCTTACCCATTGTTTTCTCCCAGTGTCCCATACTGTTTCTTCCCAACACTACATATTTATTTAAAATTACATATTTATCTGTGAATTTGGAGTTGTTTAATATCTATATCCCCATGAAGCTGTAAGTCTCATGAAGCTGGGACTGCTTCTGGGTGTTCCGCGTTGCATCTCTAGTGTCTGAAAAAGCTAACACCTGGTAATGCATAAGTGTACAATAAATAAAGATCAAACAAATAAAGTGATTCAGGGGACTGAAGTAACAATGACATGTATTACGAATGATATGGAGTATGCCTGCAATACTGGGCAAGGTGTTTCAAACTGTAAATGCCTTTCTAGTTATTTTCACAGTTCAAGGAAATAATGATAATTGCTAGAAATTATTGAACATTTACTCTGTACTGTATGGGACAGGTATTATTCCCCAGTTTTCAGATCACTCGGATGTTTAGAGACATTAGGCAAGTGCCTGCAGCCAAAGCACTAATCAGGGGTGATACAAGGATTTGAACCCAGATTTCCCCCAATTTCTATGTCCACACTACAGGACTTTGACCTAGGGCAGTAATTCTATACAGTCATTAGAACAGTGCTTGGCACATAGTGAATGGCTGATAATTTTTAGTGATTATTATATCTATATCCTAACAAATCTTTTTTTTAAGAAATAGCAATAAAACTAAAAAGCAGTCTTCCCATAATTGGAGTTATTAAAGAAAGTAACTTTTAAAGACACGTAAATCAAGGCCCAAGAAAATGAGATGGTTATTCTAACCTCAGAGTAGTTTTATTCAAATGATCCAATATCTATAATATAAACAAGTTGTTGAACTGGTCTAAACAGGGGCAGCAATGAGCAAATTCATTGAAAAAATTTTTTTTGGTGGTGTTTTTATTTTATTTTATTTTATTTATTTATTTAATTTTTTTGGTTCACTCTAAAAAATTTTTTTTTCTTTTTTTTCTCTTTTTTTATTATTAGTTAAGGTATTATAAATGTGTCCTCATCCCCCCCACCAACCCCCTCATTGAAAATTTTTTAAAAAGGAAAGGAAGATTGCTGGTTAGTGATTTTCTATTCCCTAACCCCCAGACACTGGGTACCTTTATACATGTCTCCTTTAACCTCCTGGAAAAACCAAATTGGGATTCTGATAGATAGATAGATAGATAATAGATAGATAGATAGATAGATAGATAGATAGATAGATAGATAGATAGATAGACAGACATAGATAGATAGATTTTTTAAAAAGCCTTTTTTTTTTTCTTAGCAGGAGATTTCCAAACAAAACTTCCCTGACCTGGCTTTCAAAGAGACCTGTTTGTGACTCATAGATACAGAGAACAATTTGATATTTGCCAGATGGGAGGGTGATTGGGAGGATGGGCGAAAAGGTAAAGGGATGAAGAAATACAAACTGGCAGCTACGGAATAGTCATGGGAATGTAAAGTACAGCATAGGGAATATAGTCCATAAGATTGTAATGTGTCGTGTCGGATGGGTACTAGATTTATCAGGGTGATCACTTTGTAAGTTATATAAATGTCTACTCACTGGGTTGTACACCAGAAACTAATATAACAATGTGTATCAACTGTAATTGAAAAAAATATATATTAAAGAGAAAAAAGCAAGAGCGTACACAAAAACAGAGAGAGAGAGAGAGAGAGAGAGAGAGAGAGAGAGAGAGAGAGAGAGAGACCTGTTTGTGTTGGTCAGCTTTAGTGGAGATACTGGTGATACCCCTAAGGGCCATCCTTGAGTAACTGTAGACAGTTGTGGAAATGTTTTCCAGGGAAGGTGGGTTCAGCCATGAAGGGCTTTGTTTGACTGAGTGGAGACTGGAATTTCGGAGCAGAGCTAAATGACGCAGGTCAAGAGAGGGGAGTGAAGGAAAGGAGAAGAGAGAAGAGACCCTCTAATGGGGCCAAGGAGAGTGGCTTGGGAGAGAGATCTAGCTTGAGACATGGCTAATAGAGAAGTCTGGTAAGGTTACGTTGATGTGTCATGTATCCCGTGGTCATCCGTCACCTGTTTCTCTCCTCCAATAAATTGTACGTTACTCACCAATTCTTTAAAAATTGGATTTGTTTTAGGGAAGGGATATGCTGAGTCTGGCCTCTAGGTGACTTAAATTAGTAGCAAGGCAGACCAAGGGGGTTCTCTCATTCAATTTGTATTTGCTCACTGGTTCTCAGAGAAGCACGGGCCTAATGCCGCCACGCATTACCTACTGCCACCTGCTGGAAGCATATGTTATTTGCAAAACAAGTACATAAGTGGGGGGAGGGCACTCAAGAGCTCAAGTTGATGCTGAAGTTATAAAAGACTAGGACTACTCCCAGCTCGGCTACTCTCTACGTATAAATTAATCTCTCAACCGTAGTTTCTGATCTGCAGAATGAGGGACTAAACAAGTGATCGCTAAGATCTCCTGTATCTTCCAGATCCATATAACAAAAAATAGATTTCTAGGCAGGACTCCAGCAAACATGCCAAGAATTCTTCCAAACTATACTGGCCTCGTCCTCATCTGCAACTATTTCTAAAACATTTCAAAACAGGAGCCAAAATATAGTAATGTCTCTATAAATTCAGTCCAATTTGCCACTCATTGAAAATGTAATGTCCTTTTAAAAATAATTTTCCATTTAGGACACATAGTAAAACAAGTGCAAGATGAGTGTTTGGTTTCATGCTGTCACTGCCAAAACAAAAAAGAATGGCTACACAAACCGAAACAAAAATAACTTTAAGAAAAAGAAGTTTCTGAATCAACCATTATAAGGATCAAAGACCTCTTGAACCAGAGCTGCCGAACGTGTGACTTTCTTTTCCTTTTTCAGACCGAAAACAGTATTTGAGCTTATAACCTGACAAAACATAGCTGGTTTTCATAGATTAACCATAGAGTGTATTTTGGAAGACACTTACTCATAAATTTCTAAATTGGTTAGTTTGTTTTCAGCCACGTAGTTGCTTGGAATAAAGCCTTCATTCCTATAACAAAAGACAAAGCAAAAATAAAAATTTTGCCAAGTTTCTAGCATTATAATGGCAACAATTCTTATAAATGTCAAGGCTGTAGGGGAAGTCAAATTCATTTTATTGATGAAGTTGTTAAAAGAGGAAAACAGGTTTTTCACTTCCACATTTAACTAGAATCTCAAAATAATAAATAGTAAGATTCTGACTTATCATGTGAGTAGTTTAAAGGTGTCTTATGACACCAGAATCTTTTTAGAGAGAAAAAGGGGCATTTACATGACCACTGGGATGTCACAGTGACCAGGTTAACAGCAGCACAATTACAAAGATATTGTTTGCTGCAGAGCATTCCATAGAGTAGACATTCTAGTTTAGCCACGTCCCTATTACAGCAACATGATGAAGAAATACTTGAATGTGCCTTTTTTGCACAAGGAGGGGCATTTCTCTAAGACAGACACTAAGCAGGGAAATTGCTGGGACACCAAGCATGTGCATCTTTCAGTAGACACAGCAAATTGTCTAGAAGGAAGATACACCAATTTACCCGCCCTTCCGCAGGGCGAGGAATTCCCTTTTCCTACACCTACACCTTCAAATTCCATTTGGAATTACAAAAAGATCCCCAAGACATATTATTGGGAAATAAAAGCAACTAATAGAACAATGTATAAAATGTGATAAGGTTTAGATCAATCAAATCTGCAAACAATACCATATATTTCAATATGTGCATGACAGTGCATTGAAAATGATTTACTAAATGAATAACGGTGCTTATTTTTTAGAACGTTGGCATTATTTATCATGTTTTCATATTATAAAGAACTATATGCACTTATTAACTTTAAAGTTAAATATTAATTGGTTGGTTGGTTGGTTGTTCAGGTCTGAATCATGCCAACAGGCCACCTGCAGGAGTCGCTATTTCCATAGTCTTAAATCCACTGATAACTATTCCCACTGAAATATCTCTATCACATGTTGAGTCTAAACTAAGATTTGGAAAGACAGCCAATTAATCAGGAAAATATAAAGAAAGAGGGCATGAGCACTAACCGGTTTGGCTCAGTGGATAGAGCGTCAGCCTGTGGACTCAAGGGTCCCAGGTTCGATTCTGGTCAAGGGCATGTACCTTGGTTGCAGGCACATACCCAGTGGGGAGTGTGCAGGAGGCAGCTGATCGATGTTTCTCTCTCATTGATGTTTTTAACTCTCTATCCCTCTCCCTTCCTCTCTGTAAAAAATCAATAAAATATATTTTTTTAAAAAGAAAGAGGGCATGAAATATAAATACTTCTGATATTTATATATTTATAATCTTCAAATCTTGACAAAGATCAGAAACCAGTGCCAGCATTCTCTCCCAGAGAGCCCAGAAACTCCTCAGAATCCTCTACCCAGGACTTCAGTCAGGCATTAACCATCTATTGCAACTGACACAGTGAAGTCTGTTTGCATCCCAGGGTCTTTTTTCCCTTGCTGCTTAATTCAGCACCTACTTCCAAAACTAGTCATTATAGAAATATGAAAATAAGGAAAAGCCTGTTTCTGTTCCTGCCTTCGAGCCTAACAGGAAAAAACAAACAAACACGTCAAATTCCCAGAGAAAGTGTAAATGAGAATAGGAACCTATAGGAATTATTATTCCCACTTTATAAATAAAGACATTAAAACTCATTAAAAATAGAACTAGCTTGTGATACAGCAATTCCACTTCTGAGCATTTATTTGAAAAACAAAAACAAAAAAACAAACACCAATGTGGACCCCAATTTTCATTGCAGCATTATTTTCAATAGCCAGGACATGGAACCAACCTAAGTATCCATCAATGCAAGAATGGATAAAGAAAATATGATATGATAGATAGATAAATAGATAGATAGAATGGATTATTATTTGGCCATACTAAAGAATTAAATCTTACCATTTGCAACAATGTAGATGGAACTTTAGGGCATTACGCTAAATGAAATAAGTCAGAGAAAAGACAAATACTGTATGACCTCACTTATAGGTGGAATCTAAAAGGTATTTTACATTAAAATTGAAAGCTCATAGACAAAGAGAACAACTTGGTGGTTGCCAGAGATGGGGGAGTGCCGTGGGGGTGGGAACAATTGGTGAAGAGGGTCAAAAGATATAATTTCCAGTGACAAAATAAATGTCCTGTGAATGTAATGTACAGCATAGTGACTATAGTTAATAGTACTGTTTTGCATATTTAAAAGTTCTGATCACAAGAAAAAATATTCTGTAACTATCTGTGGTGACAGATGTTAACTAAACTTCTTCTGGTGATTGTTTTAAAATATATACAAATATTCCATCACTAGAGGCCCTCGCAGCTCCGGCTTCGTCAAAAAGATCGTCTGTCTGGAAGGTCATCTGGACGGTCATTCCGCTGTTTGGCCATTCGGTTGATTTGCATATTATGCTTTTATTATTATAGATCATGTTGTACACCTGGAACTAAGGGAATGTTATATGCCAATTACAGCTCAATTTAAAAAAAAAAAATGAAGTCCTGCTGGTGTGGTTCAGTGGTTGAGTGTTGGCCCATGCACCAAGAGGTGTCTGGTTCAATTTCCAATCAGGGCACATGCCTGGGTCGTGGGCTCGATCCCCAGTGGGGGCATGCAGGAGGCAACCAATCCTTGTTTCTATCTCCCTCTCCCTTCCTCTTTCTCTAAAATCAATTTTTAAAAACATATCTTTTAAAAAAGAAATGGAAACTCAGACAGGGTAAATGACTTGCCCAAAGGACACGATAGTAAGTTGGCAGCATTGGGATGTGAAGCCAGGTGTATCTACTTCTGAGAGTCTGCTGAAATCATGCTGCTAGTATGCCCTCATACGCATGGGGAGCTGGGGGGACAGGTTTAATTTCACACAGAAGGAAGTTATAAACCCAGAGAAACTGAGCCAGTAAACAGCCCTCTTGATGCTTCAGACGTCTGTAGGGGATAAAAGAGGAGGTATTTGATAAGGACCGAGCCACCAATCTTACCCCCAACGGTCTCTTGCCTTCCACCAGTGCGTATCATGCTTCTCCAGGATCAGGTACTCCTCTGCCCTCTTTAATGCTAAGTCACAGGGCTCTCTGGGTAGGAAATCATAGAGTGCCATGACTCGGGTCTTCTCTTCAGCAACCTCAGGGGGCGGGAGGGGAGGCAGCGGCTTGCGTTTTGATGGTTGCACACGGCCCCTGTTGGACTGTGAAAACCAAGCAGTGAGTAGCCGGGCCACTGTTTTAACAATCTATACTGATCATGATCTGTACTAATCAAGAAGCGGCATAGAGCATCTTTGCCTGCTGCCTCCCTTCTCCCATCCAGCTGTGCCAGAGCAGAAGCCAGGGTGGGATAAACGCAGGAAATGAGCAACTATAAAACAACTTTCGGATCCAGCAACATATTCATCGTTTGGAAATTTTCAAGATCACACATTCTGTTGCCAGCATTGCATTAATTTTGTTTTTGTTTTGTTTTTTTACATTGGGTATTTTTTTCCCTTGATTTCTTCCCCCATAGTTTCACTTTATCTTATGGATTTTTTCTCTCTTGGAAAAAGAAAAGCAGCCCTTTTATTTCAGGTGCTGTAAGCTTGTGCTTGGCTTTACCATGCTTCCTAAGAACACCGTTTCTCCCAACACTGGACTGAAAACTAATCCTGGCCTCAGAGGGGCAGTAGCTAGAATACATTTTTTTCCCTATTCACTGTCCAGTTTCAAGTTCTTCCAAAATATAGCCAAGCAGGCTATGTTAACTGGTCTTTTTTTTTTCTTCTTTCAATTTCTTCTAGAAAAGTCATTTGCTAAATGTTTATTGAGCCCTTATTATGTGCCAAGAGCGATACTAGGTTCTGGGCATGGTAGCAAACAGTACCTACAGGAGCAGATCCTAAAAATGCAAGCTTCCTTGACCCCCACCCTTACCACCCATCAAGATGATACTCACTTGCTTCTTACTTCTCAATTCACTGAAGCACTGTCTGCGAGGCTGAATGTATTTTTCTGAGAGCTCTTCATCATTGCTCAGGCTTATTTGTGTTCTCACTTGCCTGACATTAAAAAAAAAATTAAAAAATAATCATGTTACACTAGATCAGTGGTTCTCAACCTGGGGGTCGAACGACCCTTTCACAGGGGTCGCCTAAGACCATCAGAAAACACATATATAATTACATATTGTTTTTGTGATTAATCACTATGCTTTAATTATGTTCAATTTGAAACAATGAAATTGGGGGTCACCACAACATGAGGAACTGTATTAAAGGGTCGCAGCATTAGGAAGGTTGAGAACCACTGCTCTAGATCATCCCAAAACTAGTACAAAAATCCAGGTCTCTTTCCCAAGGCTTTTTTAATTATGAAGACTATTTCCTTGGGAAAGTTACTATACCACTCAGAATTTAATTTTTCTTATCTGGAAACTAGAGGTGCTAAAAGCACATAGAGTTGTTATGAAATAAAATTGAGGAAACATGTCACATGCCCAATACAAAGTCTGGTCCATGTTAAAGGCATAAAATTATAAACATGATCATGTAACACTCTGTATCAGGCACAGTGTTACTCATTTTACATGCATTACCTCATTTGATAGCATCTATTGGTATAAGTAGACATGATATAGCAATTAAGAACATGAGTTCAAATCCCAGCTCTACCATTTCATAGTGTGGCCCTGGGTAGGCAATGTAACCTCTCTAAGCCTCAATTTCCTCATCTGTGAAATGGGGATGTAAAAATCCATAGGTGGCTTTGAGAGTTACTTGAGCTAATAAATGCAAACCTCTTAGCACAATCTGACATATGGAACACGCGCAGTAAATGTTAGCTGTGACTGTTTTCATGGTGCTTTGGATTTTATTCTTATACAATCATTTGCTGGACACCAAAGTATAGTTTTGGTGGAGATAGTCAAATGAATAAGACAGAATTCTTGCCTGTAAAATTATAGAGTGGAACACAGACATACAAATAGGATACACGAAATAAATATTAAATAAAGAACCAAACTGCATGCTTTGGAAAGACAATCGAAGGAGCAATTAAACCCAAAAGGATTAAGAAAGGGTCACAGAAGGCCTGACATTTGACCTATGGCTTTAAATAACTAGGCATTTAAGAGGGGAAAAAAACGGGAGAAGAGTTTCCCAGGATAAGGCAACAGCAGATACAAAGAGACATGGAGACTCGAAACTGAACACATTCATTTCCAAGTAGTTGGCCTCGGAAACAAGACTTACCGCTTCTGCACGGAACAGCAACAGCAACAACAGAAAATTGACTGGATGGTATTATCTGAAAAGCAGAACATTCTCAACTGTTAGAAAGCCATGGGTCCATGATAGCCGATAGATAAGACTGGGGGTGCTATTCCAAAGGAGGAAATCCCCTATCACCGCAACGGTGATGGGAATTATTATAAAACGTATGCGAAGTCCGACCATGCCCTCCTTCACGAGCGGAAGGAGAAAACCTGCCACGAAAGCAAGTTACTGGCACCCCGACCAATGTGGTTTCCCTTCTCAGGCTCTTCTCGCCAGGTCTGGTTTGTGCAGTTTCCTCCGTCTGCGAATGATGACCACTACGCTCTACCTTATCTTGGTCAGGGCTAATGTCAGCTAGCAAACGCACAAAAGAATGGACTTCCACCACGTTCTCCTCGAGAATCTGCTCACAGTGATTTTGAATTAGGTCATCACATGTCCTTAAAAATATTTATTATATTTTATATCCTATACTAATAAAAGACAAACATGCAAATTGACCATACTTCTGCTACACCTTAAGCCATGCCCACCAGTCAATCAGAGCAACTATATGCAAATTAACACAACCAAGATGGCGGCCGGCAGCCACAGAGCTGGAGCAAGCAGGAGGCTTGCTTGCTCCAGTGATGGAGGAAGCCAAGCTTCCCCGCCTGCCACGGCCTGGCTCTGAGCTCCACTGAAAGCAACAAAGTTTCAATTATAGAAGGTAAATAAATCCAAGAATTAAAAAAAAAGAAAAAAAGGAGAGGCTGGGAGCTTACATCTCCAGGGTGCTTGCCCAGCCTGAAAACAGCCCTCAGCCCCTCACCCAGACTGGCCAAACCTCCATGGGGTGAGGGTCCCCACTGGGGTGGATATCCTCCGAGGGGTCCCACACTGCAAGAGGGCATACGTCAGGCTGAGGGACCCTGCAAGTGCACACATTTTTGTGCACCGGGCCTCTAGTATTTACATAAAATAACAAATATATATATTATATTTAATACATTATATTTTAATATGCTTACTTTGATATATATTTATATTTATATACTAGAGGACCAGTGCACAAAATTTATGAATGGGCAGGGTTCCTAGGCCTGGCCAGCGATCAGGACCCATCAGGGTCTTCTGGCTGCCGGCCGGGGCCTTCCTTTATTCCACACTGCTCCCAGGTGGTCAGCACACATCATAGCGAGTGATCAAACTTCTGGTCTCCTGGTCGAACTCCCAAGAGAACACTTTGCATATTAGCCTTTTATATATAGATATATTTGGCTTTCAAATTTTCTATGGATTAAGTCCAAATATAAGCTAAATATTTCAAGAAAGAATTAGCTAGCTTAGTAAATCTGGGACATGCTTACACTTTTATTGTCAAGCTTAATCTTTTTTATTTAAGTTAGGTCAGCGATTTTCAGCCGGTATGCTGCAAGGACTTTTAAAACATGTAATACCTGACTATTTAGTTAGAGGCACTGACCTCTTTTCCCTTAATTGTTAATAAAAATAGGACAACTAACACAACAATATCCGTCCAGTGTGAATGAATCAAAATTCTATCTTTTTTGTTTTTATCAAATTGGCAACAAAATATTTTTTTTTGATGTGCCGCAGAATTTTAGTAATTTGTTTATGTGTGCCATGAGGTGAAAAGGGTTGAAAATTACTGAGTTAGACCATGTGCCTTTTTAAAAATAAATAAATAAATTTTGAATTTATCAAAAGGATGTTTTATATTCACAGAATTTGCATTTCACAGTCAGCTCTTTCTTTATTCACACCTGAAAATGACGTATGTGAAGGAAGCAGAGTGCATTAGACAACAGCATTAGCTTTGAGGGTAACAGATCTGGATTTGAATCCTAGCTGTGTGGATGACTATACCTGGGATAAATTCCTTTACTTTTTTAACTCTTTGTTTTTCTGCGTGTAAAAACAAAATAATCATACCTACCCCCTTGAGAAGCCGTATAGGGCACAGGTTAACCTCTAATTTCTAGATATGTGGGTTTGTACAAGTTACTTAACTTAAGGAATTTCCTTATCTGTAAAATCAGAATAATAGGATATTTAGCATGTAAGACTACTGTGAGGATGAATTGAATCAATCATGTAAAGTTCCTAGAACAATGTCAGGTATACAGTAAGAGGGTAATCAAGAAGACCTATGATTATTATAGGGTTGTTGAGATATCATCTCTAAAGTCCTGGAACATGGGAGAGGGGCACAAACAGAACACACCCAGTACAGTCCACCTCTCAGCATCATCCTCCTTGCCCTCATTGTGATGGACCAATCCAACTTCTTCCTGGTAATCAGGACGTTCGTTCCAGCAAACTGACTCCAATTCAGAAATACAAGGTATCTAAAACGTCCGGAGGGAAGTCTCAATCTCCAATATTCCCTAAGAAAAGAATTCTTTTCTCACGCAATGAAATCTCCAAATCCACTAAACCCAAGGTCAGAGGGAAAGAGAACAATATTCCAATGAGTTATTAGGTTGAATGGTGAGAGGGCCATTCTAATTTTTACTCACGTATCCTGGCTACATATTTGCTGCTGGTTTTAAGACATTTATGGCATCTTATAGGACACCACTCCAACTGTGCAAGATGTTGTCTCCTAGATGTTATAGTAATTGAGCCTTTAGCAGACCCTTCTTCTGTCCTGTCAAGCCAGCTGCTTCTGAATTGTGGGACGCACTGTTAGAGTATTCAGAGAACCATTGAGCAAGCACCAATGAAACTAAGAAAAGGCTAATTCCACATAATAGATAATCTTGCAGATATCTTTCCATTCTGTCCCCATTGCAAGAGTTTCAAATGTATTCCTCTCCCCCAGATCTCCTTGGCACCAACCTCCTGATCTTGTTCTTTCAATGTTCCCAACAGCAGGCCAACTTCTTGCCATTGCCCATGAGTCAATGTAGAGCAATGCCTGACACCCTCTTGCCCTAATGAAGTGAACAAACTGATGTATTTAAAGTTCTGGGAGGATTTTATTCCAGCACTATCTTAGGGCACCCCTGCATTAGGCTGTAGCACAATGGCTATTGTCTTCCCATTCGTGTGGGCTCAGGATGCAGGTCTGTCTGTAAATCAGGTCTGATAGGGAATTCTTCTTGAGGCCTTTGGTGTGAGTTAAATGAGAAGTAGAAAAAAACAGGTACCATGTGAATATAAGTCACCTGTTCATGAAGCTTTCTTGGATCAACTAGGGCCCATTTTCATATATACCATTTCCATATTCTGATGGATTACTGCAGTGCATGCCCAGATTTATGGTTCAGTGAATTAGATAACTCAGCCCATGACGGGTGGTTTGCATCACATAAATATTTCATGATCCATGGTCAGGCATTCAGTATTCACCAGTATCAAGCCAGGAGCTACTTTTCAAATTGAAAATAGTTTTGGCACAGGGTCAAGCCTTTACTCCAGGGGTTTGTGCCGTGATTCTCATACATGGGACTTTCAGAAGCTCTTCTTTTTTTAAAAATATATTTTATTGATTTTTTACAGAGAGGAAGGGAGAGAGGTAGTGAGTCAGAAACATCGATGAGAGAGAAACATCGATCAGCTGCCTCCTGCACATCTCCTACTAGGGATGTGCCTGCAGCCCAGGGACATGCCCTTGACCGGAATCGAACCTGGGACCCTTCAGTCCGCAGGCCGACGCTCTATCCACTGAGCCAAATCGGTTTCGGCCAGAAGCTCTTTACAGCCAACATTTTTCCCTTTATCCCAGGCTACCACCAATGATCATTCAAGTAATTTATAATTGAGTTATTTCTCCCAGCAATGAAGCTATTCCTGGACCTCTAAATATATGACCAAATACATCCCAAATCCAGTCGTGACTCTGTTTCCTGGAGCCGCTTCTGATACCAATTAATGTATCAGTCAGAGCTCCAATATGAAACACGACATGCTTAAAATAATTTGTTGAGGGGGTATGCCGGGAGCCGGTCCATCCTTGCTGTTTCAAAGGACCTGGCATATATAGCATACTGTTCTTAAAATGTTTGCTCACCTTCTTGGCACTATGTGTTTTAACCAAGGTCTCCTCTCTGAGAAAGGTTGTTTCCCCAGGTAGGGATTTTCCCCTGAAGTTAGGGAGGGAATAAAACCCCTCAACTAAGTGCCAGGCGGGTAATTAATCACTTTAACTACAAACAATCATGCTTAAGCTACATAATCTTTACTCCCTGGAATGGAGATAAGAAACGCCCTAGCCTTTGTAATAGAGATTGATAGGATTGAATCAACTGGTATAAATACAGATGCAACAAGACAGCGAGAGACAGAATTCAGAACACAGAACCTACACAGAACATTCTCTAGAGACAGAAGAACTTTGCTGGAGAGAACATGGCAAAAGATCCTGGACTGAACCTGACTACAGAAATTGGCAAGAGAACCTGACTAGAACCTGGTGACTGAACCTGGCTAGAGATCCTAAGCAGAACCTCTCTGGAGATCGAGACCAGAACTTGGCTGGAGATCCTGGCTAGGCTGCTGATCAACTGAACGCTGTCTCCATGTCATTCCTTCTTCGCCGACTCCGTCTATGCCTTTGGGAACCCCTGGACCTGCTGGGGTTGGACCCCGGCAGGGGTAATGTGGGGATAAGGACACATGTGTAATAACTTAATCAATAAAAAAATTTTAAAAAATAAAATAATATGTTTAAAGTTTTATTTACAAAGGGACTGGTTACAAACGTGTGGATGGGGGTATGGAAACCATGGAAGATGCGCAGAAACATGGGTCCAGCAGTCGTGGAACTATGATCATCCCTAGGTCCACAAGGACCAGAACAGGGAGAGAATGTTGAGTGGAACAGAGACCAGCTTGATAGGAGCAATGATCTGCTGTTGAAGTACACAGTCAACCTGAGACAACCTCACCACACCTTCCTTCCAAGGCTCCCACAGGGTGTAATCCAAACACAAGCCAGAGGCTTGGAAGCAGGTTGAACCAATCCCTACAAATCACTTTTCCAGGATAGAGTGTAGGGTGGAGAAGAATGAATACCAACAGGTTGGGGTCACTAAGCCAGCATGGAGACTGGCTACCACATTTAATCCCTATAGGTCATCTTTCCAGGGTAAAATAGCAGGGAGAAGAATAAAGCTATTCAGGCTAAGTAATTAGTATATATTAGTTCCCTTTCCTTTCACAGAAGTTGACCTTCTAAATCTAGATTCATGTACTGGTTACTTGCCTTTCTCTGGTTTGGATATAACTGTTACTCAGTCTTTGGGCTATGGACACACTGGTGGTCCAGTGGTAAATGTCTTATTTCTAAAAAAAATAGAGTTCTAGTACAAGCCCAAGCAAAGACATCTTTGCTCTCACTGCTGTTTCACCACTCATTCCTGATTTAATTGCTTTATCTCTTCCTTTACCTGTACCCAGAAACCACTCATTTCCCAAGGTTTATTTCTGGAGGCTAAAATAAAATAAATTACTAAGTCCCAAAAATCTGCACAACATTACTTGTTATTAGGTGTTTGGATTTCAATTGCTTCTGACTGTCAATTTTTACCTGGTAGTGTCTGCATGAGCAACCTGCCCAAAACACTACTAATTAGCCCTTGAGGTCTCTGTCTACCCTGGCAGGAGTGGTTTTAATTTATATTCACACCAATTTATTTCAGTGTTGTTTTACAGCCTCATAGAGATCTGTATCTATTCAGGCCAGGGGATGCAAAGTAAAATGTAGGTTACACAAATGAGTGAAGCAGGTCAAAGTATGGTGTAGATTGTGACAAAATGTGCCAAAGCCACATGTGGAGGTTTTCAAATTCAAAAATTTTAAAATACTCCCTTCCTCCTCCACATCACTATTTTTCCTTTTCTACTGGATCATTCCCATCAGCACACAAATATGCTGTTACTTCACCCATTAAGAACAAAACAAACAAACCACTCTTGACCTTATTTCTTCCTTCAGCTTTGCTCCCCATTTATAGTAAAATCTAGAAATGAGTAGTCTTTACTTGCTGTCCCCAGTTCTTCCCCTCCCATTTTCTCTCTACCCCTTCCTCCAAACTGCTTTGTTAAGGTCACCAGTGACCTCCATACTTCTATATCCAATTATCAGTTCTAAGCCCTAAACTTATTTGACCTCTCAACAGCATTTGACAACACATCCTCTTGGTTTTCCTCCTCAATCTCCTTTGCTGCTTTCTTCTTGTCCTTCCTAACCTCTGAGACTGGGTCTAATGCTGAATTGCCTCAAAGCTTTTGATCTCTTCTCTTTTCTCTGTCCTATTTACTCCCTTGATTGTGTCATTCCTAGTGGTGGCTTAAAAACCATTTATCAGGTAGATATCCATTGTACATTTAAAACCTATATAATCTTATTAACCAATGTTAAATTTAAAAATGTTTAATTAAATATGTATATACTAGAGGCCCAGTGCACGAAATTCTTGCACTCAGGGATCGGGGGTCCTCAGGCTGGCCTGCTCCCTCTCACAGTCCAGGAGCCCTCAGGGGATGTCTGACTGACAACTGCCGCAGGAGCAGGCCTAAGCCAGCAGTCAGACATCCTTAACGCTCCCGCCACCACAGCTGCACTCACCAGCCATGAACCTGGCTCATGGCTTCTGGCTGAGCAACGCTCCCCCTGTGGGAGCACACTGACCACCAGAGGGCAGCTCCTGCATTGAGTGTCTGCCCCCTGGTGGTCAGTGTGCATCATAGCAACTAGTTGTTCTGGGATGTCTAGTAGACACTTCAAATTAACAAAGAAATCTGATCTGAACTCCTTCTCTTCCTTCTCTAAATGTGCTCTGCCCATCCTTGTCCATCTTGTCAATAGCTAGACCATGTTTCCAGATGTGCAGGCCGACAATCTTGGTGTAACCTTTGACCCATCTCTCTCACACCCCAGTTCAACCTGTCAGGAAAATATTCTGACTCTGCCTTAAAAATATATCCAAGTGTTTCAGTTTGTAATGATGAAAAAGTTCTGGAGATGAATGGTGACGATGGCTGTACCACAGGTGAATGTACTTAATGCCACTGAACTGTACATTTACAAATGGTTAAAATGGTACATTTTATGTTGTCATTTTTTGTTTTGTTTTATTTACTAGTCTATACTAGAGGCCCAGTGCATGAAAATTGGTGCACTGGGGGGGGGGGGTCCCTCAGCCCAGCCTGCACCCACTCGCAGTCTGGGAGCCCTCAGGGGATGTCTGAATGACAGCTTAGGCCCACTTCCTGCGGGGAGCGGGCCTAAGCCACAGTCGGACAGCCTTAGTGCTGCCAAGGAGGTGGGAGAGGCTCTCGCCACCACCGCTGCGCTCACAGTCATCAGCCCAGCTTGTGGCTGAGCAGAGCTCCCCCTGTAGGAGCGCACTGATCATTAGGGGGCAGCTCCTGAATTGAGCGTCTGCCCCCTGGCAGTCATTGTGCATCATAGTGACCAGTTGGTCCCAGTTGTTCCGCCATTAGGGTGGATTTGCATATTACCCTTTTATTATATAGGATTCATTTTGCTTCATGATTTATTTCACCTCTATTTAACACACACACAGAATCTTACTGTTTTTTCCCACCCGTCTGTTATTACCATGGTCTAAGCCACCATCATCTTGTTTAGATTATACCAACGGCCTCCTAACTTCTTCCTGCTTCTATCCAGAACCTCCTATGGTTTACTCTCAACACCGTGGCCAGAGTGATTAATTTAAACCTAGATAGGATCATGTTACTCCTTATCTCCAAACCTCACAATGGCTCCCTATTTCACTGGAGATATAGCCAAATTTCTCACGATAGCTTATAAAACTCTCATGCCCTCGCCTCCTATGGCCTCTCACCTTCTCACCAGTATGTTTCTGCTCACTTCCTCCAGCCACACTACCCTCACTGCTGCTCCTGGAGCACCCCAGGCCTGTTCTCACCATGGCTTCTTTGCTTTTGTTTTGCCTTGATCACTGTTCACCCAGGTATTAACCTTTTTCACTTCGTTCCTTAAAGTTGGCTCAAACCTCACCTTCTCAAGTACTCTTTTTTTTTTCACTTTTTAAACAGAATTTCTCATTTTCTAATGTGTTAGGCAATTCATTTGTTTATTAATTTTTACTGTCTATCTCCCCTATTAGAAGGTAAACAGTGATCTTTGTCTATTTTCCTCACAGTTATATCCCAAGAGGCTAGAACAGTGTTTGACACATAATATACATACTCAACAAATATTTATTGAGTGAATGAATATGTAAATGAATTGGTTTGAAGAAGCATCAAGTTATAACCTTTTCAGAGTGCCCACCTGTCTTGATTTAGTCCTAATGAGAAAATGGAAACTGTATTTGAGGACAGACTAAACAGGGACAATAGGACACAGGAAACAGTAAGAGAGGTGGTGTAGAATGAGATTATGAAAGTCCTTCAAGGAAGATAGGACCCCGATTGTCTATGTGGTAAGGAGTCTTATTAAACCCTGAAGATGGAGAACAATTTGGCCATAGGCCAATGCAGAGTAAAATCTGTATTCAGCCTAGAAACCTTTATAAGATGGTCCAGCAAGATGAGCAACAATTATCTATGGTCTCATGTTTTAAGATAAACTAAAACCATTTATAGATGATCCTCAACTTACAATGGTTCAACTTTAAAGTTTTCAAGATGATAATGGTGCAAAAGCGATATGCATTCAGTAGAAACCATGCTTTGAATTTTGATCTTTTCCCAGGCTAGTGATATGTGGTGCAATACTCTTTCGTGATGTTGGGCAGCTGAAGCAAGCCACAGCCCCCAGTCAGTCACACGATCACACAACCAACATTGCCAGCATTTTCTGAATCTTGTGTTCTGAGCACGCATAAGGTAGGCTGGTCTAAGCTATGATGCTCGGTAGGTCAGGTGTTTTAAATGCATTTTCAACTTACGACATTTTCCACTTTCAGTATCAGGATATAAAACCATCATGAGTTGAGGAGGACCTGTAATGTCATCCAAGCCAAAGAGTATTGATAATGGTCAATTTACTCCTTGGATAAACACTGGCATGTTACATTACTCTCTTTATTTTTCCATATACTTGAAATATTTCAAAAACTAAAATTTGTAGATTGCAAAGAAGGAAAATCTCCAGAAAATCAGGTAAGATTGTGGGCTAGATAGATGCATATTTTAGCACTAGTAAGTTTTTACATATACATGATTTTTTAAAAATATATTTTTATTGATTTTAGAGAGGAAGGGAGAGGGATAGAGATAGAAACATCAATGATGAGAGAGAATCATTGATCAGCTGCCTCCTGCATGCCCTCCCCCCCCACTGGGGCTCGAGCCCGCAACCCAGACATGTGCCCTTGACTGGAATCGAACCTGGGACCCCCACAGTCCACAGGCCAATGCTCTATCCACTGGGCCAAACCAGCTAGGGCTATACATGATTTTTTAGTGATAGTTGCAAAAGGCTTATTTCTTTATTTCAACCACTGTCTTTTGCCCAACCAAAATTATCATCTTCCTCACTAGTCCCAATAAGAAAACTATTCTGTCGATTTCCCTTCCCAATTTGCCATGTCTGTGTGTGTATGAATCTATGATAGAAATCTTGGATTCTTCCTGAGCCCCATACTTAACATTCAATCTGCCATTGTTCTGTTCAAATTGGCATTTTACTTCTTATCTCTCCTGCTACCGACCCAGCCCAAGTCCTGTTCAGCCCACACCTGTATTTCTGCATTAATTCATTTAATCCTCACAATGTGAAGTAGATGGCACTTCACAATGCTGAATTTTAACCACAAAGAGAATCTTCCTTGCTGAGAGTCAAGGGCTTGTAAGTGGAGAGCAGGACTGGATCCCAGGCAGGCTGATACCACAGTCTCTGCTCTTAACCTCTGTGCAACCAGTGTTTGCTCAGTGACTGAATGACCTGGTCCAATCCCCTGCCTCTGAGCCCTCTCTCCTCCAATCCATTCTATATATTCATTTCCCTAAAAATTTGTCTCAGCCAACTGCTCTATATCTTCAACATCAAAAAAGACTCTTTTTAAAAATATATATATTTTATTGATTTTTTTACAGAGAGGAAGGGAGAGGGATAGAGAGTTAGAAACATCGATGAGAGAGACACATCGATTCAGCTGCCTCCTGCACACTCCCCACTGGGAATATGCCCGCAACCAAGGTACATGCCCTTGACCAGAATTGAACCTGGGACCCTTCAGTCTGCAGGCCGACGCTCTATCCACTGGGCCAAACTGGTTAGGGCGAAAAAGACTCTTAATCACACATGGCATCAAGACTTTACCTTCCTGTGCTAAAGGCCTTCCATCATATGGCCAATCCCACTTTGACTCTTAGTGTTCCCCAGTTCCTGCCACACTAGCTTCTCCCACTTGCTCTACTCCCACAGATACCTTGCCTGCCTCTGGCCTGAAAAAAAAGGGGGAAGAAGGCCATTGCAATACACTCCCAACTTACCTTCCTTTGGCTCTCAAAGCATATGTGTTCTACCCTACCCTGTGGCCCTTAATTAGATGGTCATTAAAATTTCTTTATGTAGGTTTCAGTTTCTCACAGGGTTTCTCAAACCACTATTGACATTTTAAATTGAATTATTCTTTGTTGTGGGGGCTGGTCTGTGTATTGTAGGTTCGTTAACAGCATCACTGACCTCTATGTACTACATGCCAGCACCAACACCTCCACAAGCCACTAACACACACGCCCCCTCCTCTTAGCTGTGAAAACCAAAATGTTTCCAAGAATTGTCAAATGTCCCCAGGGGGCAAAATCACCCCTAATTGAGAACCACTGATCTAAACTGTAAGCTCTCCAATTTCAGGGACTGCATCTTATACATTTTGTCTTCTTTACAACATCCAACATCGGTGCCTCATACATAGCAAAGCTCAATAAATAACTATTAAATAAGGCTTCCCCAATAGCTACACCATCATGTTAGATCTGGGCTCCACTTCTCAGTACCTCATTCACCACATGATATCTCACAGCTCGATGCTGGCTGCAGAGAAAGCTAGGCTTACCACGATCTTTTGTGGTCAACTGTTCCACCATGTGGAAGCAAAATTGAAGAAAACTGAGCTTCCGGAGCTTTAGCTAGCACTTGTAGTGGGCCATAAGTCTAATCTTTTGTTCCAGATATATTAAAAAGAAAGAAAAAAGCTTATCTAAAACCAAGCATTAAATTATGAAATGCTAAATAAAATGAATAAACCCTCTCTGGTGTTCAATTTTTTTTTTAATATATTAGGACAGCATATGGCAGTGATTTTCAACCTTTTTCATTTCACGGCACACATAATCTAATTACTAAAATTCTGCAGCATGCCAAAAATATATATATTTTGGTGATATGACAAAAAAGGTATAATTTTGACTGATTTACAAAATAATAATAATAATAATTACCTACCCTTTTGCTCCAAAGTAAATTAAAAAAAAAAAAATCAGGTACCTATAATTGTATATAGGATTTCTGGTACCAAGAATTAACCAATCAGATGCAACCTTATTATGTGATGTGACCAATAAGATATAATTCTATTATATGACCTACTAGAGGCCCAGTGCACAAAATTCATGCACAGGCATTGGGAGGGTCCCTCAACCTGACCTGTACTCTCTCACAATCCAGGACCCCTCAGGGGATGTCTCCTGCTCAGGGGATGTTCCCCTCACTCGAGGGATATCTGACTGCTGGATTGGGCCTAAACCAGCAGTCAGACATCCCTCTCGCAAACTGGGACTGCTGGCTCCTAACTGCTCACCTGCCTGCCTGATCACCCATAACCGCTCGCCTGCCGGCCTGATTGCTCCTAACCACTTGCCTGCCTGCTTCATCGCCACTAAGCAGGCAGAGTGAATGCAGGCACAGAGCAGGCCTCACCACCCCTTACCACGTCTGCCTGCCTGCCTCATTGCTTCTAACCACTTGCCTGCCTATCTGATCACTCCTAACCACTCTGCTTGCCTGCCTGAACACCCCTAACCATTCGCCTGCCTGCCTGATCACCCCTAACCACTCTGCCTGCCTGCCTGGTCACCCTTAACTGCTCGCCTGCCTGCCTAATCACCTCTAACCGCCTCTGCCTCACCCCCGTCACCACGGCTTCATCAGGAAGGACGTCCAGAATGAGGTCTGGAAGGTCGTTCAGCTGTCCAGTCTAATTAGCATATTACACTTTTATTATTATACTAGAGGCCTGGTGCATGAATTTGTGCACGGGTGGGGTGCAGCCAGCCCACCCCGATTGGGGTCAATCGGGCAGAGCCAGCCGGAGGGAGGGGCTGCAGGTGGTTGGCCAGCTGGCCCAGGCCCCTAGTCAAACTCCCAGTCGATATCCTGGTCGAGGGGACAATTTGCATATTAGCTTTTTATTATAGAGGATATATATTTATGGTTTAAGACAGGACATGAAAACCTATGGCTATTGTTGTGTTGGCTGTTATTTGTTTTATTTGACTATCTAAGGCAGTGATTTTCAACCTGTGTACTACAAGAATTTTTAAAACATGCAATACCTGACTATTTAGTCAGGGACACTGACCTCTTTTCTGTGTGCTCTGCACTTCTTGCTAAGTGGATGCAGGGTTGGCACTAGCAGAGGCCAGCCTCAGTTTGCAGCGTGGCCTCTCTTGGGCACTTCCTAGCCTAGCACAAGTAGTGCCATCTGCAGATCACTGTAGCTCATGCCAGGTGGCTATGAGCAGGGCACAGGCAGTGGATGACCTTGGCCTGCACCTCCTGGAAGGCCCCAGAGCTGTGCACCTAATGGATAGCTTCAAGCCATGCCAGATTACAACCCAACCACCCCCACGAGTGACATTCTCAAAGGGCTAATACAGTGGGCACCAAAGCCCCTCTGAAGCAAGTCCTGCTAGTGTGGGGTCGGCCCATGCACAGCAGCTTGTCCTCGAAGTTGCAGCCAGGCCTTGAAAGCCATCAGCCTGAAGGTCAGTCCCTCCCAGTGACGTGCCAATAGCAATCAAGGCTCAACTATATAACAGGAGGCGCACATAGCCCACATGGGAGGAACACCTGGTGTGCCCAGCTCAAGTGATGGGGCAGGCTGTGCCACTGGTCCCTACAAGACACCTGCTACATTAGGCCACCCTACCAAGACCAGGAGATGTAGCAGCTCTACCAAACACATAGAAACAAACACAGGGAAGCAACAAAATGAGAAGATAAATAAATGGGTCCCAAATTAAAGAACAGGGGAAATCTCCAGAGAAAGAACTAAAGGAAATGGAGGCAAGCAAACTACCAGATACAGAGTTCAAAACAATGGTTATAAAGATGCTCAAGAAACTTAATGAGAACTTCAACAGCATAAAAAAAAGGACATGGAAACCATAAAAAAAGAACCACTCCGAAATGAAGAATACACTAACTAAAATGAAGAATAATTTACAGGGAATCAACAGTAGAGTAGATGAAGCTGAGGATCAAATCAACTATTTGGAATAGAAGTGTGGGAACCACGCCAATGAGAGCACTGAGGCCTTGTTGTTCATACACCGGGATGTTCAAGGCCATTCTGGCATGAGCCTAAACGGGATGTCCAAGGACTCTGAGCCTGGGAATCATCATCAGGCTAAGATACCAAGTGGGTGCAAGGACACACGGTACACTGTGCCCTTCTGTAACCCAAATGACTGATGTCACTGTTGGCAACTAGCCCTCTTTGCCTCTGGAGTAATGTACAGTTTACTGACCAAGAGTGTGTGAAGAAGTCTGCTAGAGGGAGAGCAGCTGGGCAGAGGAAGCTCAGAGAAGCAGAGACAGTAAGACGCAGAGAATGTAGCTCCTTTGTGTGCAGGAGAGGCTAGAGAGCTCAGACGGAGCTGAGAGCTGATCCTGCTATGATTAAGGCTAAGAGCTCACAGAGAGCTCAGATACAGCTACCATGTTAACCAGCCAGTGTGCTGGGCAGGGGAGACAGGAGAAGCTGCTGAGCCAGAGGAGCTACTGAGGCTGTAATAGCTCTAAGGGAGAGCTCAGGTGCCGCTATAATGTAAGGCGGTGAGTCTGGGGCAGCTTGCGGCTGCTCAGATACTAACAGTGGGTACAGAGATTAATGCTGCTTTTGTGAGAAAGATATGTATTCACCAGCCAGTGTCTGGCTGCCTGCCTGTATGGATTTTACTGTAAGAAACTGTCTTGTCTGATGGCTATGTGGACACTGGTTCTGCAATAAAGACTCATTCTTATACACCCACAACTTCTCATGGCCTCTCCATCTGTCCTGCCACCGAGGACTGGCCTGTGTTTCTGTGAGCAGAAGATAAAGGAGGAACTTGGACTCAGTTCCCAACAGTGAGTACAATGGGCAGGGTTCGAGGAAGAACCAGCCCCGGAGTAGTCGGGAAGAATTTAGAAGAATACATGGACTCAGAATAACTCAGAGCAGCAGTGCTGAGCAGCAATCCTGCTGTCTCTGACAATAAGGAAACAGAAAAAGTCAGAACAGCAAGAAGAAAAAAGAATCCAAAAACATGAGGATAGTGTAAGGAGACTCTGGGATAGTAAGGAGACTCATGGTGGTGTGGAAGAAGAGTGAGAGCAAGAAATTGAAAACCTATTTGAAAAAAATAATGACAGAAACTGTCCCTAACCTGATCAAGGAAATGGACATACAAGTCCAGGGTGATTTTTCTACAGAAACTTTGCAGGCCATAAGATATTGGCGCGAAATATTCGTGAAAAGCAATGACCTAGCCAAGACTACTCTACCAGCAAGGCTATCATTTAGAATCAAAGGGCAGTTAAAGAGCTTCACAGACAAGAAAAGCTAGAGTTCATCAAAACCAGAATTACAAGAAATGTTAAAGGGTCTTCTTTAAGAAGAAGCAACAACAACAAAAAAGGTCAAAATATGCATAATAAAATGGTAATAAATACATATTTAGCACTTAAAGGTTGCCAGTCTGATTCCCAGTCAGGGCACATGCCTGGGTTGTGGGCTCAATCCCCAGTAGGGGGTATGCAGGAGGCAGCCAATTGATGTTTCTACTCATCTCTCCCTAAAAAAAAATTTTTTTAATAAAAACATATTTTTTAAAATTACTTTAAAAGCAATTGGATTAACTGCTCCAATCAAAAGATATACGAAATATATATAGAAACTGAACAGATAAAAAACAAGACCCTTACATATGTTGTCTACAAGAGACCCACTTCAGATTAAAAGACACACACAGATTGAAAGTAACCGGATGTAAAATAATAATTCATGAAAATAGAAAAGAAAAGAAAAAGCTGGGGTAGCAATACCTATACCAGACAGAACAGACTTTAAAACAAAGGCTATAACAAGGGACAAAGAAGGGCCCAACAACTCCACTTCTGGGTGTATATCTGAAGAAATCCAAAACACTAAATCGGAAAGACATATACATCTATATGTTCACTGCATCATTATTTTTTTAAAGACTTTATTTTTAATCCTCACTGAGGACATGTTTTTATTGATTGTTAGAGAGAGAGGAAGGGAGAGAGACAGAGAGAGAGAGAAACATCGTTGTGAGAGAGAAACCCTTTGGTTGCCTCCTCTATGTGCCCTGACCAAGGATTGAACCTTCAACCTAGGTATGTGCCCTGATTGGGAATCAAACCCACAACCTTTTGGTACATGGGACAACGCTCCAACCAACTGAGCCACTCAGCCAGATCCATTGCAGCATTATTTACAATAGCTAAGATATGGAAGCAACCTAAATGTCCATCAATATATGAGTGGGTAAAGAAGAAGTGGTGCATATATACAATTGAATATGATTCAGCCATTTTTAAAAATGAAATTTTGCCATCTGCAACAACATGGATGAACATAGAGGGAATTATGCTAACTAAAAGAAGTCAGAGAAATACAAATGTCGGATGATTTCATTTACATGTAGAATCTAAAAAACAAAATAAACAAACACGCCATACAGAAACAGACTCATAGATACAAGAATATTTTGATGGATGCCAGATGGGAGGGGGGTTAGAGATGGGTGAAAAAGGTGGCAGGATTTAGAAATACACACTGGTAGTTATAGCATAGTCATGGGAGGTTAAGTTCAGCATAGGGAATACAGTCAATTATATTGGAATAATTATGTCTGTTGTCAGATGGGTACTAGATTTATCAGGGTGATCACTTGGAAAGTTAAATAAATGTCTAATCACTGGGTTGTACACCTGAAACTAATATAGTGTTGTATGTCAACTATCACTTAAAAATTTTTTTAAAAAAATCTGTATTCTGATAAAGAATCACTATATACTGAAGAATTTTTAAAAAGAATCACTATATATTGTAGGAGATGTGTAGAGGGTAGGAAAAATAAAAGATAGCTGAGGTAAAGTGCCTAGAACATAGCAGTTGATCATTTAACTTTCAGCCTTTTTTTTCCTTACCCAGTTCCTTGTAACTTTTGGGATATTCACAGGATATATTTAAAGTAAACAGATAGAAACTGATGTGGTTCTCCCTCTGAGATGAAACAGGAACAAGGCCAAGTAAGCCAAAGCGGATCCTCAGCCCCCAGCTCCTCTGCTTGGAGCCCATACGCTACCCCTGACTCAGAGGCAAATGTTCCTTCCATTCCCGACTCTAATGGGCTTTCTCTCCCACTATTAAACAGCTCTTCAGAGAGACTCCGAAACTTATTCTTGATAAGGTATAAATGATATAATAGTAAACATGTTGTACTGTAGTTTCTTTTAAAGGCATTTTCATCTAAGCATGACACCTGTATTAGAGTGAACAGAAAGAGAGATTTATTTTAAGGA
Source organism: Myotis daubentonii (assembly GCF_963259705.1). NCBI lineage: Eukaryota > Metazoa > Chordata > Mammalia > Chiroptera > Vespertilionidae > Myotis > Myotis daubentonii. The sequence goes on along the minus strand of NC_081840.1, from coordinate 203,548,004 downwards.
ATTGGCTCACAGGGTTGTGAAGGCTGGTGTGTCCAAAATTTAGTAGGATGGGCTGGTAGACTGGGAACTCAGAGAAGAATTTGTTCCACTAAGGCCTTTAGCTGACTGGATGAGGCCCACCCACATTACGTTTTACTCAAATCCACCTATGTAAACGTTACTCTCATCCCAGAAACACCTTCACAGAAACATCCAGAATAATGTTTGACCAAATATCTGGGCATTATGGCCCAGCCAAGTTGAACCATCAAGTTAACCACCCTAATACCTTAAAATGAAATACAGACAACTTTCTAGGTAAAACTGCTGGTATCAGTCAGCAGGCAGAATTGCTATCTGAAACTAGGAAAAAAAGCCTTCTGCTGTACACTGAACTCAAACGCATGACCACACGGCAGGAGTGGGGATTATAAACCCAACGGCATTCCCTCAGTTACCTTTGCTTTCTGGATCCTTGAATTTTCAAATACATGTTTTTCCTGATTCAATAGCAAAGACAATTGCCCTCCAATAGAGGTGCCACCCTACACTGCCACTGCTTTCATTATAAGGTATTTGTTCTCTCTCCCCCGGGGATCAACAGCAGCTGTGAGCAGGAAGGCCAGCTTTGGCCTTGTTGACGGTTCCCTCCCTTCTGCCCAGCACAGCTGCCCGCACACAGTTGCTGCCCAATAAATAATTGCTGAGCAAGTAAAAAAGCAAACGGTGAAAGCCGAACAGTCCCTGGCCAGCCCTTGTTTGGCATGACTTTCCAAGACACTAGGCATCTTTACAGATTGAAGGATTGACTCATCCCCAAGCCGATAACAATGATTATTAGAGTCATGGTCATGTTCAGTTTACAGCATCACAGGGTTTTCCAGGTGAATAAGTGGAGAGCCACTTCCACGTGCACACTGTGATTACGGAAACCATTCTTTGAATTGTTTTGCTGAACACCTGCAGAGAGGAGGCACTTCTGTGCCTTTGGAAAACCCCCAGTTTAGGCAGAAACGCATGCATATCCAGGGCTTTTGCCCGGGAGACTAACACGCCCCGGAGGTGGGCAATGACTATTTGCACACTGGAAGGATATATTAGGGTGGAGGATTATCGCGGGAAGGAACCAGGGCTTCCTCTCCCAGGCTGACATCTGCGCTGTTCTTTCCATCTGCTTCCTATTCCCCAGCAAATATCTTTAATTCTATATCATGTACCAGCAACTCAGGAAAAGGGCATCACGTCCAATGGAGTCTCTGTGACCTTTTGGAACCGGCTCATCTCTCCTGGGTTAGGCAGGGGAGCCTCTCATTTGATCAGGTGTTTGTGTTCTTTTCGGGGAAGGCTTGCCCCCCCTTCTTTCATCCGAGCAGGTCCTATTTGCATTCCTTTCCCCTCCAGATGAGTGGGTGGCTACACCAGGGCTCTGTCTGGGAACCGGTTTCCACCAGGGGGCACTGGAGCAGAGCGAGTGTGAGAAGCACCCCTTCCCAGAACAGCTCCCTCCCGGCCTTTCAGCACAATAAGTAAACATCTGATGAAAAGCTGTGGGGCCGCGGCTGTCTGGGAAACAACGTTAGCGGCGTTCCTTCCGTTTCTAATGTTTTGAGGTTTAGGTATCAGCATAACCTCGTGTTCATCCCCTGGCATTTCCGATGTCAGAGTTTCGTTTTGAATGCGTGGTTCAAGTGAAATTCATTCCTACTGAATGTGGCCCTCATACCTGGCACCTGGCTAGTGATTTCTGTTTGGAAACATGAATAACTGGCTCCATTTCAAGAGCTGCCCTGAACCACAGATCAGGCTCGTCGCCCACCCGCACACTCCAGGTCCTGGCTGTAAGGCAAGGAATTCCAGGGTCAACAGCCTCTGCAGCCGAAGGGCTGGGGGGCAGGAGGACCTTGACCCCCTGTGGCTCTGGAGAAAGGGCTCCAGGTGATTGGAGCTGAGCCTCTGAGTTCACTACAAGACATGCCTTCTTTTCCCCCAGGCATTCACAGAACGGCCAGACTGTCACACATTCCCACCACACACCTATTTCTTAAGGGCCTTTCGAAGACTGACACATTTTAATGGACTTACCTGTTATCTGGGAGGTGATTTCTACCTCTGATCAGGCATGAGAAGCGGCTTCCCAGATGTGGAGCCAAGAACCCACACCAACCATAGCCAGTTTGGCTCAGTGGATAGAGCGTCGGCCTGCAGACTGAAGGGTCCTGGGTTCGATTCTGGTCAAGGCCACAGGCCCGGGTTGCAGGCTCAATCGCCAGTAGGGGGCGTGCAGGAGGCAACCGATCAATGAGTCTCTCTCATCATTTATGTTTCTATCTCTCTCTCTCTCTCCCTCTTCCTTCCTCTCTGGAATCAATAAAAATATATTTTTTTAAAAACACCAATTAAAGGGAAAAAGGAAGGAAGGAAGAAGGGAAGGGAAGAGTAAGAGTGAGAATGGAAGGGTAGAGAGGGGAAGAGAGAGAGAGAGAGAGAGAGAGAAATACTCTGAGATCTTTATTAAAATGTTCTCCAATTTGGAAAGCTATCTTTCATTCTGATTCCACACTCTACATATTTGAGACGTTAAATTATTCCTGTTTTGTGTGTGTGCCTCCTTTTGACATCAAAGGAACACACCCTTGAACAGAAATGCTCAAGGAACACTCCTGTGATTCTTTTTGATAGAAAAATGTCTATTTTTCTAAGAAATGATGCTCATCAGAGATGCTGATCTTTTAAACCTATGGACAAAATAAGTTAACAACCCTCTGTTAGAGCCCAAACTTGTATTTTAACATTATCCTTGTCTGTGAAACCTTAAAGTAAGAGGAATGATTACATTAAGAGATTCACTGCGTACAAACAGAGAACAGGTACTTCACTCATGGGACAGTAAACGGACACATTTGGGTGGAAGATAAGACTGGTGCTTGGTCTGGCTGGGGCCTGAAAGGCTGCTGAGTGTGAGGAAGGGGCAAAGAGATTCTAGAAGGCTGGGAAGCTAGAGGGGGCACTGGGACCAGGGGAGATAGGGCTCCTGGGAGTAGAGGGTGCAGCAAGGAAGAGCAGAGGCTCCCAGAGACTATGCATCCGTTCCCAGCCTCTGCCAGGGCCACCGCCAGCACCCAACATCCCAGCGCCCTAAAGCCCTTGTGTGCTCTATGCAGGAATTCTGATTTCTTCCTGGTAACTAGCGGACGTGAGCTGGAAGCAGCCGTCTCGCACACAAGTCCTCCCGCCCCCAGGTCTCAGAGTAGTGATTTCCTAGAAGACTGCTGTCAGTGAGCTGCAAGTTTATGAAACGCTCACAGAAATCACACCCTAGACATCTGGCCAGCTCATGATGCGGAGGAGCGCTCGGCCACAAGGCCTGCGGGCGTGGCTGGCACCGTGCCCAGGCTGTGCTCCCTGCCCCTCGGTGGGCAGGAAGCGGGCAGACGATGCTGGCCAGTGGGCCTCACTGAGTAACGGCAGGGGAGTCTGCAGGTCAGCTCCCTGGAGGGCACGGAAGCCTTGCAGACGGTGACAAACATGCCTACAGTGATGACAGCGATCCTGACAGGCAGTGCAGGGGGTAAACAGTGAGATGGTTTACAAACAAAGAAAAGACACATATATTCATGCCACACTGACACTGAGAAGTTCTCCGTTTCTAAGTTGACTCCAGCGGAGTCAGAGTGGTGGTAAAAATGGCCAAGTTTGTTTTGGGCCCATGGTTCTATCTCCTTTTGCCACTGAATTAGTTATCAACTGTTGGAGACAAATGATCTGCAAGCCTAGAGGCGTAAAACACTTACTATCTCACAATGTCTGCGGGTCAGGAATCCGGCTTAGCAGGACCCAGCTGAGACTCACTTCCAAGTTCGCTCCCACGGCAGTCAGCAGGCTGTGCGCCCTGGCTGCCCACGATGGGGCTCTCCACAGGCTGCGCCTCATCTCAGAGGCGGCACTCCATCATTTTTCCATATTCTGTTCACGAGGAGCTACTGGGCCCAGTGCTTCCTCAGGGAGAGGGGCTGCACAGGGCGTGAAGACAGGAGTGGCCGTCGTAGGGACTGGCTGGACAGCCACCCGCTGTCTTCCTATGAATAGTAATAATGGAAGATTTATCGTAGCAGGGCTGGTGTGGGAATGAAATACAGGAAGGAATAAAAGAAGGCGTGGAAAAAAGAGGCTCTAGAAAGACAGTCCAAGGAAGGGGTCCCGACTTCACCTCCCAGGTCAAATTACGGAGATGAGTCCAGAAATGTGCATTTTTAAAAAATATTTTTATTGATTTTTTTTACAGAGAGGAAGGGAAAGGGATAGAGAGTTAAAAAATTAAAAAAAAAATAAAAAAAATAAAAATAAAAAAAATAAAAAATTTGGCTCTCAAAAGAAATTTCAATCGTTGTACTGTTGATATTTGGCTCTGTTGACTAATGATTTTGCTGACCACTGATATAGACCAATGGAAAACAATAGACCATAAATAATTTTACACATCTAAAAAAAAAAAAAGAAACATCGACGAGAGAAACATCAATTCAGCTGCCTCCTGCACACCCCGCAGTGGGGATATGCCCACAACCAAGGTACATGCTCTTGACCAGAATCGAACCTGGGACCCTTCAGTCCACAGGCCAAACCAGTTAGGGCTATTTTTTAATATATATATATTTTCATTGATTTCAGAGAGGGAGAGAGAGACAGAAACATCAATGATGACAGAGAATCACTGATGGGCTGCCTCCCGCACGCCTCACAATGGTGATCGGGCCTGCAACCCAGGCATGTGCCCCGACTGGGAATCGAACCATGACCTCCTGGTTCATAGCTCTCTCGGGCTCTCTCCCATTCAGTCTGATCAGTGTCTCCCCTTCCACCATGGTCTCCTCGCATGCCCTGCCCTGTAGCAGCCTGAGGCCAGATTTCTATGGTACACAGCACTTAAAACAGCAAGAAAATCTGGCAAATGACTCTGGCCCAGCAGACACACACAAGCATGTTTTTGATTTGCAGTAATACTCTTGGAGGCTTGTTCTCTTATCAACAGTAAATATTTGGTTTTACCCAGAAAAAAAAAAAAAATGGAAAAAGGAGCCATGTCAAGTTGTAATTTATAGCAGAAAGAACAGGTAATTCTTACCATCAAATCAAATTATCAGAAGTTGGAAGGGACAGGGAGAGTTCGTCAAATCCATGTCCTTCCAGGCTAGACAGAGAGATCCTCACAATATCCCCGCCGATAGGCAGTCTCTTATTTCACCCCTTGGGCAATCCCTAGTTCGGCCCAACCATTCTTTATTTTATATATAACCGAACCTTTCCCATTGTAATTTACAGCCTTCTCTCTAGTTCCGACCTCAGGAGAAATGAAGAGCAGATGCTCACATAGCTTTTAATAAAAAGGTTTTTATTAAGTCACTGTTCATCTCGGTCCTGCCACTGGGGGAGGCGGGAGAGGTTGCTGCCTCTGAGCGCTTTCTGCCTGGCTCTGCTTGGCCTGCACTCCCGATAACAGGCAGCCCATGTTTATCTACCAGAGGATTAAGACCCTAACTTATATTCAGGTCAGTTAACTGAAATAACCGGGTTTAGTTTTTTACAAATTCTTACAACTAGTGTTGGGTCCTATGAGGTGATTTGGCTTAAACAGATAACATTTTAAAATTGCAATCCCTTTTCTCCTACTGCCACTTAAAAATCAGAAATGTAAAAATTTTGTTAGCTGGCCTTTGCTTTAATCTGCTGTGACTGAGCTTTGTTAAAACCTTGGTTCCTTCGTCATTCAGAATTAAGATCAAAGGCTATTTTTCTTCTGTAATTTTAATTATTTGCATGATAAGGCCCTCTGAGCTAAATTAATAACCATTTCCAAAAATTGCACACGGGACTGAAATAGTCTTCCAAAGCAACTTCAAAATTAAGTTCAGGAAGGATGTGTCCTTTTTATCGTTTCTTTATGATGTCTTGTTGGAAGGTGGGCAAAAAGGAGAGTCACCATTTGATAGATGAGAACCTGATACAGGCGTTGGCCAGGCAGCTCAGTTGGTTAGAGTCTCATCTCAATACAGCAAAGTTGTGGGTTCGAACCCTAATCAGGGCTCATACAAGAATCCATCAGTGAACGCACAAATACGTGGAACAACAAATCGCTCTCTCTCTCTCTCTTCCTCCCTCCCTCCCTCCCGTCCTCTTTCTCTCTCTAAAATCAATAGGAAGGAGAAAACAGAACCTGGTATAAAGAAGTTGCCACAGGTGACCCGCCTGGGCTGCAGCAGACCCAGAACTAGAACTTGGTCTCCTCGCCTTCAGCCAAGTTGTTGACACTAGACATCTTTCTAAAAAACAGCCACCTTTCAAACGGAATTTCTCTCATGAGGATTTAAGGACACTGTTTTTTGTTTTGCTTTCTTTTGCATTCTCTCATTGTTGAGCATTTACTAAAATGATATCGCCACAACGATTATTTAAATAACAAACAAGACCCTCTCCCATCTGGGGAAAGGATCCTCAAAATGTCACCAGCCCTAGGCCCTAGAGAAAACGCCTTCTGGTGTTCAAGAACCAGTAACGTGCCCAGAACAAAACAAGCCTGAAGCCCAGCGACAAAGCCATCGTACTCACAGGTAGAAAGAATCATGGCTGCACCGCTGCCCGGAGCACACAAACCAGCCTTCAGCTCGTCGGCGGTGCTCCCGTCACAAAAACACATCTTTCAACTGAAATCATAGCTCCGCCAAGATGCTTCTCGTGGGCAAGGTTAACCCCACCTATTTTCCTGTTCTGAAACCTCAGACGCGTGTGAATGGCGGCCGGTGGCCTACAGAAGAAAGTGCAGCAATCTGCATCCAGATCTCTGAGGGCGGCGCCAGCCACTCGCCTCTCATTCCCAACTGTGTGGGCGACACCAGCAAACAACATTTTCAAGAAATCACAACATTTGGGTAAAAGGGACCTTAAAAACCATCAAATCGAACTGCCCTCCCAGGACAGGGAAGGACCTGGAAGCGGAGGGCAAGGGACATGCTTCGTGGCAGAAACAGAATTAGATGGTAGGTTTTGGAGTACACAGTCTAGAATGTTCTGTCCTCCCACTCGGTACAGACACTGCAGGGACTATTAGAGGAAACTTTTTATTTTTTTTTCGGGGGTGGGGGGGAGGGTTGCAACCAGTAAAATTATACCCATAAACGGTGACTAGAGGATGGCCAGAAAATATAAAAACAGTGTAACTACAAACAATGCACCCAAAAACCCCACAAAAAACAATGCACCGTGGGCTTCACTTCATCCCGTTGGAAAATATACATAAAAATCAACCGAAGCCAAAGGGAACAACTCGGATGAAGGAAGAGGCAGCACATTCACCGTGCCCTTCCTATTTCCTGCCTCACAGATTAAGATCTCTGCACATTCTGGGTGGATTCTTCTATTTTTACTTCACCTCTTGCCTTAGCTATGCTTCTATGTAAGAACTTTTTTCTTTTAAGTTTTAGTGACATATTGAAAGATTTCTGAAAAACATGCTGCCAGGTATGACTCACCTTGTCTTCCACATCCATCGTCGCTAGAACAGTCATTGCAAGGGCTGTGTTTCTCCTCACTCTCTTCCACGACATCCAGCGCCTTGAACTCAGCTCCTCGAGGTGAAAAGGGAAGGTTGGGATGGGACGGGGAGCGGAGGAGGAGTCAAGGTGAGGGAGGGAGGAATGAGAAGTGTGACTGTGAGAGTGGGGTATGACCCGAACGTGATCCACCCCTTGCATGAGCTGCAATTCGGTTAAAAGGTGTGCGTGTTTTTGTGACAGGGGTACAGTTAAACAGGAAGATGAGGAGGCAGGTGGCAAACAGACTGCGACAACACTGAGGAGAGTTACTTTTATATTTTTCCATTCTAGGGGGGATCAGGAAGGACGGGAGACAGCCTTCAGAGGATGGACTGACCGAAGGTTGCAGGGGAGGTGCTGCTCAGAGCAGCCAGCAACAGCTGTGTGTTCCCACGGGCTCCCCAGCACCGGGGACACCTGGGCGTCCACAGGGCGGATGGAACTCCTGAAGGCCTGTGTCTTCTTTGGCTCCTACCCACGCCATAGGAAGAGTCAGGTGCGGGGCAGTCCCTGGCCCCTGCTGTTGATGATGGAGACTGCGTTGCTTTCCCCTGGGCTCATGGGGACAAATGATGGCTCTCCCTCAGCAGGCATCAGAGATCCTAAGGGTCAGAAACCTACTCAAACTCCATCGCAGGGTCCACCGCGAGGCTGTCATAGAGGATTCTCTGATCCAGGAACCCATGTGAAAGAAGGCCTCCTGAAAACCATCGCGGGCCGCTCAATACATGATGCTCTGCTTTTTTCCTGGCCTCTCTGCCAGAAATGGAGCTTGCACCCGAGTCTTGCTTACAGCGGGGCAGCCTATTGATTGCCATCTAACTCCACCACCAGAGGGAGGGTCACGTAGCCCAAACATGTCTACCTAAGTGAGGAGAGGGCATTCGTGATATAAGAGTCCAAACTTTGTTCTCTTCCGTAAGAAATAGTTCACCTCCAGGATAAATGGAATGGACAGCTATAAGGCACCACCCCAAGTCCTAAGAAGGTTAGCTCATATACTATAGAATTCAAAGTTTCAATTAAAAAACAACTCATGCCCTGGCAGGGTGGCGTAGTTGGTTGGAGTATCATCCTGTACTCCAAATGCTGCGGGTTCAATTCCTGGTCAGGGCATACCTAGGTTGTGGGTTCAATTCCCGGTCGGTGTGCAACGGGAGGCAACTGGTTAGTGTTTCTCTCTCACATCAATGTTTCTCTCTCTCTCTTTCCCTTCCTCTCTCTCAAAATATCAGTAAAAACATATCGTTGGGTAAGGATTAAAAATAATAAAAAAACAAAAGACAACACATGTTTCTTATAAATATATAACTTTATATATTATATATATTTACAGTATAGACAGGGTACAAATGTTTTGTAATGTAATACTAATGGCAGTCTTAAAAACAGATGTTTTCAAAACAAAAGATGGGTACGTATCCAATGTGGTCGCTGGTTCCTCCAGAACCCACATGAGACAGTGCCCCAGGCCCAGATTTCTGTGGAAGTGAACAGGAAGAGATGGGTTGCTGGAGCCTGGCTCCAACACCCTTTCCCGTCCCAAACTCCCTGGTCTTCCACTGGCACCAGCCAACATGGCCCATGTGCACCCAAGTGGGTGAACCGTGGGGCCTGGGCATGGTCCCTCTGTGGGCACGGAAGCCCTGTGGAGTGTGTAAGAGTGCTTTTCATCCCCATCTCTAAGGCAGCATTTCCATAACCTGGAAGACTCAGTCATGGGGCTAAGGATGGTCTAAAAGCAGATGCGTTAGGTGTTTTCAGTTTGTCAGTAAAACAATCTACACATCCGTGTGCTAAATAAATTAAAAGTTAGCTACAAAGTGCCATTTCCTCCTTGTGCTTTGGAATCTGGAAGCCACCGGTCACAACACCACTCATCTCCCAAAAGTTTCTTCACACTCAACCAGTTCATCTATCGTGCGCAGCAAATCTTCAAAGGAAGGCCTTCCCTCTGGTTTCTACAATTAAAAATCAAGGAGAAGCGGTGGGTTCCAGAATCTATTCCAAAAATGATTTCTCAAACTCATATAACATAGCGCACTAGAGCAAGGGACTCATTGCTTTGAGACTGGAACACGGAGGCATCTCCAAAAGGGTCTGACCTAGCCTTACTGCCGCTAGACCGCGCTCTACCGTCTGCCCTTGTACTCCTCTCAAGAGCCCGACTGAGCTCCTCGTTGCAAAATCAAGCCCTGCACATTAGCAGTGCTCTCCATAACCTGCCACCCCCCACCTCCTTGGGACCCAATTTCATTTCCCTGAAAAACACTCACGTGGACTCTCTGCTCAGTCAATCCAATCTCCACCCTCGACTACACACACCAGGTTCATTACCACTCTTTGCCTTTGCTCATGATGTCCTCTCTCCCCCTGACCGCTCCCTGACCAGAGGCCTCTGCCCATCCTAGTCAATGCTCTTAGGAGGCTTATAGCAAATGACTGGGAGCCTAGGCTTTGGAGTCAGATGGGTTCTCCGTAGCTGGGTGGCCTCATCAACTTCATGAGTCGTGGTGTTCCATCCAGAATCACCACAGCACCTCCACGGGTAGTTTTGAAAACTAAATCTGAAGCATTTAGTACAGGGCCGAGCATACGATGCATGTGAGCTGATGTTACTATCTTTTAATTATCATTATTATCTTTCAAAAGTCATTTGGGTCTTTCATCTCTTCTATACAATGGCATTTCAATGCAGGAGGAAGGTAAACTTCCAAAGAATGTGAGTGAAAAGACCCAAGAAAGTTGAGGGCTGGAGAAAGAAATCCTCACTGGTGAGAGTGATACTTCAACGATAAGAGCCTCCCACTGAAAGGGCCCCTTCCCCAGGCTGTTTCCTGGGTCCCTGACTCAGGCCACTGTGGCAGGTCCCCACTCGGTAGTGGGGCAGCCTGAATTCATTATCTTAATTCTTAGCATTTTCCACTTCTCCCCATTCTTCTTCTCATTATTCAGAGCTGAGTCCAGAGACTTGGCTTCCTACCTAGAGTGTCAAACCATGGAAAACATGCACCAACCCACAGCTCACTGGGCTAGAAAGACTATGCATTATTAATCGACCAAGCCCAGATCCATAAGTGTTTCAAAGAATCAAAAATAAAAAGCACCAAAAAAATCCTATACCTCCTGCCAACATCTCAGCATCACGTCATAGACGTATTTGGACGCCAACTTAGGCCGGTAGAGGCGGTGGCCGCGAGTAACCATGGTTACCACTTCGTAGTTGGTGTTCTTCTCGAAGGGCATTCTGCCTTCAGTGAATACTTCCCACATGAGAACACCTGGAAGGGGGCAAGGATTACCAAGTGATGCATCACTTCCCCTTCAGAGCAGAGCTGAGGGAAAACGGACCGTGGGTCTTACCGAATGACCAGACATCTGATTTGCTGCTGAAGCGGCTGTAATTAAACACCTCAGGTGGACACCACTTCACAGGAAACTTAGCACCAGAAGAACTTGTGTACTGATCATCCAGAACATACCTAGAGTAAGAAAGACACGTCATCGGTTTACACCTCTGAGTTCTGATCTGCATTTTGTACATGTTCTTGCTCCCCGCCCCCCACCCCCGCCCCCTTAGAATAAAAAACACAGTTGACTGAGGTCCAACAGGCATCCGGTTGAAGCTAAATGTTTGCTTTGGTGGCCATCCTGGTGATTTCCATCTCAGCTTTATTTATGTGAAATGGATGGATTGTGACAGTAGTATCTGTACTTTCACTTTTGTCTTTTCTTTTTTATAAGCGATAGAGGCAGAACACAATAAAATAGTTCACAAACTTCTTTTGTGAGCAATTTTGTTACGAAGTTTTACCCAAAGGCCCCACTTGTAAAACATCTAAAGCAAAGCTGTGCTAAAGGAAGTGGTGAAAAGCATTTGGAGACATGCGTGCTTTTAGCCCCCACAATTCCACAGAGCACAATTTAAAACGACAGCAAATTAAAAAAGCAAATTGCAAAATGACATATGTAAAGGGTGGAATATATATGTATAAACCATGACATTGCTCCTACATACACACACACACACCACCACCACCACCAACTAACTATTATATAATTTTTCTAAGGGAGCATACGTATATCTTTCTGGAAGAACAGATACAAACTGATAACACTGACTGTGTCTTGGGAGCATCCTTGATTGGCAATGGTACACATGGGAACTTCAGCCCTTTCTGTAATGTGTTCAGTATGTATTTACAAGAGGAATGTGTTTGTATATTACATAAACATAGAAAGTTAATTTCTAAAAGCTCCTTGTTCCTGGAGAAAATATTCAAACACTCGCACAGCCTCCTTTGCTGTACAGACAGAGATGGTGACGATGCCACCATGGTCTGGGTCACCTTGTCTGTCAATCAGGGGAGTCTGAATTCAGTGTATCGTGAGTGTTTTCGAGGGGCTGACACAAAAGCACAGATTTTCCGAAAGCCAACCATACAAAAATGCAACAAGTAAAACTGAAGGACCGCCTGTCAGATACAGAACATCTTTATACAAAGCAGACCGAGAGCACTGGGTAACTCATGCCCTGACTGCCAGCAGTCCCGACCCCACTGCTGACAGTAACGCAGCTTTCTGACCTCCCTGGTCCTGATTTCCCTTAGGAGCTAACCTTGACCTGTACGGCCTGGTCCTGCGTCCCTTTATTATTGCTCTTTGCGCTGGCCATGGGCGAGCCACCCTGGCTCTTTCAATTCCTTGAGCAGGCCAAGCTTGTCCCAGATTTCAAACTTTTTAAAAATATATATATTCTTTTCTTTTTTTCCCATCATCATTTATCCCACCTATCCTCTCCTCCACCTCCACCAGCTTTCAAACTTTTATACTTGCTGTCTCTTTCACCTGGAATATTTTATCAGGTTTTCACCGAACTGGCTACTTTCTGCCTTTTTGGTTTCATTTAAATATCCAGGTCTCAAAGAGGCCTCTGGAGTACCATCACCCCTCCCTTACTCCATCACTCAGCACCCGCCCCACCCCCAACGCCAAGCTCTCTCTATCACAGGGGCCAGCAAACTTATTCTGCAAAGGGCCAGATAATGAATATTTCCGATTTTGCAGGCGGGTCTCTGTCACTGCCACTCCACTCTGCCTTTGTGCAGTGAAAGCAGCCACAGTCAACACAAAAGCACAAGCAAGGCTGTGACCCAGTCGCACTTTATTTATGGACACTGACACCTGAATGCCAGAGAACTTTCACGTGTTGTATTACTTTAATTCTTTCCCAACCATTTAAAAATGTGCAGCCCTAGCCGGTCTTGCTCAGTGGATAGAGCGTTGGCCTGTGGACTAAAGGGTCCCAGGTTCAATTCCAGCCAAGGGCACATGCCTGGATTGCAGGCTCAATCCCCCCAAGTAGGGGGCGTGCAGGAGGCAGCCAAACAATGATTCTCTCTCATCACTAATGTTTCTATCTCTCTCTCTCCCTTCCTCTCTGAAATATATATATATATATATATATATATATATATATATATATATATATATATATATAAAATAAAAATGTGCACGTGTTGTTGACTCACAGGTCATACAGAAAGAGAGGGTGGGTGAGATTTAGCCCAGGGGATGCAGTCTGCTGACCACTGCTCCATCACATCACTCCGTCCTCTGTGTTTTGCCCCCTTTGTGTGTCTCAGGTCCTATGTCTCACCCCCTCCCTCTTAAATATAAGCTGCATGTGGTTGGGGACTCGTACGTCTTCCTCTCTGCTATGGTTCAGTCTAACATTGTGCCTGGAACATAGTAGGCACCTAATTTCTTAATGATGGATACATGGATGAATGAATGGACAGAGCAAAAAAAGAACAAACTATAGTGTAGAAGGACAAATTAAAATTATAAAAATTAAGCAAATAAAAAAAGTTCAGATTTTGGTATTCTATACCCCAAAACAGTTTTCTGTGAAAACAAAAGGTTCTAAAAATCTAATCCACACCAGGGAGATAAGAAAAAAAAAAAAAAAGGTAGTGTATTTAACAGGCTATACCACCACCTAGTGGAGAGGATTAACAATAATTAACACAGTATCCACACGTTTATTGTCATGAATATATTTGTCTCAAAACAGCCAGCTAACAAACTTGCCTTTCTGCTTCATTCGTGCACATTATCCCCATGCTATTCATCCTACATGCTAATGTGAACATCACATAATAAAACATTAAGCAATCATAATTTCTCAACAATTTGTTTACCTGAGAAACAGCCACAGCTAACAGTAATGGACACACTCAGCAAAGAAATCTTCCAAAATGCAAGTAATTTAGCTTATATAAAAAATACTAAGAAATGGAAAAATCAATTAGTTCCTCTATAAAAAAATGATGGGTACTACCAACATTTTTGCTAGTGTAACAAAACATGTGGTTTCAAAACAGCACTTAATGTAGGCTTCCGAGGAAGAAGCTGACAAACTGCAAGAAAAATCAGGCTTTCTGTACTTTTAAGGGAAAGGTAACAGTCTCACATTAATTTAATCCAAAATTGATAAAAATGTTCACATACACTCAGACTTACCTGGCCATTCCAAAATCAGATACTTTCACAACTCCCGCCTCATTGACTAGACAATTTCTGGCAGCCTGGGAAACAACATTATAACAGCATATTAGTTACAAAGTTCTACAATAACAGTGGGAAAATATAAGTTCTGTTTATATTAAGTTTAGTATGGCCCAGTCAACATCTGCAGGGGGAGGAAATGTCTCTTCAAAAATTATTTGTACACCTATGGAAATGTCTCCAACAGACAGTTGAACAACATGGGTTTGAACTATACGGGTCCACTTACACATGAATTTTTTTCAATAAATACATACAGTACTGTAAATGTATTTTATCTTCTGTATGATCTATAATAATCAAAGCGCAATATGCTAACTAGACCGGACATCCTTCTGGACAACTTCCGGATAAAGCCGAGGCTGCGAGGGGAGTCCCAGGTCCCGGGTGCCAGAGGGAAGCCAATGCCGGCAGCCAGGGGAAGGAAGGCCTACTCTTGCATGAATTTTGTGCATCAGGCCTCTAGTTTTCTTAAGATTTTTTACTAATTTATTTTATTGTAAGAATACAGTAAATAATACATATAAAATATGTATTAATTGACTGTATGTTATTGATAAGGTTTCCAGTCAACAGTAGGCCATTAGCAGTTAAGATTTGGGAGAGTCAAAAGTTATACATAGATTTTTAACTGTGTGGGAGTGGGATTCCCCCAACCACAGGAGGCAAACAATCAATGTTTCTTTCACACATCAATGCTTCTCTCACTCTCCCACCCCTCTTCCTCTCTGTCTAAAATCAGTAAGGAAGAAGTAAAATTGTCACTATCTGCTAACAGTATGATTTTACATATAGAAAATTCCAAAGTCAACAAAAAAACTGTGGGATTAATCAGTAAAGTGGCAAGTTTAAAATCGACTTATAAAAACCAGTAGCATTCTTTTACACTAATGATGAAGCATCAGAAAAAGCATTAGGCCTGGGCAGGGGACCCCCAGCTCCCCGCGATTTCCCGCTCTGCCCGTGCCCAGGCCTAACGCCTCTGGCAGAGGCATTAGCCCTGGGCAGGGGACCGCCAGCTCCCCACAGTTGCAGGCTCCGGCCCGGGCAGCGGGGACCCTCAGCGGCAGCGGCGCCGCAATCGCGGGCTCCACTTTAGGCCCAGGCCAGGGACCCCTAGCTCCCGGGACTGCCAGCTTCTACCGTGCCCAGCTCCCATCGCTGGCTCCACCCCTACTTCCTGCTATCACTGGCCAGGGCGGCAAAGGCGCCCGATTCTCCGATCATGGCTCTTAGCACCCGCCCCCAATGGGTTTCTGATCACTGTCAGTGGCAGGGGGCTTCTTCCTGCTTTCCCTTTCACCTCCCTGCATTGTGCCTACATATGCAAATTAACCGCCATCTTTGTTGGCGGTTAACCGCCATCTTAGTTGGCAGTTAACCGCCATCTTAGTTGGCAGTTAATTTGCATATCGCCCTGATTAGCCAATGAAAAGGGTAGCGGTCGTACGCCAATTACCATGTTTCTCTTTTATTAGTGTAGATATATGAAAGCCCAGCAACTGGAACAGCAGAATGACCAGAATGACTGGTTACTATGACGTGCACTGTGGCGGCCAACGGGCCCCATCTGGGCCCCGATCAGCCCAGCCCTCCCCCCGAATCTCCCACAGCCCCTTCCCCCAGCCATCCCCGTCCCCGATCGGGCCCCTTCACCTCAATCAAGGGTGGGGGCCGGCCGGCCAACCACCCACAGCTCCTCCCACTGGCTGGCCCCTCTCCCCCACCCGCCCCCCCACCCCAATCAGGGGCAGAGTCAGCCAGCCAACTGCCCATGGCCCCTGACCCTGGCCAGCCCCCCTCACCTCAATCAGGGGCGAGGCTGCCCAGCCAACCTCCCATGTCCCCTTCCTCATCCCCAGCCCAACCTTATCAGCCCCCATTGGGGCAGGCCAGTCGGACCCCACCCATGCATGAATTCGTGCACCAGGCCTCTAGTGCAGCGGTTCTCAACCTGTGGGTCGAATGACCCTTTCACAGGGGTCGCCTAAGACCATCGGAAAACACATATATAATTACATATTGTTTTTGTGATTAATCATTATGCTTTAATTATGTTCAATTTGAAACAATTAAATTGGGGTCACCACAACATGAGGAACTCTATTAAAGGGTCGCGGCATTAGGAAGGTTGAGAACCACTGCTCTAGTGTATTATATATATTAGATTTTAAAAAGATCTGTTAAAATTTCTGTTAAAATTATGGTACATTAAACTTGCCAAGTTTTAAAATAATAGTGAAATATTGTTGAGAACAAAAATTGGGTATTAACAGATCATTGCTCATTGGCGGACCCCACGTTACAAAGGAATTTGGACAATGAAGGGGAATCGGATAGTTTATAATTTACCAGATCTCTGTGGATGAAGCTGTTTCTCTCCAGGTACTCCATCCCTTCACACACATCTTGACACATGCTCAGCAGCACATCTCTACTAAAATGCCCTTGTCTCTGTCGGAGGAAATTCAGAAGGCAGCCCCTCTCCATGAACTCGGTGACGATGTAAATTGGCTTCTGCTGGGTGCATACACCATAAAGCTGCACTAACTTCGGGTGTGTCAGTTTCCTGGGAGGGAAGTCATGCGCACACACAGTTACTACAGGAAAAGAAACCATCAGGGCTCATGCTGGGGAGGGGACACTTTAATGCAAAAAGGGGAACCGGAAAGAACACAGTAACTTACATCATCACTTTAGCTTCTTCTATAAAATCTTCCTCACACATCGCGCCTTCCCGAATAGCTTTGATCGCTACTTTGTACTGAGCTCGCCACTTGCCAAGCCTCACCACTCCAAACAGTCCACTCCCCAGTTCCCTCATAAAGGTCAGCTCTGAAGGGTTGATCTCCCATTTTTCTGTGAGACAGATGGGGAAAATGATAAAATCTCATAAGAACACAGCACAAATCAGTGGGAAATAAAGAATTATAACCAATGTCCATCTCACAGTCACAGGATAATACCATGACTGGTGAGACAGAGCAAACTTGCAGCCTGCACTGAAACTGCACACGTGTCATGGACATGGACAACAGTGCGGTGACTGTCAGGGGGAGAGGGAGGCGGAGGAGAGTATAGGAGGATAAATGGTGATGGACAGAGGCTTGACTTGGAGTGTGCACACACAATACAGTGTGCAGAATCGTGCACCTGAAACCTGCACCTTTTGTTAACCAGTGTCACCCCGATAAAAAAAAAATAATTTAACCGCAAACGGTGGCTTTCCACCCTCCGAGGAAGATGTACCTCTTTCTAAGTTGTCACAATACAAGCAAAGTGGACTGAAGACGGCAAGACACTGCTGCATAAAAATAGGCTGATAATAACAGAGCTTGAAAGTTAAACCTTAAAAAAAAAACTCCTCCTTTACCACTCTTTCCCCTCTTATTTTTTTTGTTGTTTTGTCTTGTTTCCAATTCCAGCAAGTTTGGAAGTAATTTAACCTGCTGTTTAAAAGGTTTCTGCCGGAAGCAACGAAGACAATCAAGTGGAATGCCTTCTCTGTTACCACCATCCTTACTTTTCGGGGAGTAACCAACAAAGCCAGGGAAAGCCAGGAAAGGCTCTGATTCATGTAGATGTAAGATGGTGACTAATTTTCCATTGACAGACAGTTTTCTGCTGAATTATGACAATGATGAAAACAGAAAACCGAGGGTAACGACAGCTGTTCAGTATAATCATCTAAAAACCCAGACTACAACACTTCTAAAAACAGTTCCACGGTGTGGCATGCTAGATATCTAAACGGCCTTGTGATGGTGGCTTCTCTTCAGGGAAACCTTGCAGGGCAACGACCACACGAGTTACCGTAGCTGAATCCCGCAGTGGTGGGTGCCTTCTTCTCCTTCGCACTGACTGGGTACCGCAGCCTCGTGACAAGTCCTAGAAATCAAAGAAAGTGTTGCAGTCAACTTCGTTCAAAATCAATCTGCATGGTCAAGTGTGAAGCTAAAATCCATAAAATCCACTCATTTAGTCACTCAGGGCTCATCCTCTGTGTGTGCGTACAGCTCTGTGCCATATCCTGGCAAAAAATACAGAGAGGAAAGCAAGAAGGAAGAGGATGAGCCTACTGTCTGACAATGTCATACTTTTATGGAGCATGAAAAATCTGAATATATTCATACTTTTATGGAGCATGAAAAATCTGTATACTCACACTTTTATTCATTCAATAAACATTTTCTTTAAATACTACAGTGTTTATCAAGCACCATGCTAGCTATTCTCTTCTCAAACATTTTAAAGGATGTTAAAAGGTTTCTAACAATTATTATCAATTATTCTTTCATGTTATTTTTAAATATGCAATCTGTACTATGGATATTTAATAAAAATTGATTCTCTGGCCCGGCTGCTGTGGCTCAGTGGATTGAGCGTTGTCCCATGGACCAGGAGGTCCCCGGTTCAATTCCTGGCCAGGGCACATGACCAGGTTGTGGGCCCTATCCCCAGTAAGGGGCGTGCAGGAGGCAGACAGTCAATGTGTCTCTCTCATTGATGTTTCCATCTCTCTCCCTCTCCCTTCATCTCTGAAATCAATAAAAATATATTTTAAAAAAATAGATTACCCAGACATAACAATATTAGGAATCTTAGTATAAAAAAATCAGGCTCTAAAATATCAACAACTGATAATGCCAACTACCAGAAATCAATGAGGAACATTAAATCCTTTCATCTAAATTGCTGAAACACCAAATAAGAAGAAATGGCAGGTATCTCTCCTATAAACACCATTGTACACTGTATTTCCTCTATTACAGCATATCTCATACTAACTTAATATCGTTATATACTTCTCTACCTCCCCTGCCAGATAGTAAGATCTGAGAGAGACAGAAGATCTGGGAGAGACAGAATCAATGATTATCTAGTCCATTATAGTCTCCCTAGAACCTAGCACATTTCCCAGCACGCACTGACCAGTGATGGCGAACCTTCTGCGCTCGGCGTGTCAGCATTTTGAAAAACCCTAACTTAACTCTGGTGCCGTGTCACATATAGAAATTTTTTGATATTTGCAACCATAGGAAAACAAAGACTTATATTTTTGATATTTATTTTATATATTTAAATGCCATTTAACAAAGAAAAATCAACCAAAAAAATGAGTTCGTGTGCTACCTCTGACACGCGTGTCATAGGTTTGCCATCACTGCACTAGACACTTAATACATGTTCGTTAAATGAATGGAGATAATGGTTAAAGAAATAGTGTTATGTAAACACGGAAAATAACAGAATATGGGCTAAGAAAAGTCCTTTGGGAAATAAATTGATAGGAAATTCGTTCCTCAAATGTTCAACATTGAGTTACCATATGACCCAGCAAATCTATTGTACCAAAGGGAAATGAAAGATGTTTCCATGCCAAGACTTGTACACAAATATTCATTGCAGCATTATTCATAATAGCCAAAATGTGGAAACAAACCAAATGTTCATCAACCGATTAATGATAACAAAATGGAAAAACAAAGTCCACACAATGATTTACTACTCATCAATAAAAAGGAATGGAGTACTTATATAAACTACATCATAGACTAACATCAAAAACATTATGGTAAGTCAAAAAAGGTAGTCACAATAGAGCACCCATTGTATGATCCCATTTATATACAATATCTAAAAAAGGCAAATTTGTCGAGACACAAAGGAGATTAGTGGCTGCCTAGGGCTGGGCTGCTGAAAGGATACAAGACTTCTTTTGGGGTGATGGAAGTTTTTTTTTAGATTATGGTGAGAGTTGGCACAAGTCTGTAAATATATTAATGACCACTGAATTGTACACTGAAAGTGGTAAACTATGACACGTAAATTATATCTCAATAACTGTTCCAATCATTATCTGAGAAAAGTGAACAGAGTCACAAGTAGAAACAGACTTTGCAAAAGGTGCCTTCAATAAAATTTCAAAAGTTACTTTTTCATAAATTCGGTTAGACACTTGGCTATCCCTGCTCGGTTACATCTTTGAAGTCAAAGGCTAGAAATGTTTCCTGTATTACCCTGTGGAGCCTCAATGGGCATAAATGTGGTTTCGTAGTTGTTTCTGGTGTTTGGTTAGTTCTCACTCTGGGTGGTGAGTGTAGCAGAGATTCAGGAAGATGGAAACTCTATCTGGGACATGATTACTCTCGTCCTTGGAAGCCTATAGCCCAGGCCTAAACCCTGGGCTTGTCTGGCAGCTTCTGTGACAACTCTGACATGGACATATCTTGGATTTTACTGAAGAAAAGAAAAAGTCCAATGCCACTTTTAAAGATGGTATGGCAGGCTTCATGCAGGACCATTGTGATAGGGTTAGGGACCACTGCAGTGGGATTTGAGAGTCAGGGAGAGAGACTGGACTCACCCCAATACAACATGGGCAAGTGGGAATGTATATCCAGGAACAGGGTGGAGGTCAGTGGATGGAAAATCACTAAGAGAAACATGAGAGGTAAGGGAAGTGGGCAGTTCTGGCTAAACCAATCTAACAGGGTTCTGGTGGACGATGAGGAAGTTGATCAGATACTGAGGGTGATCAGACATCAGATATCGAGGGCAGGGGGTTCTGGTTCAACTGACTTAGCAGACCTCCTGCTAAAACTGGATTTTACAAAAAGCGCACAGATGGCCTAGGACAGCAGTTGCCAACCAGTGGTCCATGAGGTCCGAAAGGTTGGCGAGCACTGGCCTAGGAGTCTGACTACAGTCTGGTCAAGCAAAAAATCTTTGTCAGTACCAAGGATATAAACCCCAGAAATGTGACATTTACCATACACAATAAAAATAGCTCATGCCCTAAGGTCCAGACTGAGCTTTTTATGGGACTTGATATTATTTCTGATTTTTCTTTGCAGAGCACTTCCTTAATATGCAATAATTTTAAATCAATCAATCACATTCTGCAAGTAACTACAAAATACAACTGCTCAGGGAAGAACTCGTTGCAATGTCTGATCATTGGACCCTCTCCCTCTATTGAAATGGGTTCTAACAGCTCACCTACCTGCTGCATTGTGCCTATGATATTCAATTATCTCAGGAATGGAACCAAACGCGTGTTTTTCAGCCAGATAATACTTCTTGGGGGAGGTTGTTGTTTCCTTTATATGATAATGCCTGAAACCTGATGAGCCTTCTCTGCAACAAAAATCAAAATGTGTTAGAACCGAGGTGGAAGACTGTAACTTCACTCTGAAGACGTGTTCTGCCAGGTCACCACAGGGTCTGGACATATGGCCCCTCCTACTTGCTCCACAAATTTTATTCCTTCCCATGTCCACCTTAGCTTTGCTTTTCACATTAAAAGGCAGAAGTTTTTAAAGTGGTCACTGATAACATTCTTGGTACCTTGCCAGAGATTATAACAGAGAGCATTTACCAAATTTGTTTACCAGCAGTTAAAAGTCTTACAATAGCTATTAGCTGGCTACCACTGTCTGTCCCTGCTGTTGTAGTAAACTTGCAAATATTTAGAGGACTTACATCCTAAAAGTGAATAAACTAGACTTGTAAAAAATGTACAAAGATCTATTTTAGACATCTTTCTAGAACACAGAGCTTCTGAAGTCATCTCTTGCTAATAATCTTTCAAGATAACTCCTACTGCTCTTAAGATAAAGTTCAGACCCAGACGATGTGGCTCAGTGGTTGAGCTTCTACCTATGAACCAGGAAATCACAGTTCGATCCCCTGTCAGGGCACATGCCCAGGTTGCAGGCTCCATCCCCAGTAGGGAGTGTGCAGGAGGTGGCCAATCAATGACTCTTTCTCATCATTGATGTTTCTATCTCTCTCTCCGTCTTCTGTCCTCTCTGAAATCAATAGAAATATAATTTTTTTTTTTTAAAGATAAAGCTCAGACTCCTTGACACTGACATGACCTAACCTCACATGTATTTCTCAGGCTTCTCTCTCCTCTCTTCATCCTGTCCCCCTCATTCTACAACCCAGCTGCAATACACTCTCGTCAGTTCCTGGAACTCATCCTATCCCTCCCTGCCCCCCAGTTCTGGGCCCAGACGGTTACCTGATTCTGAAACATTCTTTGCCCTCCCTCCAATTTTCGCCACCTCACCCGTCATGTCTCAGCTTGAATGTCACTCGACAAACATCAATAACTAACTCAGAGGTGCCTGGGCTATGTACCCCATTTTCCCCATCCACCCCCCAGCACACAAACATTGCCCTCCTAACATAGCGCTTATTCGTACACTATCCTGACTGACTATTTGCTTTTCTGAAGCAAATTTGCCCACTAAGCTATTGGAGGGCAGGGTCTGTCTACTTTGCTCACTGTGGTATCTGTAGTGCTTAACACAGTGCTCAGTAATTATTTGTTTAACGTTGCTAACATTTCTATAGCCATTCTCAACAAATTTATATATATATATATATATATATATATATATATGTAATATACATACATATATAATTTATATGTGTGTATATATAATGTATATATCATATATATATATATATAAAACTATGAAGCAAATTATTGAAATATCAATATAAAATATAGTACAGACTTTAAAAATCAAGTTCAGGTTTTCTTTTTAATGTTGAAAATTAGGAATCCATACGAACCATAGAGGAACTTCATACCAAAACTATAAATTTAAAAAAGAGAGAGAGAGAGAGTAGGATTACTTACCCTCCAAACTTTGTGTAAAGGGAGACTGTGTACATGCCGGGTTGACTGGAATCCCTTACCATAAAACCGCCTTCTTTATCCTGAAATACAGGTGAAGAGAATTGTTTCAGTTCATTAACACATATCCATGCCATGGAGAAGAGTCAAGAAGCCAGTCTTGAACAAATATTAGCCTTTACCTAGAAAATCTGCTTTGGAGAAGCACAGCTTCCCAGGAGGGTTCCTCCATATGACTTTCCACGAGATTAAAGAATGCACACTCACAATTCCCCCCACCCACAAATCACACACACAGGATGAGAAATTTCAAAAAGATCATCCCTCAGGGCCCTTTCAGAACTAACAGACAAGATTCTGCAACTCCTGTAAGACTTGGACACGAGGGGGGGTGGGGGGGTACATTTACTGAAAAATGTATTTCTTAATGATTGGTTTTCATTTCATACATTTTTTAATATCTGCTAAGGTTTTGATCCTGACCCAATATCCTCTTCTATCCAAATAGCATTTTTTTTCTGTAAATATCTCAGTGCTCTTTACAAACATGTTTTTAAAAAATCCCAAATCCCCCTGGAAATCAATGTTAAATATCATTCTTTACAAAAGGAGAGATGGAGGCACAAGTGACAAGCAGAGAAAACCAAAAGGCAGAAGCAACAATAAGTGACTAAAGGATAAATCCTCAAGACAAAGAGCAAGAGAGACAATGGAGTTAAATAAAACCCCACAAATAAATCTGATAAGAACAATTAGGGACAATGATATAATATTTTATTGGTAAACAGAATAGTAGCTACCATATGTTTATTGAGAATTTACTCCATTTTAATATGTTCTAATCTGTGGATTTACTTAATCCTCAAAACAGTCCTATGAGGTAGTTACTACTGCTATCCCTGATTTACTTTGCAGGAAAGGAAATGGGCACAGAAAAGTTAGAAAATTTGCTCTAGGTCACACAGCTAATAAGTAGCAGACCCAGGATTTGAACCCCAGGTCTTCTAGCTACCCACTCCCCTAGAGTTGCCGCCAATTGTGGGGTCACCAGGGAGGCATGTAAGAATCCTGCAGGGAAATCACATGGTTATGTGTCATGTGTCATTTGAATCAAGCAAAGTCACCTGCTATTTCTCTCTCAACATAAACTACAGAAACAATTGTCCAACAAAACCTTGACTGGTGGTGAGAAGCAGGAAATAAGATGAGAAAGCATGAGTTTAAAAGACTGAAAACCATTCATAAATGGAACAGCTGGATAAAAAATGCAGAGAACTGTAGAGGTCACCTGCTAATCTAACTCCTCACCTAACAGAGGAGAAATAGGCTAGAAAAGTCACAGACTTGGGTCACCTTACTTATTATTAGCCCATTATAGTTTCCTGGACACTACATTGTATCCTTTCATGTTAATCCTTTTTAAAGTGTAAGAATTTCAGCACATTTATGTCTAAAGGCAACTAAATACTTTATTAAAACCTAATTTCTAAAAGGTATCATGTACTTTAACTAAGGGAAAGTGGGTCTCTGACTCCGTCTTGTCCAAGCCTGCCCGTTCCCATGGCCTCAGGCTAGTAGCTCTGCTTGGCTGCATATGGACATGCTAATCACTAGAAGAATTCTGCTAGCCCCTGAGTTTTACAAAAACAGCCCCTCCCATTTCCCCTTCCCTTGACATAAAAGAAGCCTGAACTCTCTACTTTCTTAGGGTGGATTTCAGGGGTGGTCTCCCATCTTCTCAGTTGGCACCTTTGGGTCAATAAAGCTTTCCTTACTCCAAAGTCTGAGGTTTTGAGTTTTGGTCTTTCAAAGTATCAGGCACACAGTCAGGACCAATAACATACTATTGATATCAATTGTTTTAAAACAAATAACTTCAAGCAAAAAGGAAAAAACACATTTTAGCACCAAAGCAAACAATAAATCGGTAAGAGAGTAAAGAAAATGTTACCCATCTATAGCTATTACCTACCGTTATGGGTTTAACCTATTGTTAAAAGCTTGTTGGAGTCCTAACCCTCAGGACTTTAGGATGTGACCTTATTTGGAGACTTACAGAAGGAATCAAGTTAAAAAGAGGTCATGTAGGGCGGGCCCTACTCCAAATGACTGGAGTCCTTATTGAGGAGAAATGGCGACACAGAGACAGGCATACACAGGGTGAGAAGCAGAGAGGCCTGACCAGCTCCTTCCCTCAGGGCCCCCAGAAGGAGCCAACCCTGCTGGCACCTTGATTCCAGACTCCTCACCTCTGGAACGTGAAACAAGACATTTCTACTGTTGAAGCCACTCGGTCTGTGGGACTTTGTTACAGCGGCCCCAGGAAACTAGCACACCAGTGTTCACTATTAAATGATTAAGAAAACAAAACCCTGTACTTACAGTATTTTTTAGGCTTTAGGAACAGAGGTACATGAAATGACTGGATTCATTACAATTAACTGGTGCTGAAACCAAAACCGTGAAACAAGTATAAACACTTACTTCACTCCTGAGGAGTAGTTCAGCTTTGCTTCTATTCATATTTCTGCAATACCATCTGAACAGAAAAAAGAAACATCTAAGACCTCAGGTTCCTTAAATTTTTTCTTATTCTTTTTATCTTAGCAAGGTAATATCTCTCATTTATTACAAATACAATAAATAAGATCAAGACATCACTCATAATCTCAGTAATACAGACAACCACTAGCAACATTTAATGTATATGCTTCCAGACATTTTCTACACACATTTTTATGAAAGTGGGATCAAATTATACTTGTTATATCATAATCTAAATTTTTCATATAACTGCATGACTGACATCTTTGCAAAACAATATAGCTCTATGTATCATGGTATGGGTGTGCCATAATTTACTTAGGCTATTCTTCCTTATTTAACATAAAAATCATTTCCAATTTTTCACTATTATAATAATAGCAAGAACAAATTTTCCTCCACAGACTCAAACATGCAGGAAATGTCACTTTACATTATTGTCTTGAATT
This sequence comes from Myotis daubentonii, assembly GCF_963259705.1. Taxonomy (NCBI): domain Eukaryota; kingdom Metazoa; phylum Chordata; class Mammalia; order Chiroptera; family Vespertilionidae; genus Myotis; species Myotis daubentonii. The sequence goes on along the minus strand of NC_081840.1, from coordinate 203,522,223 downwards.
CAATTAAATCTTATCCCAAGCCCCCATCTCACCAATAGTCAATAGATTTTTATCTCAAGTCATTATGGAGGCTTCCCCATTGAATTTCAGGAAGAGTCGAAAGAAACAGAGCAAAACAGAAGAGCAGGCTTCCTGGGTCCTCCAGACTCACTGGTTCTGGCCCTGGAGGTGACCGAGGCTCTACTGTAGGAATCCGCCATGACAAAACAGTGGAGCCTGCCCTCCTGCCCGGTCCTGCACCACTCCGTGCCATAGCCCCAAGTGCCTGCTGATCTGTTACTCATTAGCCCTTGGGAAGTCTTTCCTGAGGAAAGATGGATACTGCCATTGCCAACGTCATCCTCAGAGGTGCTCCACTCTCTCTGCTGCCCCACCCCAACCTCTCCATGAGATTTCAGTTGACCCTTGAACAACAGGGACTAGGAGTGCTGACACACACACCCACCTTCCCATCCCAGAAGTCAAAAATTCTAGTATAACTTTTGACTGCTCCAAAACTTTACTAATAGCCCACTGTTGATCAGAAGCCTACAGAACAGTCAATTCATATGTATTGTATATATTATACTAGAGGCCTGGTGCATGAAATTCGTGCACTGGGAGTGGTGGGGGGGGTCCCCTCAACCTGGCCTGCATCCTCTTACAGTCCGGGAGCCCTCGGGGGAGCGAGCCTAAGCTGTCAGTCCAACATCCTTAGCACTGCTGCGGAGGCAGGAGAGGCTCCTGCCACTGCCGCTGCACTCGCCAGCCGTGAGCCTGGCTTCTGGCTGAGCAGCACTCCCCCTGTGGGAGCTCACTGACCACCAGGGGGCAGCTCCTGTGTTGAGTTTCTGCCCCCTAGTGGTCAGTGCACATCATAGCAACCGGTTGTTCCATCGTTTGGTCAATTTGCATATTAGCCTTTTATTATATAGGATACTGCATTCATACAATAAAGTAAGCAGGAGAAAAGAAAAATGTTACTCAGAAAACCATAAGCAAGAGAAAATACATTAACAGTATTTAGTGTAAAAAAAATCCATGCAGAAGTGGACCTGCGCAGTTCAAACCTATGTTGTTCAAGGATCCACTGCATAAGCAAGGAGGCCAAAGAGCATGAGCTCAGTTTTTTTTAGGCCTTTCGTTTTAAACTTGACTTTTTTTTATTTGTATTCAATGCCCTTCCGTGGGCAGAAAACCCTCTACCAAGGTCATATTTCCTGAGGTTCCAATATTATGAAATAAGGTTGTCCCCTCTGGACATCTGAATTTTCCACTACTGTGTCAGCCTTTTATTAAAGGGCCAGCACCTATTTGGGGCTTAGCAAATACCCCAAGTCAAGCAAACACAAAGGCCTTCCCAGATGAAGGAAGGTAAAAATGCAAAGAACAAAATACAATACAAGATCTTTTTTGGCCGGGATTCTTTTATGTGGCTGTAGAAGCCAAACACGAATTACAAGCTGACTGTTATATTTCATCGGGAGCCTGAGGTGATTACTCAGGTCTCTACATTATGGGCACTGAGATCTCACTGCTGAGGACCCCACTCTATGAACTGAGCCCAAGTTCAACAAAATTGCAGTTCTGATCAATCAACTTCTGAATGCAATTAAGAAATATAATAACTGAGAAGAGAATGGATTCTTTCCCCAAAGCTTTTCCATTGATACAAGAAACACTGTCAGATGCCAAAAGCAGTCACAAAAATTAATGAAGGGAAGGTAACTGGAGCTCTCATTATGCATTATAAATCAGCAAAAGGATTGAAAAAAAAAATCTCTCCATTAGTAACAGAAGATCCAACCTCACATCTTCACAGCGAGAGTAAGCAATGGTGGGTTCGTCTCACATTTCAGATTCAAGAATTCAGTGAGGCTGAGGTGTGGCTCTCAAGAGGAAATTAGATATAAGTTACTCAGAGAAAGAAAGAGGTCCTTTCCTCACCCAGGGTATTCAAGCTCCCGGGAAGGGATAAAGGAAATAAGGAACGGCATTGCTGTTCTGAGGGGTTATTTTTATGGCATCTGCAGATTCCCCAGAAAGGCCATGTTCCCTCCCTAGGATATCAACTCAGAGTTTTAAGGATGTGATGAAGGAAGGAGAAAAGGAAGGAGTGATGAACACACAAACAGATGAATCAACTAGTGGTGAGTATTTCCTAGCAATTCTTTATGGCTTCTCTCCCTCTTCTCCGATACGTACCACCAGGCAATAGTGACTCTGCTGAACCTGCCCTGTCAGAAAGAGCTATACACACAGGGGTATAGCGTGAAGGAGCCCGCATGGTGGGAGAGAATATTGCCACGCAGATGCCAGCCCGCGTAAAGCTTGCACACGCCTGTCACAGAAATGCCTCTGTTGGGGGGTTTTAGTTCCCCTTGGTGAAGGAACTACACAGCTAAAAAGCAAGCCCAGGATTTGCAAATAACTTGCCATTCCATTCTTAGATATCACAACCCCAATGTGAATGACGTTTGCAGATTGGCTAGTCACTTCAAAACACCCCAGAGGAACAAGATGTTATAGTGGTGTTGGATCCTACACAGAAAGCACTGTGGGTTGGGTAAATTATAAAAAGAAAACAGGTATAAATGAAGAAAAAAAATAGAAAACAACCAACGAACCAGCTACCGATCTTTGCCAGTTCTTAATTTGGCCCTTGCCACCTATGCCACCAACTCAAAGCCTTACTCTAGACTTTTTCTTGTTTAAGGGCCCTTTCATTTTTGTCACCTTCTTCCTTTAACATCTTTCCATTAAGAACATCTTATTGACCATCACTATGAACCCACTTTCTTTCCTGCAGCCGCTCCTCTGAGCATTTCCTCCCCAAATCGTTACCTGGTGTGGAGGTCAGAACTGGGTTACTGGGAGCCCTGACTAGGATTCCGACAGGCCCAGGAGCCTCAGGTCCACAACCCTGAGTCCAGCCCAGTGGACAGGGTGTTGCCTGGGCAGCTCCTTTGCCCAAACAAACAGCAGAACTCTTGATTTAACAGCTGCCAACAGGCGTTTTAACCTTGCGGACGTTTAAGAGTGGAAAGACAGCGGGAGAAGAAGGGGAACTCTGACTGTCACATTAAGAACAGGTTCCCCCTTTTCATCCAGCAGGCGTGGCACAGTGCCATGTGGAATCCCTGACCTCTGGCACATGGCCGAGGGGACTCCCACGCCGAGACCTTACACAAGTTCACTTAGTCACACAGAGGAGGAGGAGGGCCCCTCAGAGGAGAGAACATTTCCACGCTAAGCTATACCCCAAAACTCACGGTACTGAATCACAAACTTCATAAAATCCTTATCTGTAATTCCGTGAGTCATAAGGGAGTCCTCACATTTTGGGGGGTTATCTGGTTGTCAAGTACACCCCTCTCCTCAAGGTCCCAAACCTAGCCAGCAGCAGGGCCAGCCCTTGTGACTAGGTTCAGAGCCCCTCCTAAAACTCCATGATGCTAGTCTTGAATTCAAAATTTCGTGGCATGTTTTAAAGAAAGCATTACTTCAGAAAAGTTAATGTGTTGGATAAAGATACCCACCCCTCCAAAACCTCAACAGTCCATGTAGAGCATTATTTCACAGAAGACAGTCCTTGACCTGTGAGTTCTCGATCACTTTAAAATCAGGTCCAAGTTTTCCCTTTTAGTATCTTCTCTAATTCTAAGGATTTGGCTATACTTTTCTAAAATATTTTTAATATGTTTTATTGATTTTAGAGAGAGAGAAGGGGAGAGGGAAAGATAGAAACATCGATGAGAGAGAAAACATTGATTGGCTGCCTCCTGCATCCCTCTACTGAGGATGGAGCCCGCAACCCGGGCATGTGCCCTGACCAGGAATTGAACCAGCAACTTCCTGGGGCATGAGATGATGTTCAACCAACTGAGCCATACCGGCCGAGCTCCAAAAATATTAAGAATAGAAATACTATTTTTATTTATATATTTTTATTCCATCGCCTACTTATAAACAACCTTGAGGGATCATACCACTAAATGCTGTCACTTTTGAACCTATTCATCCTTTTCTAGATCTTTAAGGTATACTCATGTTATAAGAAGTGACACGGACAGAGGAAACAGCTTTTCATTGTTGTTATTGTTGGTGGTGGTGTTTTTAAAGAAGTAAATGGAAACATCAGTCCATTTCCTTAGTATAACCACAAAAGAGTGTTTGTTATATATGAGCCTCTCATTAAAACCTGGCCATGCACGGCTAGTGGGCATATGAGTAGTATGCCCATTGCTTTCTTTGTAAAGTAATCTGACTGCATGCACTAGGGGTGTTAGCCAGTTCATAACTAGCCATTAGCCCAGTACATTGATTTTCAGAGATCTGGTTTAAGACAGTAAGCAGGAAGAGGGTTATCTCAGTTATTTTTACATATAAAGATGCCTATACAAACATACTGCCACAGAAATAAGAAAATGATTATATAAATTATTGCACATCCATATGCCACATGCCTGGCTATAGCCCCTAGGCCTAACACAGTACCTGATACATGCGAAGGTCTCAGGAAATATTTGATAAATTTATGACAAAGAAATATAATGCAGTTATAAAAGTGTTTCTGAAGAATATTTAATGGCATGAGGAAATAGATTCATAATGTTCTATTAAGTGGAATAAACACAATATAAAACAGTTATCTATAGCATGATTCTATTTTTTAAAAGATTGGAGAAAAATATGCTAATGTTGACAGATCAATTCTATTTTATTTATGAGTAATTTTTCTTACTAACTTTTTAATATTTTCAAACAATTTTAAAACAATAGTCATATATTATTATACTTAGAAAAAAATAATCAAACATGTTTTTTAAAGGCCACTCTGAGAAACTATATTCTGATTTCTTGAATGACTGAACAATGATCTTGCATTTCAAAGTCAGTTAACGTGTGATTTGTTTAAAATAAATTCAATTGTATTGCTTGTTTGAAACCATTTATACATAGTACCTTCAGATAAAGTGTATTATAGAAACGAATTCTCTCAGCACCTTTTACAACCTAGACAACTAAGTTAAGCATATGTTAGTGCCACCTTCTAAAGATAATGAAAGATATCCATTAGCCTCCACAATTCCTTACATAATTAGGAAATGAAAACACTTTCTGGTTCTCCACATTGACAAAATAAACATTTACTTACTCATATTGATCTAAGTTGTTTGATTTCTTTCCTGTTACATAATTACTTGGGATATATCCTTCACTCCTAGAAAGAAGAAAAATAGTTTAGGTAAACTGATATTATCTTACTAAGAGGTTATTAAAGGAAAGATTATTGCCTTCTTAAAATAATTAAAGTATAATATTGCCTAAAGCTTATAAGAAAGACTAGCTGACCCCTGATAAGTCGATATAGCGATAGCATTTAATGCTTTACAAAGTCCCTCCTCATTTGATCCTCACAATGATTCTGAAGTAGGCAGGCATTCTGTACCTACTTTCTGGTGGGGAAACCAAGGCTTAGAAAGATTAAGAGCCTTTCTCAAGGTCCCACACCAGGAAGAGGGTTATCTCCGTTATTTTTACATATTACGATGCCCACACAAAGCCAGCAACAGGGCCAGCACTTGATCTCGTCTCTGAACTTGTGGCTAGGTTCAGGGCCCTTCCCAATATTCCATGATGCTGGTCTTGAATTCAAAACTTCTTGGGAGGTTTTAAAGAAACCATTACTTCAGAAAAGTTAAAGTGTTGGGTAAAAATACCCACCATTCCAATACCTCATGTAGAACATTATTTCATAGAAGGTAGTCCTTGACCTTTTACATCAGTATTATCTGGAGTGCTTGTCAAGGAGGCAAATTCTTGGGTCATACCCCAAGAGATCTGAATTGAGAAGGTCTATGTGAGGCCAAGAAATCTTTGATCTTTACCCCATATGATTTTTATGCACATTACAGTTTAAGAAGAATTCATAATAGGTGGAATATTGGTAGAAGCCAAGATTCTCCACATGAGAAAGAAGAGATACATGTATAACATTTAAAACTTGAGTGAAAACCTTGCAATCTTCACTCTGAATTTGAACTAATAGTAAGAACTCATAATATATTCACACAACGTGTGTATGTGTAGCTCTATTACACTGAGAAAGACCTAGAATCAATGACAATCCAGTAGCAGTTAGAATCCCAGCACCCCAACTACTGTCTTCAGATATTATTTCTTGCTAAGAGAAGCTAGCACATGCCTGGCTGTGCAAATATTTTATACATACAGTCACATACATATAGATTCTCTCTCTTTCTCTTTTACTTACCTCAGGGGGTAAAAACATAAAAATGTAGTTTTTCTCAAGATCAAAATAATCCAATTAAACATATCATGGATGAGAAAGAGACCAGTGTAATGTATTCTAATTTCTGGAAAGAAGTGGTTGATCCATTCACAGTTATTGCATCACTGATAAGAATACACTGCGTTACTGCAAAGTAATAATGTGTACTTTCTCGTATGGCCAGCGGAACCAGTCTCCTTCCATGGGAGTTATACATTATCCTCTTCTCAGCACTTAACCCCCACCACCCACCGTGTGTCACACACAGAGAGGGAATACTTACCCATATTTATCTCTTGCTCTCCACCAATGAACATCATTCTTTTCTAATATGATATACTCTTGGCCTCTCTCTAACCTGAGATCATGTGCTTCTGTCGCTTGGAAGTCATACATAGCTACAACTATTTCTTCACTATTATCCTCTTCTTCAGGTGGAATTGGTGGGGGAGGCCTTCGCTAAGAAAAAGAGAGAACGTGTGAAATCTTAGTCTTCCATCTGTGTGCAGTAAAACACCGAGTGATTCACACATCACCACAGGATAAAGCGGAACCCTCGAGTCCACCTCCTATCATCTGGGGAACCCGCCCATAAATCTGATGCTACTGGACCTCTCATGGGGTTCAGAATATAGGACAGGAGTAAACACTATCTTTAAACTTTAAGAGGCTTCTCCTCAGGGGCAGGGGCAGCTTTCCAGGGAGAAGAAAGGCTGATATGAGTAGAAACCAGAAAAGGGAGACCCGCCGCTCAAACGGCCTGCAATGGGGAAACACACCATGGAGTGGAGACTTTTATCTGGTCTCCTCCCACTCAAAGGAATTTACATCTGTCTTCCTGTGTGCAAGACACACACTTAGTACCTATTTATTCTTAACACATAATTCCCCATTTACAACTGAGGAAACAAGGTTTTAAGTAACCCACTCGAGGTCACTCCTATCAGATTTACGTTGGATCAGGCCCTGTCTGGGTCCAGCATACCTGTGCTTCCCACCATATCCCACTCTTCAAAGGTGTGTCACTAAATCCGCACAGTCACTCCTGTGCCATAAGACTGCGGTTTTAAGACTAAAATATTCCTGTGAAGTCCCACACCTCTTACAAAATTCTCTTTTTTAAAACATATTTTTTTTATTTATTTCAAAGTGGAAGGGAGAGGGAGAGAGAAACATCAATGATGCAAGAGAATCATTGATTGGCTGCCTCCTGCACACACCCTGACTGGGTGGGAATCAAACCCTGACCTCCTGGTTCATAGGTTGACGCTCAACCCCCGAGCCACACCGGCTGGGCCTCTTACACAATTCTTGAAGCCAAACTACAAGCAAAATGCCAGATGATAGCAGGGGCCCCAATGACAATATCTGATACGATTAATACTATTTGACACCCCCAAAATCAAATAAGCTAGAGCATATCTGTTTCTGATATGATGGGGCTTGGCGTGGGGGCATACAGCATCACCTGAATGAATATAAACACACTCAATAAACTGCAAGTGCTTCCAAAGTTAAAGGCCACCTACCTTCTTTGTTTCTGGTGCTGGAGGTAGTACTTTTCTTATACCTGAAAATGATAACAACGAAAGTAGGTCCACATGCCATCTACCAATGATTGATCATTTTAAGGAAAAGTGAAAATGAACACATGGGCAACAATTCCACTCTGACTCTCTCACTATGGTGCATGTTGCTTGTATTAATATTTGCAACAGAATTTTAACATGCTGTTCAAGTTGGTTTGTATTTCTGTCTTTCTGAACAGGCTGTAAAGGCCATAGGGATTGGGACCTTGTTTAGTCTTTGTAAACAAGTGGATTATATTAAACTAAAAATCTTCTACTAAGCAAAGGAAACAGTCAACAAAATGAAAAGGCAGCCTACGGAAGGGGAGAAAATAAAGGATAAATATAATAAGGATAAATTTAATAAAGGATAAATTTATAAAATATACAAGGAACTCATACAACTCAATAGCAATAATAATAATAATAACAATCAAAAGTGGGCGAAAGAGCTGAAGACATTTTTCCAAAGAAAACATACAAATAGCCAACAGGTATATAAAAAGATGCTCAACATCACTAGTCTTTAGGGAAATGCAAATCAAAACTACAATGATATAACACCTCACAGCTATTATAAGGGCTGTTATAAAAAACACCAGGGATAAATGCTGGTGAGGACATGGAGAAAAGGGAGCCCTCGTGCACTGCTGTTGGGAATGTCAACTGGTACAGTCAGTATGGAGGTTTCTCAAGAAAACAAAAATAGTTCTACCGTATGACCCAGCAATACCACTTCTGGGTACATACACAAAGGAAATAAAATCAATACCTCGAAAAGATATTTGCACTCCCATGCTCACTGCAGCATTATTCACAATATCCAAGGTATAGAAACAACATAAGTGTGTTGAAAATGTGATATACAAGGTGTCCCAAAAACATAAATATACACTGTAACAGCTGGTAGCTCAATTGATGTTTCATTCTTTTCAGCCAGACTAAGCTTTGAACAAAGGAATTTCACTCTAAGATGCTACTGGAAGTTTGAAAATGCAGCTGAAGTACAAACACTGCCTTTATATTTATTCAAAGTGTCCCCAAAATGTATATACAGTTTAACACCTAATAACTCACTTAATTTTCACTCTTTTTCAAGTTTAACTGATTTGAAATAATGGGTGAACCGGACTAAGCTTTGAACAAAGAAAATTTATCCACTAGACTTTTTTTTTTAATGGGGACACATAAAAGATAACATTTATAGTCAAAACTGGCAATAGTTAACGAATTGAGGGTGCACATATACCAAAGAAAATAATTCCTGATGTTTGTGATTCCACTGCTTTGCATTATCAGCAGTGCCCGGACCAGGACGGTCATCAGTTTGAAAACAGGCATTGACAAAAAAAAGTATTGATTTCTGTAGATTCTTTCAAATTTTGAAAATGAACTGTATGTTAACAAACACTGACTTTATAATCATTCAAAGTGTGTACACATTTTTGGGGGATACTCCATAGGTGTCACCCATTTGGCATCAGTTATATGTGGAATCTTAAAAAAAAAAAGTCAAAACTCATAGAAAAGTGAGCTGTGAGTAGGAAAACAGAGATGTTAGTAAAAGGGTACAACCTTTCAATTGTAAGATGAACAAGGTCTGAGGATCTCATGTATACCATGGTGACAGAATTGATAACTCTGTAGTGTTTAAGTGAAATTGACTAAGCGAGTATAACTTAAATGTTCTCACTCATACACAAAAAAGGGTAAACGTGAGGTAATGGATGTGTTAACTCAATGGGAGGAATCCTTTCACAACACGTAAGTTTATCAAATCATCACACTGTATCCTTTAAATATATTACAATTTTATATGTCAATTATACCTCAATAAAGTTGAAAAAAAAGGTGATGATGGTGCCATACTAGGCTCACATTTTTAATAGTCATTTTTAGCAGGCTTCCACACTGTGATAAAAGAACCCACAAATTGATTCGACATTTTGATTCCATGAAATGGTCCCACTACTAACTAAATATAAATTATTTTTACAAGTAAACCTGCCCAATATTTACGCTGTGCTAGAAAGTGCAAAGGCCATAGTGAACCAACCTCATCGAAATCATGTCACTTTCTCACTCCACCAATAATATGTACATCCTGAGCACAATATAATCATAGAACAAAACGAATACTTACTACTCTCAAAAAGACTGTATTTTTCACATCCAGGTGCTAGCTTTTCAGTTTGTCTGCAACACTGATAACTCCCATCTGCCCAAAATTTAGGATGATATTTAATCATAATATTATTGTTGTTCTTTATTTCTGCAATTCATAAACACATTAAATGATTAGTGAAATAAGGCAGAGATGATGATATCTCTTTAGTAACAGTCAATCATTCTTTATTTCTCAGATTCCATATTTATTATGAGAACTCCCTCATAACATCATCCAACCCAGCATTCAGAAAAATCTATATGGTTCTCTTTTGCCTTTTTTTTTTTTTTTTTTTTTTTTGTGAAGCACCCTTGTTAGCAGAAGTAATCTGGGCTACACTGTAATGGATAAGCAAAGAAGTCAGCCCACCACCATTCTGTTTTACAGAAGAAGCAATGAGGGTCATATGGGACAAACCACTCATTTAAATACTTTAAGCAAAATCAGTTCATCCACACCGAATGTTGACTACATTGTCAATGTCTTAGAAAATATCAAATCCCATTATCATAAAAGCCGAGTGCTTTATCGGCTTTAAATATAACATGCACTAAGTAAAAGCATGCTTTTCTTAGAAACTATGTATATGCCACTGGAAGGAATCAGAGTATAAAAAAAGAAGTTATCTTCAATATGTATCACTTAGGTAACAGAATGTCCTTGGAGAAATACTTTTTGTATAGTAAAAGATTATAAATGCAAGATGCATTAGCTGTGTTTCTATTTTAGTGATAATAATGGTCTGTCCTAAAATTATATACAGATTAATATTTCATTGTAGGAGTTTTACCTTCTTTCAACTTCTTCACCCACTGGTCCCTGCTTTGTGCACTAGGTGCAAAAATGTAAAGTGTGTTAGCATCATGAACAACCTAAAATAAAAGATAAGACAGAGTCGGTGAGAAATACTCAGACACAGCACTTTGTCTAGCACGGAGCCCTTGGTACCACAGACACTGATAAATGATTCTGAAATAAGTGAATAAAAGTCAGTTACTTTGGATCCAAAGAACCTAGATTCCTGCCTCACAAAATGCATCTATTTCTTCACGTCTACTTCGAGTAGGATACACATTTTGCAAAGGTCTGTGCTTTATAGAAGAAAAAGTTATAGAGGCCAGGATGCTTCAGTAATCTGGTTATTTCCTGTGACCTAATTCACTAAAGCTCCTTAGGTAAACTTGGTGTAACAGGGATGATTCTAATCCAGTATTTTTCTGAATATTATTTACTGGTAGATAAATGGACTACTCCTGAGGCATCACTCCTATACTTTCTTTTTGCCACTAGAAATAACTGCAGTAGCTAACTATTAAGCACTGACTATTCTAACTCTTTGCTAAGTGCTTTACACACCTTAACTCAAGGATTCCTACCATCAAGGTATCAGTATTTTTTAGATGAAGAGACTAAGGCCTATCCATGGACTCTTCACTCCTGTATAACACCAGGAGGCACCATTCACACAGAATGCACTGCAAGTGGTACCCATAATGTTGTGCTCCTTAACTTGCCTGTCATCATTTGCCAGGTATTCCAGAAAGCCACGATCCTGATTCCAAAGCCCAAACTTCCAACCAGTGTCTCTTTCAGAGGTAACTTCTATCAAACAACTAAATAGTCTTATTACTCATGCTTTTAGTATCCTATATAATAAGAGCTAATATGCTAATTAGACCAAACAGCAGAACAACCATTTTGTAAAGCCAACGACCTTCTGGGTGAAGCCGGGGATGCGGGGGCCCAGGCAGCTGGGGCTGCGAGGGCCAAGCCCCTCGCACGAATTTTGTGCATCAGGCCTCTAGTTAATAATAAAATTAAACCTGGGAAAGTAACCCAAGAATTTTATATTTGGTCTTAATGTCTGTCACAAGGCAGAACACCTTGATTGTGTAAAAAAATATATATAGAAAATGGAAAAAGAAGGGGACATATGTAATACTTTTAACATAAAGATTTAAAATCCTATATAATAAAAGCCTAATATGCAAATTGTCCCCTCGACAGGGAATTCAACCAAAGAGTGGGTCTGGCCAACCAACCACGGGAAGGGAGGCCCCGGCTGGTGGCAGGCAGACGCTAGGGGCCCTACCCCTGCATGAATTTCGTGCACTGGGCCTCTAGTATCTATAATAATCTATAATAATAAAAAGATAATATGCTAATTAGACTGGATGTCCTTCCGGACGAAGCCGAGGCTGCGAGGGAAGCCCGGGTCCTGGGTGCCAGAGGGAGGCTGGTGCCGGCAGCCGGGGGAAGGAAGGCCTATTCTTGCACAAATTTCGCTATGGATGCAAGGTCTGAGCCCCTTGCACGAATTTTGTGCATTGAGCCTCTAGAGCAAGGGTGGGCAAACTTTTTGACTCGAGGGCCACAATGGGTTCTTAAACTGGACCGGAGGGCCAGAACAAAAGCATGGATGGAGTGTTTGTGTGAACTAATATAAATTCAAAGTAAACATCATTACATAAAAGGGTACGGTCTTTTTTTTTTTTTAGTTTTATTCATTTCAAACAGGCCGGATCTGGCCCGCGGGCCGTAGTTTGCCCATGGCTGCTCTAGAGTGTCTGTGTGTGTGTGTGTGTGTGTGTGTGTGTGTGTGTGTGTGTGTGTGTGTGGATAGCAGCCTCTCTTCACCACATCAACAGCCGCTGGATTGAACACAAATAGCTCTTTCATTGGTAAATGGCTGCTCCTGACCATCTTCAATAGGTAATTCCTTCCCATCATTTCAATCAAATAAATTTAGTCTAAGAGCAATGTGAGCACCATAGAACAATAGTGTCATATTTCATTCAGTGATGAATTAATCCAACTAGCATTTTGATGGGACTACATAGATACAAAAACATATCAAGCAAGAACCTTATGTTCAAGATGTGGATAGAAATACTTTATAACAAGACAGAAAATGAGACATGATAGAGAGGTAAAGATAAAGCACTAAGAGAGGTGTGGGGATCTACATTGCCTCGTTTGGTCCATGATTTTCACACCTGTGATAATGTAATTTTAAGAAAATAAATATCTATTTGATATTCATCATTGTTCCTGGCACAGAAATCCTAAAACCCCTGGAATATCCAGTGACTAGAGTGACAAAGATGTCTTTTGTTGTGCTAATGAGGTGACTTCTGGAAAGTACCTAAGGATGAGGGCTGGTTGTCAGTAGAGCCAACCTTGTGATTAAAGGGTTGGCACTTCAGTCCCCCTACCCTACCCCACCCCAACTCTAAGGAGGGGAGAGGGACTAGAGACCGAGTTCAATCAACAATGGCCAATGATGTCATCCAGCATGCTTACACAAGGAAGCCTCCATAAAAACCCTACAAGGAGCAGGTTCAGGGAATTCCTGGGTTCGTGAATACGTGGAGATGTGGGGAGAGTGGAGGGCATGACACCTCCATGCCCTTTCCCCATGCCCTGTCCTATGCATCTCTTCCATCTGGATGCTCCTGAGTCACATTCTTTTATAATAAGCTTGTGAGCTAGTAAGCAGAATATTTCTCTGAGTCCTCTGAGCTACTCTAGCAAATTACTCAAGAGGAGACTGAGGAAACCTCTGATCAGCAGCACAGGCGATAACTTAGGGTTGCGACTGGCATCTAAAGTGGGACCAGTCTTGAGGGACTGAGCCCTTAACCTATGGAATTGATGCTATCTTTGGTCAGACAGTGTTAGAATTGAAATGAATTGTAAGACACCTAGCAGGTGTCAGGGAATTACTTGGTGGTGTGTTAGAAAACACACAATAGGGTGGTGAAGGCCTGGGGTGGGGCAGGAACTGGTTGGTGGGAGCCAAGGGGTAAGAAGGGGGGACATCTGTAATACTCTCAACAATAAAGATAAGAGAAATTAAAAATACATACATCCATACATACATACATGTAGAAAATACACATACATACATTGGAATTGGGTGTCAGAATCTTACCCAGGTTCGTCAAAGCAATCAACTCTGTACCTAAGAATTAGGTAAAAATGTACCATGAAACAGTCATTCGGAATTGAACAGGGGTATCTGGAAAGAACTGCTATGGCTTTGAACCTTCCAGAAACCTGGGTGTGTGGTAATAATTCATTACAATAATCCACTTTACTAAGTCTTTACAACAGGCTAAGCACCTACATACACTGGCCCATTTAACCCATGTGGCAGCCCATGTCTCTATTAGCAATAGGACCCTCATTTTCCAGATGAGAAAACCAAGGTAGGTGAGCTTACGTCATCTGAGTAGGATCTTTTTGACCTCCTTGTTCCTGTTTCCCCCAAACACCTCCATGGGGTCCCTTGACCAGTTCCCTGCTGGAATCTGCCTTTTCGGGGTCCAGTCTAACTTCTCCTCAAAGCTCACCTCTTGACAGTATGGTGAGCCTGTAACGTTGTTAAAGTTTGTTCAAGGCTAGCCAATCAGAGGAAAACCAATCCAAACACAGAGTTCTGACAACCAAGACTAGATACATCACCTAGCTAACTTGGGACATTTGTATTCCTATAAAGAAATATCTACAGATAGCACCCTCAACCCAAAAGAGGACCATGAATGTGGCATCTCAGGCAAGCCAGTGGGTGAGCTATCTGGGTCCAGTATCCTTCTCTCAGCAAACCCCCGAGCACACCTGGAGGCCACCTCCGTGTCACCCACGGGGACAGCTGACTGGGGCAGAGGGCACGCAGACAGCCATGTCCCTTCAGTTGTGCCTCATCTTCTGGTGAGTCATCCTGCCAGAGCAGACAGTGTCAGGGAGGGAAGAGCTTTGCAGACCTTGTGGTACAGTTCAACGAGGAGGAAATACACACACCCCCACCACCCCCTTAGGAACAATCCTTAGTCGTTACCCTTCCTCCTATTTGCATCTTCATCCACTCATTCCTTTATTCAAGAGACCTTCAGGGACAATGCATCTAACAGCTGTTAGACAGACAGATCTGGGTTCAAAACTCAGGAAAGAAATGCCACCGCCTGGGGAACCCCCTTGCCATCAGCAGACTCAGCTAAGGAAGCAGCTGGCTCCTCCTCCTGGGTTCTCTGTTCCTTCCTGGGCGAGAATATGCTGAGCTGGGAAGCAACCTCTTTTTCTCTCTTAGTGTCTTTTGAAAATGTCTACTTCTGCTTTGCTTTGCTTTTCCTTTTTTTTTTTTTTTTGTTTTTGGCATTGCATCTGCATGTGATACAAACTTTCACTGTGAAGGCGTGAAACTACAACACGAACTTTAGGTTCTACTTAATAAAATAAGAGAGTGTGTTTTACCTTTCAAATCTTGCTGGTTTAAATCACATAGCTAAAGCTCACGTTTACCTCTTCTTCATTTTTAAGGCGGTTTTTTATTTTTTCTTGTATTTATTCATCTCAACAACTAAAAATGGTTGTGGGTGGAATGCTTCCTGTTCTCATATTTTCCTCCTCATTCTAAACCGATCCAAAGTGTGCATGGCAGATCTCTTTCTCTTGGAAAGCAAAACTTCTAATTCTGAGCCTAGACCATGAGAACCGTAGCTCCCCACGCCCACCTGCCACCCTGCAAATGTCTAGCAGCCATCAGACGTGTGATAAGAGTGGTTCTCTGCTAAACTTCAAATGAAATCTCTCTCACACACACAATTACATATGCACTTAACATTCCTAATCAAGAACAAGATTTCAATTGGGCTTACTTCTAGATCTGAGGTAGGTGTAGTGTTAATAGCAGCAGTAAGAGAAGTAACAATAACAACAATAGTAATAGCTATTACAGTAGTTAGTTAGTTGGTTAGCTAGTTAGTTATTAACAAAGGAAGGGAGCAAATGAAATCAGACTTAAGCCTGATTAACTAGAAAGGGCAGTTTCACAGACTCCCCAAGGGACAACCGCTTCCTCAACGAAAGGGACCTAATCCCTGAACAGACAGGAAGAACTGCTTTCCACAGTCCCCCAGGACAACCTGCCAGTGCGCTGGGGCTGGGATGGGGGCAGGATGACACAGTGGGGAAATACCTCTGCTGAGGCATGCGCAACAGAAGCCAGATGGTGAAGCAGGACCGTAAGGTATATGCAGAGGGAGCCCAAATGGCAACACAAAGGGGAGGAATCTAGCCTGGGGAAGTGGGGGGGGGGGGATAGGATAAAGGCAAAGAACGCTGGAAAATCCAGGAAAGGGGTTGGAGGGGGGAGGGCCAGCACAAGCCAGAGAAGATTTAGGGAGAAGATTGGACAGTTTGAAAGAAAGCCTGCTTGTTTCCGAAACCAAGAAAATGCATGGAGGATTAGTAAGGGTCTCCGGACAGTTGCTGCCACTACATCCCCGAGGGCACATTTCTTTTCACCCTGATAAAACTTAACTTCTCCCACACGTGAGCCCTTTGAAACTCTTTCTCCGCAACACTGCAAGGACCCATTTTCTCTAGCAACACAAATAACACTTATCTTGCTCTCACTGTGTATCTAAACTATTTCTATATCGCCTTAGTTAACCCTCACAACAACCCTAGGAAGTGAATGCTAGTATTATTATTATTCTCCTTTTTCAGAAGAGGAAAGAGACACAAAAGCAGTTAAACTTGCACAAGGTCGCAGAGCTCATCGGCGGCGAATCAGGTGGTGTGGCCTCAGAGTTGCCTCTCTAAGCACCACACTGTCCCTCCTCTTCAAGCAAAGAAATGACAGGTCTAAAATGAGGGACTGGGAAAAGGAAAAGTAATTGTAGTCCTTTCTCCTAGTATGCTGTTCCCACCAGAGTGGAAATAAGCCAGATGCCGCTTTAAAGCTTGAATATCTTAATTTCCCCAACTGGTAAACGTTTATTTCAAATGTAAACTGATAAATTCACAGTAGCCATTAAAAACAACCAAGCTCTCCATTGTGCTACTATGTTGAAAACACTTTTTAAAAAATATATATATATTTTATTGATTTTTTACAGAGAGGAAGGGAGAGGGATAGAGAGTTAGAAACATCGATCAGCTGCCTCCTGCACACTCCCCTACTGGGGATGTGCCCACAACCAAGGTACATGCCCTTGGCTGAATCGAACCTGGGACCCTCAGTCCGCAGGTCGACGCTCCATCCACTGAGCCAAATCGGTTAGGGCTGAAAACACTTTTGCAACTTTCCCCCTTAGCACATAGTGAGACCATAGCTATGGGTAAAAGGCGACTTGCACAGGAGATGTTCACTACCCAAAGGAAAGCATAAAAATGTCCTCGACCAGAGAAGGGGTGGGTGGGTGTTGGAGAGAGGTCCTGTCTGCCCGCTTCAAGGTCTGAATACCAGGGTCCAACTCCGCACGCCTGGCTCCCAGGGCATGTGTGCACCGTGCCTGGCAGGGAGTGACAAGGACGCTCCGGATGCCACACTGATCCCCTGGGAGTGACAGGACATGTGCGCTGTAGGGAGGTTTCTCACTCACAGAATGACCCTGGACGAGTCATTTAACATCTGTGAACCTCAGTTTCCTGTCATAAATGAGACAGTGTATTTACCTCCCTTCTGTAAAAGAATCATTGTGAAGGAAAACATGAAAAAACATAACCTTTTTAAAAGGCACACTTTAACGGACATGCAATGCTAATGTATTTTGCATCACAAGCAGCATTTCAATCTCATTTCTGTTCCAGGGGTTCACTGCGGCCCCTTCTCCGCGTCTTAAATTCACAGAAAACACGTCACCCCACTTTTTTCCGTCTCAGTCTCCCCTCCCTCTCCTAATTGCTCTAGGACCAATCTGAATAATAAATAGCACATTAGGTCTGGGGCTCAGAAACTCAGGGCACTGGTAGAATCTAACAGACCAAAAACATGTCAGCCTGGCTGACGTGGCTCAGTGGTTGAGCATCGACCTATGAATCAAGGGGTCACGGTTCGATTCCAGTCAGGACACATACCTGGGTTTTGGGCTGGATCCCCAGGGTGGGGCATGCAGGAGGCAGCCAATCAATGATTCTCTCTCATCACTGATGTTTTTATTTCTCACTCCCTCTCCCTTCCTCTCTGATATCAATAAAATATTTATTTAATGTTTCAACCAAGATTTAAAAAGTTCATGAAAAAAACAATTACTATCAAAGTACAAATGAAACTAAAAATCAAATACCATATGATCCAGCAAGCCTAATTCTGGGTATTTATCTGAAGGAAATAAAATCTGGATCTTGACACTATGTCTGCACTGCCGTGTTCACTGTAGCATCGTTTGCAATAGCCAACATATGCAAACCACCAAATATCCAGGCAGATGAATGGATAAAGAAAAGGTGGTGTGTCTATATACCATGGACTATTATTCAGCTTTAAGAAAAGAAGGAAATCCTATTATTCTTAACAACATGGATGAACCTGGAGGACATTATTGGTATATTAAACTGAGATAAGCCAGACACAGAAATATAAACACTCTATGATCCCACTTATATTTGGAATTTGAGTCAAAATCACAGAAGCAGAGAACAGAACAGTGGAAGTCAGGGGCTGGGAGATGGGAAAATGGGGAAATGCAGGTCAAAGGGTACTGGGGTAGGCAGTTAGACAGGCATGAGCAGAGAAAAGACAATGGGCCAGGTACATATAAGGTCACCAGGCGGAAAGCTCCAGGTGCCTAGCAACAAGCAAAACGGTGAAAACAAGTACCTAGCCCCAAGGGTAACCTTTCCTCCCCTAGCATACCCCTGGTCATGCAGTTTAATCCCCTGACCTCCCATAGTGCTGGCCAGGCAGTTCTGATCTTCCCCTGACCTTTCCTCCCTTGGCATGTTGCTAGTCTTGTGGTAGATGCCCTGGGGGAAATGGATAAGGGGCCAGAGAATAGCCCTTAAGCACTAAGCCCCTAAGACATGAGGTTCTGAGCCACATCAGATACATCTAGGCCTCGGTTGTGTTTCAGCTCCAGGACCAGAAAAGCAGCAAATCTAGACAAGGGCTGCCATGGCTGCCATCAGATCCAGCTGCAATGACTAATGACCCTGGTGCCAACCAATCAGGGAGACCTCGACCCTGAAAGGACACACCTGGAGAGCTGATGAATATTCTATGGCAGCAGCCACCAACCTTTCGGACCTCAGGGACCACCGGTTGGCGACCGCTATTCTATGGAACTCTTCCCTGAGGCCTCAGATAATTTTATCCTCAAGGCAGAGGACCCAGTATGGCTCTCACTAGGTAGCATGCCCACACCCCAAGTTTGAGTTTCCCTTCTCTCTCTTCTCTCTTCTCTCCCCTCCCCTCCCCTCCCCTCCCTTCTCTCTCCTCTCCTCTCCTCTCCTCTCCTCTCCTCTCCTCCCTTCCCCCTCCCCCTCCCCCTCCCCTCCCCTCCCTTCTCTCTCCTCTCCTCTCCTCTCCTCTCCTCTCCTCTCCTCCCTTCCCCCTCCCCCTCCCCCTCCCCTCCCCCCTCCCCCCTCTCCCCTCCCCTTCTCTCTCTCTCTCTCTCTCTCTCTCTCTCTCTCTCTCTCTCTCTCTCTCTCTCCTTCCTTCTCCCGTAAGCTCTAAGGGCTCCTTCTTTTGCCTCTGTAACTTGTTTCCTGAGCTCATTTCTTCTACGACTCACTTCTACTTCTGTGACTTTCTAAATAAGCTTTGCTTTATAGGTTGAGTCTTGGCTCTGAATTCTTTCTTAGCCAGAACTCAAGTACAGAGGTTGCTGAACCCAGGTCTGGTCTGACTCTATGGTGCTACTGTCGCCGCCAACAGTACCAAGTGTTTCAGTTACGCAAGGTGAGAATCCTGGGGATCTAATGCACAGAATGCTGGCTACAGTTCTCAATGCTGTACTGTGTACTTGAAATTTGCTAAGAAGGTAGATCTTACATGTTCTCACCACACAAAAAATAAAGAAAAGGGGTATGCGAAGTAGTGATCATTTCACAGGGTATATACATATACCAAAACATCAAGATTTTACACCTTAAATATATACCATTCCGATGTGTCAATTATACCTCAATAAAGCTGAACTTTTAAAAAATCAACCACTAAAGCAATGACAGGAAACTATAATATCAAAGAGTATGACTAAAAGCCCAGAATTATGCTGCCACGGAACATGCCAGCTCACCTGAAACGGATATTTATTTTGACAGGGAATGACACCGTCATCATTCTTCACTACTTCCACACACTTTATTTTTGAAACATCAATAAATCCCTTTCTGTATTTTTTCTGTTGAAAGAAAGAAAAAAAGAACGATTACAATCATAAGATATAAGAAAATGTGATTAATGGTAGTATTTGTTAATGAAATCACTGACTCAATATATTATAATTTCTTAAAATTATTCAAAACACTAACACTCTGAGAACTCTAATCAAAATAATTAAATCCTTTAATTTCTAAAGATGAAATGGTTCTGTTCTTGCCCCCCAAAAGCTCTGGAACAGAACAATGGACTCCCTCTCATTGTTGCCTTCCCATCTCAGACACACATCTTAACTTCAACTTTTTTTTTATTCTTTACCAGAGGCCCGATGCACGGAGATTCATGCAAGAATGGGCCTTCCTTCCCCTGGCTGCTGGCACTGCCTTCGCTCCGGCCCGGAGGCACCTTTCCGCCTTCCCATGCTGCCCAGAGGCCTGGAGTGGCTGGGGCGGTGCGGAACGCCTGTGTCATCGCCATGCTGCCCACAGGCTTGTCAGCTTTGTTGGGTTAATTTGCATACTCGCTCCTGATTGGCTTCTGGTATTGTGGATGTATGGTCAATTTACATGTTTGTCTATTATTAGTGTAGATTGTTGGAAGTTTTACATATGTCTCTTTTTCTCCCATTGAGCTCTCCCCATGTACTCCCACCCCCCTTCTTCAACTTCTTGATGAGAGCCCCAAAAAGATAGCATCAATTACTGAAGCAAACTGTAGCCAGTTACCTGTCCCCTCCAGCACACAGAACCAGGAGGACGCAAGGTGGCCTTAGCACGTCCTCATAAAGCCTCCACTCAGACTCTCATTGAAGGTTCTACTTTCTCCCCTATTGCCCTCCCTCCCCCTGCACGGAAAATCTCCCTGCAGCAGACACCGAATGACATATCAAGATACCCCTCCCCACCAAAAAAAGCACTCACATCAACAGATTACTCACATGAGTAAGCTCACATTTGAGAATTTATCCCAGGAAAAAATCCAAAGGAGTACAAAATAGTATGTGCAAAGATAACTTGATATATTGTATCCATTAAAAATATTGCAAATACAATGTAGAAATAAAGAATGTTCGCTGAATAATATTAATTGAGACATGCCACAGATAAAGCTGTATAAAGACTAAGGCTACTTAGGGGACGGGATGGGGAGTAGATATACAGAAGAGAAGAAAAAATAGACAAATGAAGAAGTGTAGTATTGGGGGTAGCTCAGCCATTCCCTGGCCCCAGTCATTCAAGATTGCTTCATCTAATACTTTGAAATGCCCCTCTGGCCCCAATCTTTGAGGCCCCTACCCACTCCCAGGAACCTGCTCAGCACCCTGTCACCAAAGAACTTTCAGACCTGCCAACTGCCCCAGGCCACCAGCTCCCATCTGACTAGACTGCTCTGGAGGTCATTTCACCAGTACTTCTCCTGTCCCTTGCCCTCCCCTCCCCTCTTCTTCTCTCTCTCTTCCCTTCTCCCCTGCTCTACCCCCCCCCCCCCGCCCCCGCCTCACTAATCCCACACATCCCTTGACATTTTTGCACCCCTAGTCATACCTTTCCCTGTTCCTGCATGCCGGGCTGCAGAAGGTCAAAAAAAACACTGTCTCCTTGACACTTAGCCAGACCTTCACTGCTACATCTCGGTTCTTCTGTGTCCCTCTAGCAGAGAGAACACAGGGTTCTCCATGGGATCCTGGGTCTCATCAGAACACAGACCCTTCCCGGTCCCCTTCTTGCAGGGGACAACTGCCCACGACTTTATGGGGACGAGAGCTGCCATCCCACAGACACACCCCCAACCCCCTCCTCCTGCAGGTCCAAAGCATTTTAAGATTTTCCCTTTCATCTTTCATCCTGTTTCTAGGAGATTAAAAGGCTACAACAGTTAAGATACTGTAGGTGGTACTTTGCTCACAAAATTCCCCTCCTTTCACAGATGAGGAAAATGCAGCTCAGACTATTGACACACATTACCCAGCTGACCCCAACGTCCACTGGACCCTGGGATGCCCCAGCTGCCAGCAGGTGACAGAATTCGTGGAGAGAAGTCCCCAAGGGGCAGTCAGGGTTCTGGGCATGGACGGAGCTGTAGTCAGGAGAGGGGGAGGGACACTCTCCCCAGCCATGCCCTTCCAAGGCTTGTCCTTCCCCTGCCTAGAGCCACCTCCTCTCCCAGCCACACCAAGAGCCCTTCTTCTGGCCCTGCCACGGCCCAAACGCTTCTCTTCCCTTCCTGAAAGGAAATGTGATCGCACCCTCAGCCTTTCATTTCCTTCCCACCCACTCCTCCTTCACCACTTGCAATCTGCAGCCCACGTCACCACAGCCTGCTAAAGCCATTCTCAAAAACATCACCACGAACAAACCCAACCGCCTTTGCTCAGTGGTCATCGCTCACACCTTTCTGAGACATCTGGGGGTGCCGACACTCTTCTCCCTTAGTGGCCTTGACTTGGGGGGTCATCTGTTTTTCCTTCTCTCCCTTCCCTCAGTTTCCCACAGCGCACACCTGCCCCGTGTCAGCAACGGTGTCCAGGAATACACAAAGTCCAGATCGGGGAAGCTCACGTCCTAAGCGTAGAGTCCAACTATTGTGTCCTTTAATCCTCACGGCCACTCTGTGAGGTCAGCAATACCAGACACATTTCACAGAGGGAAGACACTAAAATTAAGCAACTTTCCCAACTCTACCTCTGAGACAGAAAAACAGTATTTATTACACAGGGTGGGGCAAAAGTAGGTTTACAGTTGTGAGCATGCAAAACAGAGTTTATTCTTGTATTATTATTGTATTATTTTCCACACAAACAACTGTAAACCTATTTGTGCCTGAGCCTGTAAAATATAGTTAAGTACCGTATATTAAAAAGATGCTAAGAGAATACAGAGGAACTCTGGCTTAAATGACAATTTGGGCAGAGAAATTCCGATGCATGGTAGGGAGGAAACGAACAGCACACGTGAAGAAAAACATATTCCAGAATGACCTCAGTTGCCTCATCTGTAACATGGAAATTATAACAGTATCTACTTCATAGGTACTATTGCAGAGCTCTGAGAATTAAATGAGTATTTGCAAAGTGCTTAGAAGAGTGTCTGACCTGTAGTGTGATATCTGTAAGTGTTTGCTATCTAAAATAAGTAGCAAAAACAACAACAACAAAACAATTTGATGGCTGATGCACAAGGTGCATGCAGCAGGATGGGGAGGTGATCGATCGGGGTCAGCTTATGAAGAACCCAGGGCCCCTGCTGAAAGGTCTGGCCAAACAAGGCCATCCCACCCCGTCCCTGGGGCCTGCACCAGTCAATGGCAGAAGAAAGCCAGAGCACCATCCTCCTACTGACCAGTCACACATCACTGCAGAAGCCTTAGACAATACTAACAGCAACAGAGGGTCAAACGACCCTCCATCCCCAACCCTGGAGAAAGTCACTGTTAACATCACGGGCTTTTCAGACATTGCTCTGGGATCGTGGACCACCTGTCAGCTCTCTCAGCCCTTGAGCCGTGGGCTATGTACAGTCTGCTTCCACAGCACCCTTCTCCACCCACCACCTGCCCCCGCGACTAAAGGCAGCTGTTAGATGCAGGCCCATCTATACAGAAGAGGGGCTGACTTTTATAGTGAGTTTACTTACACCCCCTGAGTTCATGTTCTGTGATTAGGTTAATTAATATAATTATGTTACTGTACTAGTATTTGGGCTTATTGATCCAAATACCTTGCTATGAAGTTGGAGGATGAAAGTTCGAATTTAGATTGCTCCTTCATGTTATCCATCCCACCAGCAAACACTGATGAGACATCCAGCACAGAGGCTTCAACGTTCTGGAAGGGGCTGAGGGTCTCCTCTGGAGGAGTTCACAGTAGCATGGTGGGTGGAGGGGTTGGGGGGATGACTCATCATCGAGGAATGATGAATGATGAAGTTGAAGTCAGTGAGCACGAGGAGGGGCCAGGAGAGGCTGGAGACGGTTCAGGGAGGAAGTGCTATTTGGATTTGGTTTTTAAAGGATAAGTAGGAGCGTTTCCTGTAGAGAAAGTGAAGAAAGAGAGAGGGAGGGGGCGGGGAAGCATTTATTTAGGGAACAGAAAGAAATTATGATTGAGGCTCAGAGTGGGGCAGGGGAAGTGTAGGAAATGACACCAAAAAGGTTGAGACCAAGTTAGAAAAATGCTTATATGCCAGACTAAGGAGTTTGATTTATTCTTAGCGGTTCTAAGCAGGGAGTGAGGAGTGTTAAATTGAGGTTTGTTTTCCCAAAAAGATATTAATGGCAGTGTGGGGGATGGGTGAAGGCAGGTGGCTAGCGGGGAGACTGCTACAGGAGTACAGGTGAGGACCCGGCTGGCCTAGCTCAGTGGTTGAGCTTCAACCTATGAACCAGGAGGTCACAGTTCGAGTCCCAGTCAGGATACATGCCCGGGTTGTGGACTCAATCCCCAGTGTGGGGCATGCAGGAGGCAGTCGATCAATGATTCTTTCTCATCAGTGATGTTTCTATCTCTCTCTCCCTCTCCCTTCCTCTCTGAAATCAATAAAAAAAAATTTTTTTAAAGAGTTCAGATAAGGGATAATGAGGTGGTGAGCCCAATAAGTAAGGTGAGAGAAGCAGGGATGCCAGAGTATTAGGAGGTAGAGTCCACATGACTTTGTGATCAATTAGAGTTGGGGATTAAGAGGGGAGAAGCAGTTCAGGAGCCTCAGGGATTCTGAGTTTGAGTGCCGTAGACAGATACCATAACCCACCATAGGACTGCTGAGGGAGAACCAGGTTTGAAGGCAAGGCTGGGAATGCTGTTTGAGTTGACTACTAGACAGCCAGGTGGATATGTTTGGAGGGAGCTGCTCAAACTCAGACATGCTTAGCACTGTCTTTATATAGTTCCAGAGAATTCTGCTTTTCATAAGACATATACAGTATATTTAGTAGTGCATGACTCTAGGCCAGGGGTGGGCAAACTTTTTACTCGAGGGACACAATGGGTTCTTAAACTGGACCGGAGGGCCAGAACAAAAGCATGGATGGAGTGTTTGTGTGAACTAATATAAATTCAAAGTAAACATCATTACATAAAAGGGTACTGGTCTTTTTTTTTTTTTTTAGTTTTATTCATTTCAAACGGGCTGGATCCGGCCCGCGGGCCGTAGTTTGCCCACGGCTGCTCTAGGCACACCTCAGGGTAACCCTGAGAGGTTAGGCAGGACCGAGGAAGAAAAGGGTGGAAAAATTAAGAAACTCATCCTAGGAAACCCTGAGGTAAGACATGTACACCCCCAAAAATAGAAAAGCCATGTACACCCCAAACACCTTGCTTCTTCACACCTGGCCCTCACACTCTGGTTAGGCAGTTAATACCGAGAAAGAACACATAGCATACAGTTTATCTCTACTTCTTCTTAGAATTCCTTCGATAAGAAAATTACTTCATGATCACTGATGTGTGCTATATATTACTGCTAATATTGCGGCCCAAGAAGAAATATTCAAGATCATTGCTTTTTTCACGTGAAGTTTTTCTTCTATTTCTATAGCCTTCACCCTGCCCACTAGACTAACAATCCCAATGAAGCTGAGACCTCCTCTTACTCATCTTTGAATCCTCCGAGCTGAGAAGACTGCTTGGCATTTAGTAGAAGTATATTAACACATTGTATGCGGGAAATGTGTTTACACGTTTTACGTATTTATACGTTCTACCAGTGTAGTAGAGCGCGGGACACGTATTAATACGTTTTTTACAGACTAGCGGTAGAATGCGGGTAACGTATAAATACGTAAACTAAAGTTATCGTAATTTTACAGAACGTTGCCATTTGCGCAAAAATGGCCCGCACCACCTGTTAGCGCGCGATAAAAACTACCCGCAAACAATGTGTTAAGCAGTATGTTGAGCCGGTCTGCAAAGAAGTATGAGTGACACTCTATGTGTGTGTGTGTGCATGTGCGCACAAGCATGCATAGGCCATATATATATATATATATATATATATATATATATATATATATCAACACTAATAAAAGAGAAAAATGGTAATTGGCGTACGACGATACCCTTTTCATTGGCTAATCAGGGCTATATGCAAATTAACTGCCAACTATGATTGGCAGTTAACTGCCAACAAGATGGCGGTTAATTTGCATATGTAGGCACAATGCAGGGAGGCGAAAGGGAAAGCAGGAAGAAGCCCCCTGCCACTGACAGTGATCGGAAACCCAGGGGGGAGCTAAGAACTGGGGGGCAGGGCAAAGGCGGCCCTGGGGCCGCCTTTGCCCTGCCCCCCAGCCATGATCGGAGAATCAGGCGCCTTTGCCGCCCTGGCCAGTGATAGCAGGAAGTAGGGGTGGAGCCAGCGATGGGAGCTGGGCACGGTCGAAGCTGGCAGTCCCGGGAGCTAGGGGTCCCTTGCCTGGGCCTAAAGCGGAGCCCACGATCGCGGGGGGCCGCTGCCGCTGCAGGTCCCCGCTGCCCGGGCCGGACGCCTAGGCCAGAGGCGTTAGGCCTGGGCAGGGGCGGAGCCTGCAACCGCGGGGAGCTGGGGGTCCCCTGCCCAGGCCTGACACCTCTGCCGGAGGCCTCAGGCCTGGTCAAGGGGCCGATCCGGTGATTGGTGATCGGAGGGTGATGAGGGTCAACTCCTCTGGCCGAGGCATCAGGCCTGGGCGGGGGGCGGAGCCGGGGATTGGGGGGATATGATGGTCCCCTTTCCCAGGCCTGAAGCCTGGGTCAGAGGCGTCAGGCTTAGGCGGGGGGTGGAGCAAGCGATCAGAGGGAGATGGGAGTCCCCTGCCCAGGCATGATTCCTGGGCCAGAGGCCTCAGGCCTGGGCGGGGGCCAGAGCCAGTGATCGGGGGGAGATGGGAGTCCCCTGTCCAAGCCTGACACCTCTGGCGGTGGCGTCAGGCCTGGGCAAGGGGCCGATCAGGTGAACGGAGGGTGATGGGGGTCTATGCCTCTGGCTGAGGCATCAGGCCTGGGCAAGGGGCTGATCCTGCGATTGGAGGGTGATGGGGTCAACGCCTGAGGGCACCCAGTATGTGAGAGGGGGCAGGCTGGGCTGAGGGACACTCCCACCCCCCACACCCAGTGCACGAATTTCGTGCACCAGGCCCCTAGTATTATAATATATAAGTATGTATATGTGTGTGTGTATATATATATGTATACACACACACACACACACACACACACACACACATATATATGTATGTATAGCCAGCGACTCGTTGCTATGACACCCACTGGGGCCAGCAAACCTGCCCAATCAGAAGGTGGAGCCAGCCGGCCAACCTCCCACAGCCCCTCCACAGCCAGCCCTGCACCCCATCGGCCCCCCCACCCCAATCTGGGGCAGGGCCCATTGGCCAATCGCCTTCAGCCCCTCCCCCCAGCCGGACCGGCCAGCCGACATCCCGCCGTCTTCTCCTCCGGAAAGGCCCGGCCCCAGTCCGCCCCAATAGGGGCCAGGCCAGCCGGACCCCACCTGTGCACGAATTTGTGCACGGGGACACACTAGTCTATAATAAAAAAAAAACACACACAAAAAAACCCCGTAATATGCTAATTAGATCAGCTGTCCTTCCAGATGACTTTCTGGATGAAGCCAGGGCTGCGAGGGAAGCCCGAGTCCTGGGTGCCTGCTGGCAGCCAGAGGAAAGCCTGGGTCCTGGGTGCCAGAGGGAAGCTGGTATCAGCAGCCTGGGAAAGGAAGGCCTACTCTTGCATGAATTTCATGCATCAGGTCTCTAATATATATATCTCCTTTCTTGCACATCTTTTGTACATTTCACAAAGCTTGAGATCTTGTCCCCCAGCAAGTCTTACAAGGTACAGTGTTTTTCTTTTATTTCCAGAATACTTGGTATTTTTAAAATATCAATACTAAACTAACAAAATTTAAAATTTTTAAAGACACACAAGTATCCAGAGCCAGCCCCAGGGGAATTTGAGAAGTCAGCTGTTAATCTTCAAGATATCCTCATGTCCACCTTCCACACCCTTCCCCCGGATGTCCACTCTGCACAGTGAAAGATACACCAGAATTTTCCTCCACACTGCAAATGACCCTCCCTTTTTCCCGTCACAACTTTTATTCTTAATGTGGCAATTCCCAGCTGCCTGCCACAGAAGGAACTGGCTGCATGCATCACCTTTGCATTGCAATAGGACCTCAGGTAGGGAGCGTGAGCCTTGAAGACAGGCAGACCCTGACTCTAGTCTCTGCTTTGCCACTCAGAAGTCCTATGGTGGAGGGCAAGCTGTCTCCTCTCAGGTCCTTTCTCTGTAGGAATAGGATAATACTACTCACTTTGTTTCGCTTTTAACAGGAATAAAAAGATAAGCGTACATAGGTGCTCAGCACAGCGTCTGGCCTGGGAAAGTCACTTGCCGGGGTCCAGCCCCAGCGGGTCCAGGGGTCCCCAAAGGTGTAGACGGAGTCGGCGAAGAAGGAATGACACGGAGATAGCGTTCAGTTGATCAGCAGCCTAGCCAGGATCTCTAGCCCGGATCTCCAGCCAAGTTCTGGTCTGGATCTCCAGAGAGGTTCTGCTTCGGATCTCCAGCCAGGTTCTGTGGCCATGTTCCCTCGCTAGGTTCTCCAGCCAGGTTCTGTCCAGGCTCTCCAGTCAGGTTCAGTGTCCAGGTTCCAGTCAGGTTCTCCTGCCAATCTCTGTAGTCAGGTTCAGCCCAGGATCCCTTGCCATGTTCTCCCGCTAGGCTCTGTCTCTAGGCTCCGAGGCCAGTCCCTCTCCAGGATCCTCCGGCATGCTCTCTCCAGCAAAGTTCTTCTGTCTCTAGGCTCCGTGTAGGTTCTGTCTTCTTGATTCTGTTCTGAGTTCTGAGTCTTTCTGTCTTGTTACAACTGTATTTATACCAGTTGATTTAATCCTATCAATCTCTATTACAAAGGTTAGGGCGTTTCTTATCTCCATTCCAGGGAGAAAAGATTATGTAGTTTAAGCATGATTGTTCGTAGTTAAAGGGATTAATTACCCGCCTGGCACTTAGTTGAGGGGTTTTATTCCCTCCCTAACTTCAGGGGAAAATCCCTACCTGGGGATTCAACCTTTCTCGGAGAGGTGACCTTGGTTAAAACACAGCGCCAAGAAGGTGAGCAAACATATTAAGAACAGTATGCCATATATGCCAGGTCCCTTGAAACAGCAAGGATGGACCGGCTCCCGGCAGTCACTCCCTAAATGGCAACATTTACTATTAATTAGTTTTCACAACAACGCCAAGAAGTTGTTAGGAAAGAGCAGTTATGAGACTGGCTAAGAGGCTGAGCCAGAATTGAACCCAGATCTTTCAATATCACAAAAGCCTTTACCTGACTCCAGGTCTCTCAAGCTGGAATATTTTTGGATGCTTATTATAAAAAAGAAAATTATTATATGTCAAAATCTAACAAGTATAGAGCACTCACTATGAACTAGGCACTGTGCCTCTTCATGTGGATAATTCAGTGAATCTTCATATAACAGGAGAACTCTTGCCACCCCATTTAACAGATTAGAAAATGAGAACTTAGAGAATATAATTAGCTTGCCAAAAGTCATAATAAGACCAAAAAAGGTCACAATAAACCAAGATTTGACCTCTAATTCCAACACTGAATTCTTAAGTGCCCATTGACCTTGATACCATTTTACTAAGTACAAACATAAACTCAGTGGAAATTCCCTATGCTTATAGCTCTTAACAACTATAAGACCAAAGCCATTCACAAATTAAATACAAACGGAGCTATACAATAAATAAGATTAAATGAACCCCATTACTTGAGTGAGATGGATGGAAGGGTTTGCTGGAATTGAAACTCTCTCCCAAAGCCAGTTCTTCTGGTGTCCACGTGCTCTGTGCCCTGTGATGCCCTCTCCTGCCCTTTCAATTCCAACCATGGAACCTCTGCTTGCACACACCCTGCCATCCTGTCATTAGGCCTCCATTTGGCACCACTAGATTGTTTTGTGTTCATTCAGCCTGTTCTTTCTCAAGAGGGCATAACAATGAAAACAGACCACAAATACAACCCCAAAGATGGCTGCTGGCACGGCAGAGTTTAGAGACAAGGGACCCTCCAGAGCAGTGGTTCTCAACCTTCCTAAAGCCGCGACCCTTTAATACAGTTCCTCATGTTGTTGTGATCCCCAACCATAAAATTATTTTCGTTGCTACTTCATAACTGTAATTTTGCTACTGTTATGAATCGTAATGTAAATATCTGATATGCAGGATGTATTTTCATTGTTACAAATTGAACATAATTAAAGCATAGTGATTAATCACAAAAACAATATGTAATTATATATGTGTTTTCCCATGGTCTTAGGTGACCCCTGTGAAAGGGTCATTCGACCCCCAAAGGTTCGCAACCCACAGGTTGAGAACCGCTGCTCCAGAGAATACAGACAAAACACATATTACATACAATAATATATCAATAAAATTCCTAGAACTTGCCGTCCTCAGCAGATAGACAGCACCAACACCTACTGCTAACACTACATGCCAACGCGACCTTCAATCACCAAAGATTGATTATGACTTCCTTCTACCTTCAGCAAGGCCTAGAAGCCAAAGGATCACGATGGAGATTTTTTTAAAGTGCAAAATTTCTTAACCGCAAGGATTTTACAACCAGACATTTGTTAAGGTTAAAGAGAGGAATGATGATACGGACAATAAAAGTTCAGATGGGTCAATACTAAAAGGCTAAGGAGTTCCAATTAACTCTTGAAAAAGGAAGAAAGATGGCACATTCTACACTAAAAATCGCAAATGAGCCAAAAAGCCTATTCTGTGCATGAGGGTAGCTCTTCCCTTTCCATTCAGAACAGAGTTAAAAGAATAGAACTCAAGTGCAGCAGGACACATCAGCCAGGAGACGCAAGGAAAACCTCAGGAGGGATTTTGCCTTTCTCCTGTGGCTATTGGGAATAATTTTAATGGAGACCTTCCTGGTATCAAGAGAAGTAGAATAAATAAAATATAAAGTCATTTCCAACTTGATGGTTCTATAATCAAATGCCCTCTCTTTACCAATGACTAAATTCTGGTGAAAAATGAAAGAAAGCAAAAATGAAAACTTGGCATCCTAATATTTTTTCCTCCCTTCAACCAGCTCATAATCAGAATTTCTGACATAGGAACTTCACATTTTGTAAAATGCTTTTAAACAAACAAACAAAAAAAGCACATTTACATTAAGAAGCCAGTAGTTATAGACATGGGCATGAAGAGTTATGAAAATGATAACTTTTAATGTACTATCCAGAATAAAAACAGGATGTTGAAAAATCTCTATAAATTTATAAGAAATCAAAAGGCAAAAAATTCCATTTCTAAAATCACAGAATAAACTTCATATTAGATTGTGCTGATGTAAATTATTATAAAGTTTCTGGAGTTTGTTTTTTGTCTGTTTGTGTGTCTTACTGTATTTAAAGCTTTAGCTCTAGCTTGTTTGTTTTTTCCTGAGTGGTCATTCCTCTTATGACTTTGCTATACTCTTGGCAAACCCTCTTCCCAACTCCCCAAGGCACTTCTAAAAGCTGGTACCAGGTATGTTTATGACAGTTGAAAGCAAAACATACTAACATTTAAGTGTTTTTAAATAAATCTAAAAGTGATTTACCTATTTAAATTTTTAAAATTAGTAAAAAATGGAATGAGTTATATAGAAATAAATGTATGTGGATCCTTCATAAGTTTCATGTAACAGACTTCCCAATTCAAGAAATTCCAGAATTAATACATTCAATCCAAAGATTACAAATGCTTTGGAGTAGCGACGGTGCCAGTGATCTGAGATAGCCATGTTTTCCTCTTCTCCCTCAGTGCCCAGATAGGCTGCATTTTTCCATTCGTTCAGGCAAGGCCACAGGACTGAGCTCTGGCCAAGGGAGTGGAGATGGAAGTGGTGAAACTCCACTGCCTGCCTCTAAAACCTTCCGCCCATTGACCATATTCCATCTCCTCCCTTGCCTCCCAGTTGGATGTAGAAGACCCAGTGGAAGATTCCACCAGACAAGACTACAAGACAATGGACTGCTAACAGGCACAAGATTTCTGTTTGGGGTAATGACTATGTTCTGAAATTGATTGTAGTGATAGTTGCACAGCTCTGTAGACATACTATAAACCACTGAATTGCACAACTTAAAGGGGTGAATTGTATGTGAATTATATATCAATAAAGCAGTTTATAAAACAAACAAATAACAACAAAAACAATGGTGCCACTAGATGGAAGGAGCCTGGATCCCTGAATCTCCATGTGGAAGGTAGTTAAACATAACGTAAGCAAGAA
This sequence comes from Myotis daubentonii, assembly GCF_963259705.1. Classification (NCBI taxonomy): domain Eukaryota; kingdom Metazoa; phylum Chordata; class Mammalia; order Chiroptera; family Vespertilionidae; genus Myotis; species Myotis daubentonii. Next base: position 203,489,795 of record NC_081840.1, on the reverse strand, counting down.
ATAAACCTTCTATTTGTAAACTTGTTGGGTTTGAGGGGACTGTATATTACGGTAGTGAGCTACCTTGAATAAGAAGATCCCATATCTCAGCTGCTCAATACTTCAGACTCTGTATCCAGAAAAGGAACATGTTGAACTAAATCGGTATATCCGAAAGCACGCTATATGTTGTTAACTGAGATGGTTTCAGGTGGGATTTGAACAAACATTTACTTTTATTGTATTTAGTTTTATGGTTACCTTTTATTAATGGTTTTTCACTTATTTATACAGTTTTCTTTTAATAATCAGTGTATTTAAGGAATAAATGTGAAATTATTCAAAGGAAAACATTAAGCAAATTACTACATTACTATACAAATATATGTCAAAATAATGTAAGTCATATGCATAAAGACTAAAGTTTGGGCAATACTGGGTTAAAATATCTTCCTATCCAAGTCTAAGAGGTCTTGATTTTTTGTATTTGTCACTGTATTCCTCCAGCACCTGCTCTGCCTGGTATGGTTCCTGCTGCATGAGTGAACTGATTTCTGTGAAGCAGGATTCGATCCATAGGTATACATTCAGCTGGAACCCCCATGAAGGTTACACATAACGATCCTTAGCCACCTCTCCTCAGTGACAAGCATTCTGGCATGAGTCCCAGAAGCCTACTGGTTCCTACCGCCATCAAGTTTCAATATCAGAAAATGCAGAAACAGGGAATGAATTTTTATAGCAACATTTTGTTTCTGGGGCAGACTTCCCACCCAGACACATTTCCTGCCTAGAATGGTGCATGGGGAAATGTTTCACTAGGAAATAACTTATATGAAACTTGGTGTTGGGAGTTAGGCTCTGAATCTGGCAGCATAGGTAAGACTGATGAGATTCTGTGGGGTGAACTTAAAAATACCAAATAAGAGCATCTGAATTAACTCAGATTCAAATAATAAACATAATAATAAATAACGTTTAAACAGCACTGAGGGCCAGGTACTACCCCATGAGGTTACATAAATTAATGCTCATAAAGCACTCAGCACAATGTAATCACTAATATAAGTTATTTAGTATAATTATTTGTGCCTTTAAATATAAGAATTCTAAAATATTTCTGTATTAAACTTTTTCCTCCACAAATAGATTCTTAGTTTTTTCAACCATGCAGTCTCTGATTTGTTATAAAACTTAGCCAGAAAAAAGGATTTAACAGAGATCTTTTAAATATTAGTGGCTTTTACACTGTTTCTTTAGGTTAATATATCAGCTTTTTTTTCCACTTTACCCTTGGAGGATTTCAATAAATATTCCAAGAACTCAAAAACTACAGGAGTAGACAATTAAACTTGACTATAGTGCATAAAATATTACAGAACTAGAGAAAAAGGATAATAGCAGAACACTCTTTCTCTTGAAACAAAACAATATTTTAAATAGTTATTTTTAAAAAGTAATTTAGTCCTATCTATCAATTACCATAGAAATGCAGGAAGACTCCACTCCAGCAAACTACTTAGGACAATATTTGCTGAGCATCAACTATATGCTAGATAATGTGCTAAACACAACAGATGTGAAAGTTAAAAAACATAGGCACTGTATTTACTCAAGAGAAATGAAGGCCTCTGACCACATAAAGACATATACAAGAATATTAATAGCAACTTTATTTGTAATAGCAGAGAACTTAACACAACCCAAAAGTCCATCAACAGGTGAATAAGATAAAAATTTGTGGTATGGCCAGACAATGGAATTCTTCAGAGTACTAAAAAGTGGAATACTGGTGAGACAAAATGGATGTGCCATGGAATCTCATTTCTCGAATGTCTCCCATCTCAAACAATTCGCTTCTCAACCGGAAAACCCTTTCATGCTGTTGCTTGTTTGATGAGTCACACATCTCTCAGGTGACAAAGGTGAGTCAGTTTATCACTGTTAAAATCTCAGGATATTGTGCTGTGAATATTTTCATGGGGTTTTTTTTTTTGCCTTTGTTGCTGCTTATAATTATTGTGACATTTTCATTTTTTTACTGTATATTTCCTTTTTGCTAAATTTTCATTTACATTTCATGTCCTTTTTGTTTTTTTAAAGTGTTTAATAGGTTAAACAGCACAACAGACATGTACTGTATATAAGAAAGGTTAAAACAGGGAATCATTTGGGAGTCTGGAATGGATTAATTCAATTTACATTATTTCTAATAGGAAAAAAATGATTCGAACAGCCTTCTGGAACCTTCTTGAATTAAGTTCAAGAAACGAGGTTCCTGTATTTCAAAATAGTATGCTGGATGAAAAAAGCTACAGCATTTTATTTTTATTTTTTTAATGTATTTTCATTTATTTTTTTAATGTATTTTATTGATTTTTTACAGCAAGGAAAGGAGAGGGATAGAGAACTAGAAACATCAATCAGCTGCCTCCTGCACACCCCTTACTGGGGATGTGCCTACAACCCAGGTACATGCCCTTGACCGGAATCGAACCTGGGACCTTTCAGTCCACAGGCCGACGCTCTATCCACTGAGCCACACTGGTCAGGGCAAAGCTACAGCATTTTAAAAAGAGCACATGTTATATGAGTTTGCTTATTCTAGAATTCTGGTATATCCGAACTAATCTATAGTATCAATAATCAGATCAGTGATTATCTAGGGGGAGCGGGAATGAGAGGGGAGGTATGAAATACAAAGAGGTATGAGGATATGGGTATGTTACGAGGTGATGGATATGTTACGAGGTGATGGATATGTTCATTATCTTATGATAGTGATGGTTTCACAGCTATATACATGTCAAAATTTATCAAATAATACAATTTAAATATAGGCAATTTACTCCCTATTGATTATACCCCAATAAAGTTGAAAAAATATGGTTACTGCCCTCAGGGACCTTGAAACCTGGGAAGTGTTGGAAACTATGAAATTCTTTGCTAGAACCTTAGTGTTCTAAATCACAGACTTAAAAAAGAACAAGGAACAAAAGGAATGAAAGAGAACAATAGGTACGACGACTAAACAAAATAGCTTCAGTTTATAATGGGCCAGAAATAGGCACTCAATCAGCTCTCATTTAAATGAAGGATTTATCCCAAGAGAGAGAAAACTCATCCATTCATTTGATTCATCCAATATTATATGAATTTCTGGTTAAAAAATATATTGAACACCTCCCCACCCCCAAAACTGGTATCTGATCATATCTTCTTCTTTCTTCCTTTCTCATCACCGCCTTCTTTGAGGCAGGCATGACAAAGCTCAGTGAAGACATACCCACCTGCCTCCTCAGCACCAACAGCAGTGCCTGGTGTGGGTAGCCTGGCACATGGCAGGTGCCCAATGACTTTGTGAATAAGTCAAGGGATGAAAGAGGACATGGATGGATAGGAGGGGTGTCGGCTAAGTGGGGAGAAGGCCTTCATCAGGTCTACTTTCACCACATCCAGTCACAGCCATCACTTTTTCTTGGCTAAACTATTTCAGAGACGAGTTGTGGCTGGCTTGATTTATACCATACCAGGTGGGCACAGGCATGCCAAGAGTCTCCAGGACTTAAGAGGCCCTGCTTCCTCTGCCCTTTGTTCCACTGTCACGTTACAATCCTCAGAGATGCTCATAGCCACTGCCAGGGACCCTCCTCAGCCACAGAGATGGCAATCATGGGACGTCACTGCAAATTTCAACTTGCTTTTTTAAGCAGCAAAAGAGAAGGCAGGCACTTTAACCTAGATTTCAGTCTTGGGTTTGTACGGTTAACACTGACTAGTAAGTAGCACTTTGCATCTGTACTAAAGATTCTGTGTGCCTGGGTCTGTGTGAGTGTGAATGTGTGCTGGGGTCCAACCCCAGCAGGTCCAGGGGTCCCCAAAGGTGTGGACGGAGTCGGCGAAGAAGGAATGACACAGAGGCAGCGTTCAGTTGATCAGCATGGTTGGGTTCTCTTGCCTGGTTCTATTGCCAGGTTCTATAGGTTCTCCAGCCAGGTTCTGTCCAGGTTCTCCAGCCAGGTTCAGTCACCAGGTTCTAGTCAGGTTCTCTTGCCAATTTCTGTAGTCAGGTTCAGTCCAGGATCTTTTGCCATGTTCTCTCGCTAGGTTCTGTCTCTAGGTTCTGAGGCCAGTTTCTGTCCAAGATCTTTTGCCATGTTCTCTCCAGCGAAGTTCTTCTGTCTCTAGAGAACGTTCTGTGTAGGTTCTGTGCCTAGGTTCTGAGTGTAGGTTCTGTGTTCTGAGTTCTGTCTGTCTCTGTCTTGTTACATCTGTATTTATACCAGTTGATTCAATCCTATCAATCTCTATTACAAAGGTTAGGGCGTTTCTTATCTCCATTCCAGGGTGTAAAGATTATGTAGCTTAAGCATGATTGTTCATAGTTAAAGTGATTAGTTACCCGCCTGGCACTTAGTTGAGGGGTTTTATTCCCTCCCTAACTTCAGGGGAAAATCCCTACCTGGGGAAACAACCTTTCTCAGAGAGGAAACCTTGGTTAAAACACATAGTGCCAAGAAGGTGAGCAAACATTTTAAGAACAGTATGCCATGTATGCCAGGTCCTTTGAAACAGCAAGGATGGACCGGCTCCCAGCAAAGTGTGCCTGTGTGTGAGTGTGAGTGTGAGTGTGTGTGTGCATGTCCTGAGGCTCCTCAGTGGCTACTTCAGGTGCTCGGGAGTTTGTTTTTTAATGACCCTTTATAGCTTTATGAAAGTGGAAACAGCTACAATCACACAAACACAATCTCTTATCAAGAGGAACTTGGGTAGATAAGCTTTGTGAGTTTCTGGTGGGTGAGAGTGGGTGCTCAGCAAGCAAAGCACGATAAAAAACTCAATTTCCGGAACACGTGGTGGGTGGCAGTGACAACTAGTAATGCCGACACACGGTGACATGCTCTGTGGCTTGTGCATGTGGCATGAACCTACTGCTGCAGCACCAGTACCCCTGTGCCAGTATTCCCGCCATGGCCACATGGACTGATGAAGGGATAATGACAGCTCTGGGAGCAGGAAAGCCCTGTGACCATGGCCCCACAGCCTCACCCTAGGAGGCTGAGCCAGGACTTACAGGCAGGACTGGTTCTGGGCAGTAGAAAATTCCAAAGGCCTCTAGGGAATTTTACCTCCACATGGCCCATACCAGGCCAGTTCCTCCACTCAGAAAAACCCCTCTCTCTGCTTATCTGATGTGAATGGAAGGCAAGTATGAATTGGAAACACCATTGATTTAAAGTGGAACTGAGCTTTGCTAGGGTCCTGAAAAGGGGAGCATTGACCTGGTCTTTACGTGAGCTTCTTCTACTGGACCACACAGAAGATTTCTCCAGCTCTCTCCGTGTTAAAGGGACCGCACTGCAGTTTGCTTTCTAAATACCTTTATGTGTTCGTTATTAAACTGCATATGTGGGCAGCTTCCCTGTAATGCCTGCCGCCCCAGAGGGAGCAACAACCCCTCCTATTTTCCCCCCTGAAAAGATCACTGGCTGCGCTGGGAAAAGTTCCTTCTTTTGCTTCTAGGGTGGTTTTGAGGAATGAAAGGGGGAGTGAGTGGGAGAGTGAGGAGGTGGACGTGGGGACAAGGAATCACCATGGGAACGCTGGCCAGAAAGAGAAAACATGTACCTTCGATCGAAGTCTCTAGGAAGAGAAGATGAATTGGCCATCAGTTCTCCTCTCAGTAACATATTCAAAGAGAAGTATATAGAGTATACAGAAATGGATTTCTGTGGGCTTAATGGGTTCACATCACTGCTTTTACTAGGGTTTTTATGGGAATATTAACTTTGTGTTACAATTGATCAATTTCTGGAAAACTCTTGTAGCACAACCCCTCAAGTGGGAATATTCTAGGGATAAAATCATTATTATTATTTTGGTCAATCCTCACCCAAGGATATTTTTTAATTGCTTTTTTTTTTTTTAGAGAGAAGAGTGGAAGGGAGGGTAAGAGACAGAGAGAGAGAAGCATCGATGTGAGAGACACACATTGATTGGTTGCCACCCGCATGAGCCTCAACCAAGGCTGGGGATCAAGCCTGCAACCGAGGTACATGCCCTTGACCAGAATCAAACCCAAGACTCTTCAGTCCACGGTTGACCCTCTATCCTCTGAGCCAAACCGGCTAGGGCTAGAGATAAAATTATTTTTAAAACAATTTCGTCCATGAACTGGGTATGCTGGATGACATCAAGGAGGTTCTGTTGATATGTTTTGAGGTGTGGTGATAGCAGTAAGGTTCTACTGAAGATAATGGAGGTGGGGGAAGTATGAGTCAGGGTTATTGGGTAGAATGGTGGGTACATGAGGGTCACTGTACTATTCTGTCTACTTTTGAATATGTTTGAAACTTTCCATAATAGAAGTCAAAAATACTTCTTTCCATCACATTTTTTGAAATCCTGATCGAAGCTGTGGTTGGGTCTACTTACAATTTTTTATGAAACTACAGAAAGAAATGTACCATTATAAACAGATAAAAAGTGGGGATGAGCACATTACTTGCCTGCTACTAGTAAAGCTCTGGCCATCCTGTGGTAATGTGCCACCTGGATTCAGAAGAAGAAACAGCAATCCCTGATGTTTACACAACTGTCTTAGAGGTCATGTTTACACGGCCTCTTGCAACCATCGATCTCCATAGTTAATTATATGTACTACTGACCTTGCTGAAATCATGAGTTATTCAACATCTGCATTATACAAATGTGGCACTAAGGTTAAACCTACTCACCAAGGACAAGTGAAGATATAGAATTCCAGGCTGCAGAGCTCTCTTTATTGGCTATCCCAGCTGGGGGCCACAATTAAACTATCCATGCCCTCTTCGTTTGCTATTGCTGATGCACTTAACTCTCAAATACTCTAGTAAAAATTAATGCAAGTTGCAAAATATATGGACACTCTGAGAGATGCCCCTCCATGCCGAATACAAGCCCCCCAGCCCAGGAGCCAGGCCACTGACTGCCAGCCCAGCAGCACCTGCAGTGGCGGCATAATCTGTTGGATTTTCTCTTCCTTGACCCCTTCGCCTCCCCTCCAGCAGTGCAGAGGTAGCACATCACACCCCCTTGATAGCAACCAGTCTTGGAAGGCTTTCGAGGAACCTGTAGGAGTAACCGTAGTAACGACACCGAGTATCCCTGAAACCTCCGTATTACCAAGCACAGGCTTTCGAGTGGATTCAGAAAGAGAGTTTCTATTGGCTTCTGTTATCTATTCATAAGGTGAATTAGGTCAAACCATAGAAACTGCCATTTTTGTAAGTCAGAAATGATCAAATATTGGTGATTTCAAATGGTATGCACATTCAGTACCTTTTGGTCCTACTCAAATGCCTCACGCTCTGAAACAGAAGCCGCCTGTACTTCTCACTTCTGCAGGTCATGAGTGCAGTTACTGTTAGTGGGACTCTTGTTGGACACCTGATGCCACAGCAGAATGACTGATTCACAGGTACGGGCATGGCGTCCATGTGGTGGCGTCACCACCAGCACTTGGAACAGTCAGAACTCAATCCAGGAAAATGTTAGAATTTGAATTTAACACAGCCAAATTAAAACATTAGACAGTTAATCTAGAATAACAGCATTTTGTTGTTGTCTTTTTGTTTTATATCATATACTATTTTGATTGCCAAAGTGATGTTGTACAGATGTCATAATTGTGAACTTCACCATTTGTAAACTTTTTAAAATATATTTTTATTGATTTCAGAGAGGAAGGGAGAGAGAAAGAGAGAGAGATAGAAACATCAATGATGAGAGAGAATCATTGATTGGCTGCCTCCTGCACGGCCCCTACTTGGGGTCAAGCCTGCAACACAGGCATGTGCCCTTGACCAAAATCAAACCCAGGACCCTTCAGTCTGCAGGCCAACGCTCTATCCACTGAGCCAAACCGGTTAGGGCCCTTACTTTATTTTTACATATTTCATATCTCATTAGACTAAGAACCAGCAGGACTCTAACAAGAGTTTATTGCTTAAGAGCACAAAGACTGTGGATCCAGAATGTCTGAGTTTGAATTCCAGCTCTGCCACTTACTCACTGTATCTCCTTGGACACGTTACTGAACGTCTCTGTGCTTTATTTAGTTTCTGTAGCTATACAATGGGATAAATAATAACACCAGAACTTCATTAGTTTGTGTAGGAATTAAAAGAGTCAATTCATGTTAAGCTCTTGGAACAAGGATGACAAATGGTAAGGGCTTGATAAATGTAACTATTAATATTATTTTTCAAATAGTATTAGTCCTTTTAGGGAAAATAAAAGCAAAAGCCACCAATTTTGTTTACGGAAAGACCCTCACACCTACCATCTAAATGCCAGGAAAGACCTTAGGATGGATGTCAAATTTGACTGTGTCTTATAAAATAAAATGGCATGAATGAAATTCTTCCTTGGACCATGACAAACATTAGTTCCCTAAAATTACAGGAGGACATAACAGAAATGATCAGTATCTACCAATATCCACTCTTTTCAACAACAACAAAAAAATTAACCTTTACATCATGGGCCTTATAATTCTGTTTCGGAAAAGGACGGTTAATGCTTCATGTGACTGTACTATTTTTACCCTTCAGGGCTGTTATTTTAGTTGTCATAGAGTATGAAACCAATACTGAATCAGCAAGCAGCTATATTAGCACTTCCTTTTCACGTTAGAAACAGTTGATTACTGATAACTCACACCTTAACACAACTGAGCAGAGAGCACCTTTGGTTAAAATATTTATCTTCCTTCCAAGTATAATAATAAGATTACAAAAACACGCTTTACCAATTTATTAGGCTTTCTTGATGGCGTCAAGTCCTGGTGAATACAAAGATTAATATAAGCCAGCCAAAAAATATCACAAAGTTAGCCAGAAGCAGTGCAGTTCAGCCTAGGCTGGGTTCCAGCTCTGCCACATACTGGCTCTAAACCTTGGGCGAGGCACTCCATCCACCTCTCTGTCCTTCAGTCTCCTCCTTCTGTAAAATGGGAATGCTAACTGCATTTACCTTATGAAGTTAAGATGATTAAAGTTAGTACTTGCAAAGCACATAAGACCATGCATGATTGTGGTAAGCACAATAGAAGTATTTGGTAAATTTAAAACAACCAACAACAAAAAAATGCTTACAACAGACCCCGGAGCCCTTCTGTTCCTAAGCCCAGATGGCAATCTTGATTTTCACTGTGCAAAGGGTGTGTGTGAGTTCAGGATGACCAAGAATATGTTTGCCATTGTCTCTGTTTTTAAAGCAGGGATATCTTTCTTCTTAAAGTGTTTTTTGAGTCAAACAAACAGAAGAGCTTATGATAGTCTATCTGCATACAAATGGCCTGACAGGATAGGTATCTTCTCCGTTTACAGATAAGAAAAAAGAGACTTAGAGAGTTTCAGCAACTGCCCAATGTCAGAGCCAATAAATGAGAGATCCAGAATTCGGACCAGATCTTTCTGGCTTCAAATCCCGTTTCCCTCGGGAAAATGCCTCCTTATAGTTTGATAAACAGCACTAAATGGACTAGATCTGATGATTTCAAATTTACTTTTCTAATTCCAACTCCTCGCTTGTGGGATCCTACATTTCTGACTACTTAGCAAGATATCTCTCCTTATGTCTTTCCCTTTCATGATTTAACATGATTCAAAATAAAGCCATCCTATCCATCCTTAAACCTGGATCCCACTCAGTTATTCAACAGTCATTTATGATTTACTACAGGTCAAGTACTGGGCTAAGTGGTGCCTTCACCTGCCCCCTGAAGTATAGATAGATAGATGATAGATAGATAGATAGATAGATAGATAGATAGATAGATAGATATTGAAAAAATAATTGTACTAATAATTTGCTAAATAGAGATTGGTGGTACAAAGTAAAAGCATAAGGTGATATTATACAAGAAAACTGATCTAACCTGGAAGATCAGCGAGGTTGTACTGAGGAAGTGATGTTTAAGCTGAAACCTGAAGGAGAAGTTGGCCCAGTGGTCGGCAAACCGCAGCTCACGAGCCACATGCGGCTCTTTGGCCCCTTGAGTGTGGCTCTTCCACAAAATACCACGTGTGGGCACGCACATACAGTGCAATTGAAACTTCGTGGCCCATGCGCAGAAGTCGGTTTTCAGCCTGGGCGAGTCTATTTTGAAGAAGTGGCGTTAGAAGAAGTGGGGGGTGTCCAGGAGACGGTGCAGGTGGGCCGCGGGATACGCACCCCGGGGAGGCACGCGCGATTCATGCACGAGCTGAGTGAGCCAGTCAGTCAGCAGTCTCATTGCGCAGTGGTTAGTGCTAGTCGCGTCCGCAAATCGCGCGCAGGTGACAAAAGTACCTACTCGAAGCATAAAGTTACCTGTATTTTTCCAACCAGCTGCAAATCCTACAGGTATTTTTGTCATCAATTTAAGAATTGTAATTATTTTGTGTTGGTGGCTTTATTATTATAAAATGAGGACATTTTTAGCAAAGGCCAGCTTAGGAGTACCCTAATTAAGTTAATAACAATGTACCTACCTATATAGTTTAAGTTTAAAAAATTTGGCTCTCAAAAGAAATTTCAGTCGTTGTACTGTTAATATTTGGCTCTGTTGACTAATGAGTTTGCCGACCACTGCGTTAGCCAGTCAAAGGAGGAGACCCTGGATTCTAAACAGAGAACATCGCTAAAGTATATGCTCTAGTGCAGTGATGGCGACCCTATGACATGCGTGTCAGAGGTGACACGCGAACTCATTTTTTTGGTTGATTTTTCTTTGTTAAATGGCATTTAAATATGTAAAATAAATATCAAAAATATAAGTCTTTGTTTTACTATGGTTGCAAATATCAAAAAATTTCTATATGTGACACAGCACCAGAGTTAAGTTAGGGTTTTTCAAAATGCTGACACGCCGAGCTCAAAAGGTTCGCCATCACTGCTCTAGTGGAAAGGAGCCAGTTGCCTTCAAGGAGCAGAAAGACTGGTAAGCAGGAAGGTTGGAAGTGAGGAAGAGAATGAACTGCAGATGAAGCAGCCAGGTGGGCAGGCTAGGGACCATAGGCCATAAGGACTTGGAGCTTTAAACTGGGGATGATGAGAAGCTCCTGAAGGATTTTAAGCAGGGCAGGGACGCGATCACTGTAGCCACTGTGAACAACAGGCTGGAGTGGGCAGGAGTGGGAAGAGGAGCCTGTTACGATGTGGCAGAGACTCTGGCTCTCCACCCACATATCGACTTCTCATCAGTAACAGAATTCTGACTCTTTGTTGGTCATGTGGACACTCAGAATAAGTGACTATTTCTTAGCTCCCTTTGCAGCTACATAGGGCCATGTGGTTAAGTACCAGTCACTGTGACACAGGCAGAAGTTCTGCGTGGAACATAAGGGAAAGCTGTTAAAGAGAGCTGACTCAGGTGGAAGACGTCCCTGCTTGCTTTTCTGTCTTTCTTCCTCCGCTCAGCCTGCAATTCAGACAAAATGACTGGAAATTCAGCAGCCATCTTGGGCCAAAATAAAAAATATACGCTAGGATGATGGAAGGGAAAGACAGAATCCCAGATCCACCATACCAGTTGAGGACAGCCTGCCTCCAGTATTTTTTTTGTCCTACATTGGAAGAGGAATATACATATAAATGTATATTGTTTAAGCCACTATTATTTAGTGGTTTTATAGGATATATAGCCTAAGTCAATCTAACTGATACAGAGGCTGCTGTATTCATCCAAACTGGCAAAGGTGGCTTGGATCATGGCAGTCGTAGAGTTGGGAAAGAGTGGCAGGAATGAGATACGTTTAGAATGTAGATCAACAAAACCTGTTGAAAGCGCAGACATGAGAGAGGGTGAGGGAGAGGGGTAAGTTTAGACCAAGTTCCAGGTTGGTACAATTCCTGCGCTAGAAATGGGGGGGGGGGGGGGTGATCATCTTGAGTTTCTTTTTAGATTATTTTGAATTTGAGCTGCCTGTATGAACTCTTAGACCTCAGAATAGATACCAGGCTGGGAAACAAAGACTGGAGAAGTCATCAGTACCCGGATGCTAACCCAAAGCCACTGGAATGGATGGTGTCTCCTACGGCGAGTGCAGGGTGAGAAAAGAGGCCCTGGAACAGAACCTCGAGGGACCCCAACTCGTGAGGGAGACAAGAAGGAGAAGCCGGAAAGGAAGCAGGAGCACCGTGGGCTTCACATGGGGGGATAAGCGGCAACTGTTCGCTGCACGAACTAGAAGGGCCAGGGGCCTTCATAGAGGCAGGGAGGTCACTTCCAGCGGGCCTTGTAAGAACCAGTAAGAGGGCCCAAGAGACACAGACGAGCCAGGAGGAGAAGGAAAGAGAAAGGAACATGGGAGGCAGAATGTTCTGAGAGGCTAGCGTGGGGGGGTGGGGGGGGGGCTACTGGAGAGAGACTCTGAGGGGCCTACATTCCAGGAGAGAGCGAGGAGAAAACATCCCCTCCATGCTGGGCCCCAGAACCAAGAGTCCAGTCAGCAGCTCCTGAGCTCAGTCAGTGACAGTCAGAGGTGGACCCCAGGCAGGCCAACTCTGGCACAGAGTGGCTTGGTGTAAGGCGGATAGGCTTTCATTCACCATACTGAAGCTCCTTTCAAACAACTGTCTTAGCTTCCCACTGTTACTTAAACAAAGACTTCAAGGAGTGTAGGGTAGAAATAAGGGATTTTATTTACTCAAATCTGCATGAGCGGTCAAAAAGAAAGAATTGGTCTTTACATACTGAGGGTTAACAGTCACAGCAATATTACTAACTTTTCTTCAAGGTCCACTCTATGCAGATTTTGCTTTACATTCACTTAAATTCAACTGATCGCCACAACAACCCTATGAGGTAGTGACTAGTATTCACATATTAAGAAACTGACAAAATAGTTAAGTTCTGTCTGGTGTCATATAACCTAGCGAGTGGCAGAGCCCAGGATCTGAATACTGGCCCTCTCTGACTTCAGAACCAATGCTGCCTGTTTTAGTAAGAAAATCTGCTTTTCCCAACTCTAAAAAAGAGCATTTCTAACCATTACATTGATTCGTGGAAAAATAAGCAAAGCCATAGGCAGGAAAATGATTTCTACTTCACTTGAGAACCGAGGGAACTGGTCAGAGACGGTAAGTTGTTTTTCGTTGCTTTCACTGGTCTGTCTGGTAACTCAGAATGAAAGGAACCTGTCTTAGTCAGCTCACGGTGGCCTGGTCTGCTGGTTCCCAGGCCCCTCCGATGTGCTTATGACAGCTGGATATGGTTCAGACAAGACAGTCAGTCCTGCCCATGAGAAAAAAGGAAGGTGTGACCCCAGCATGTGACCCAGACACAGAGGAGGTCAGGTGGGGGAAACTGTTCCATTTTTAGTCAGAGTTCAGCTGTGTAAAAAAGTGACTCTGAGGCAGTGTGTCTGGGGCCCTGGAACAAAAGTACCAATGTTTCCATTGAAGACACAAATAGGTCTCGGTGTTTCAAATGAAGGCCTTGCGAGAGCAAAAAGTCACTGAGAATTCAGCCAGGTAATGAAGCTACACCGAGATGTCTGGGCCAAGCAGTCATAACGAATCATGATTTGGAGGTTCGGGCTTAACCCAGAGACCTGGCAAGCACTTCTCAAGCACAGAAGCTCCCCCCACCACCCCCCCACCACCCCCCCCAAGCACAGACACACATGGGCTGGGAAATCAATGAGGATCCGCACGATTCCGTGAGCCATTGTTAGAAACCCACCAGGTAGCGCGCTCTCTGCAGGCGCTGGGACAGAAACGGGGGTGTAATGATAGCAGACGTGGTCTCTGCCTTTTTCAGTTTTCTTTCCTATTTTTGCATTTGGTTGGTGTGCAGAAAGGAGTTAACACAGCAGGCCTGCAACTGCTATTTGGTTGGCCACTGGCTGGCATCTGGGAACTCGGACTTCAGGAAGGTGCCCATTGTTCCCAGCACTGATAGGAACAGCTCATTGTGCCCAAACTGTAGGAACTATATGGTTTATGCAGAACATCTGCTTCTCCTTCTGAAGTCTGAGATCTGGGTGCATGCTAGTCAGAGGGTGCCTATATAACCTACCAGTCTCCAATAAAAAACTCCGGGCCATGAGTCTCTAGTGGGCCTCCTGGTCGGCAGTATTGTCACAACTCATTGCTGGACGTTTTAAGTATGTCCTATGTGGCTCCACCAAGAAAGGACTCTTGCTAGCTTGTGCCTGATTTCCTCCGGACTTCACCGAGATTCACCCCTCATGCATTTTTCCCTTTGCTGATTTTATTGTCTCCTTCTGTTCTAACAAATGACAGTCATGAATATAACAATATGCTGAGTCCTGTGAGTCCCTCTCACAATCAATCAAACCGGGGCTGGCGGGGTCTTGGAAAGCACCCCCAACCCTCTAAAGCACTTGGCAAACTGGAATGGGCTTTGGAGTAAGACCTGACTTATATGCCACTTTTGACACTTACTAGCTGTGAATCACTGAGTTAATTAAAATCCCTAAGCCTTGGATTTCTCTGAAAATAAGAGTAAAACCTGCCTCAGATGATGAAGGTGCTGAGGATTAAATATGTGGGAGATACTCAATAAATATTATGTCCTTTTCTCTTTAGACTAGCATGTGAATGGCACCCCTATGATAGTGCAGTGCCCAGCGTGCACAATACCAGGCAGCCCTAAGGAGGCTCGCTTCACCATTCCTTCCTTCCACTGATGTGTGTGGAAATCAGTTCACGCCAGCTCATGAGAGGCTATTGTGTGCACCACCATTTCCCTTCAATGTCAAGGTGGAAACCAGCCATGGTGGGAGTACTTACACCATGGAAATTGGCAAACACTAAAAATCAGGACTTCTTCCTCCACTCCCAGTTACTAAACATTTACTACCACACCACTATCCCCTTCATTTAAAAATCAAATAAAGCTGAAGTTTCTCCCAGACAGGTCTTATTGCCTAACCAAAGACAGCAGGCAGATACGCATTTTTAAAAAGAAACAGACTACAGGAAAAGATCCTCAGTGGTATTAGGCATAAAGGAAACGCAAATCAAAAACACAAGGAGATACCACTTCACACAAACTAGGATGGCCGGAATAAAAAGAGACGGTAAAGGTAAGTGTCTTCAGGAGGATGTGGAGAATTAGAGCCCTCGTACACTCCTGGTGGGAATGTAAAATGTTCCCCTTTTTTAAAAGACCCATCGTTTTTCTTTCTTGGCCTTCCTTGTACCAGTCTTTAGGACTCTATGTCTTTCCTTTACACGGGCAGCTCATCCCTTTGAACATTTTAGTGATCATTTCCAGCTGCTTTTTCTTTGTCTCAAGGAATGGTCAAAGCTATATGCAGTTTTTCAGTTGTTAATTATGTAATTTTGTGCCATCTGGATTTATATGATCTAATCGTTTCTGACTTTGCAGATGATTTATAGATCATGGCAATCACACCAGCATCCGTGATACCTAATTATTTTAAAGCTTCAAAATGTCTTTACCACCTCTTCTAATTAGATTTTTACAACTGTGTGGAATAGATAAGGCAGACGCTAGAGGTAGAAGTGCAGATGTTATGTGTAAAGTTTAGTAATTTAAAATCATGCAATAGAAAACAAAGAAACTAAACCTCTTTCTGAATAAAAGTAAAACAGAAAATATTTCTGGTGGTGTGCCAGAGAGTCCCTGTGGAGGAAATGAAAGCTACATGTTGACATGCTAAAGAAGCGTCATTTAAGTTTCTTTTGTGTAATCTTTGTGAATCTTAATACTGAGAAAATTTTGTTGCAATTTAGGAATTAATAGATTATCTCAGAATGTATGGGAAGTAGCTCACTTTTACTTTCAAAAGATGTTTTAATAAATTTACTGTAAAACTATAAATTCTACATTTGATTGATTTTTTTGTTGTTGCTCTTGATCATTTCATTTTTAATTTTTTTTTTAAATATCTAATTTCTTGCCCGACTGGCATGGCTCAGTGGTTGAGTGTCAACTTATGAATCAGGTCACAGTTCAATTCCCAGTCAGGGCACATGTCCGAGTTGCAAGCTAGATCCTCAGTGGGGGCGGGAAAAAGGCAGCTGATCAATGATTCTCTCTCATCATTGATGTTTCTATCTCTCTCTCCCTCTTCCTTTCTCTCTGAAATGAATAAAAATATTTTTTTTTAATTTCCCATTCACCCATTTCTTCCACCCTAACCCCTGCTTCTGGCAACCAATCTGTTTTCTCTATCTGTAAGTTTATTTTCTTGTTTAAGATTACACATATAAGAGAGATCATATGGCATTTGTCTTTCTCTGACTAATTTGTTTCACTTAGCATAATGCCTGAGCGGGTCTATCTTTATCCATTCATTCATTGGTGGATGATTAGGTTGTTTCCATATCTTGGCTATTATAAACAACTAGAGGCCCGATGCATGAAAATTCGTGCAAGAGTAGGCCTTCCTTCCCTGGCTGCTGGCACCAGCTTCCCTCTGGCACCCAGGACTCGGGCTTCTCTCCTCCGGCTGCCAGCAGGCACCCGGGACCCGGGCTGGCTTCCCTCCACCCCACCTTTGTCAGGAAAAATGTCCAGAATGACATCTGGAAGATGTCCAGTCTAATTAGCATACTACCCTTTTATTATTATAAATGCTGCAATGAACAGCAATACATACACAATGGGGTTGTATATATCTTTTCAAGTTAGTGATATCATTTTCTTCAAATAAATACCAGAAATGGAATTGTTGGATCATGTGGTAGTCCTATTTTTATATTTTGAGGAACCTCCATACAGTTTTCTGAAACAGCTAAACCAATTTATATTCCCACCAACAGTAAACAAGGGTTCCCTTTTCTCCACATCCTTCCCTTTCAACACATTATTCTTGTTTTTTTTAATAATTGCCATTATAACAAGTATGAGGTGATATCTCATTGTGGTTTTGATTTGCATTTCCCTGATGATTAATGGTGCTGAGCACTTTTTCATGTACCTATTGATCATCCGTATGTTTTCTTTGGGAAAACGTCTATTGAGATCTTCCGCCCATTTTTTAAATTAGATTTTTTTAACATTTTGCTATTGAATTATATACGTTCTTTACATATTTTGGATATTAACCTGTATTGCATATATTATTTGCAAAATTTTCTCCCATTCAATAAGTTGCCTTTTCTTTTTGTTGGTGGTTTGTTATACTGTTCAGAACCTTTTTTTTTTTTTAATGTAGTCCCACTTATTTATTTTTGCTTTGGTTGCCTTTGCTTTTGGTGTCATATTTAAAAAATCAACACCAAGAACAATGTCAAAGAACTTATGTCAATGTTTCTTTCTAGGAGTTTTATGGTTTTAGATTTTTACATTCAAGTCTTTAATCCATTTTAAGTTTATTTTTGTGTACGGTATAAAATAGTGGTCCGATTTCATTATTTTGCATGTGACTGTCTAGTTTTCCCAATGCCATTTATTTAAGAAACTGTCCTTTTCTCCATTGTATATTCTTTTTTTTCTTAAATAATTATCCGATTGTATATTCTTAGCTCCTTTGTCGTAAATTAAGTGATCGTATGTACATGGGTTTATTTCTGGATTTTCTACTCTGTTTCACTGATCTATGTGTTGGTTTTTATGCCAATACCACCTGTTTTAATTACTATTGCTTTGTAATATAGTTTAAAGTCAGAGAGCATGAAGCCTCCAGCTTTGCACTTCTTTCTCACAATTACTTTGGCAAGTCAGAGTCTTTGTGGTTCCATACAAATTTTAGGATTGTTTATTCTACTTCTGTGAAGAATGCCATTGGAATTTTGACAGGGATTGCATTGAATTTGTAGATTGCTTTGGGTATTATGGACATTTTAACAATATTAATTCTTCTAATCCATGAGCATTAAATAGTTGTAGTTTTCAACAAACAGGTCTTTCACCTTTCTGGTTAAATTTATTCCTATTTTTATGTTTGTTATGCAATTGTAAATGGAATTGTTCTCTTAAGTTCAATTTCTGATAGTTTGTTATTATTGAATAGGAATGCAACTGATTTTGCGCATTGATTTTATATCCTGCAACTTTATTGAATTTATTTATTAATTCTAAAAGTTTTTTGATGGAGTCGTTAGGGTTTTCTATATATAATATCATGTCATCTGCAAACAAGAACATTTTTACTTCCTCCTTTCTAATTTTATTTCTTTTTCTTGAAGAATTCTTCTGGCTAGGACTTCCAATACTGCTGAATAAGAGTGGTGATAGAGTACATCCTTGTATTGTTCTGATCCTAGGGGAAAAGCTTACAGCTTTTCACCATTGATTATTATGTTAGCCGTGATCATCATGATTTGATCCTTTAATTTGTTAATATGGTCCATTACACTGACTGATATGTGATGTTAAAGCATCCTTGCATCCCTGGAATAAATTCCACTTGATCATGGTGTATGATCCTTAAATTCACTTTGCTATTGTTTTGTTGAAAAGTTTTGTATCTATATTCATCAGGACTATTGGCCTATAATTTTTCTTATAACATCCTTGTCTGGCCCTAGCTGGTTTGGCAGAGTGGATAGAGCATCGGCCTGCGGACTGGAAGATGCTGGGTTTGATTCCAGTCAAGGGCACAGACCTCGGGTGCACACTCCTCCCTGGCCTGGCCCTTGGTCTGGGCTTGTGCGGGAGGCAACCAATCCCTGTATTTCTCTCACATCGATATTTCTCTCTCTTTGCCTCTCTCTTCCACTATCTCTAAAAAAATCAATGGAAAAATATCGATGTGCGGATAAAAAATAAAAAAAAATAACATCCTTGTCTGGTTTTGGTATCAAGCTAATGCTACCCTCATAAAATGAGTTGTGGAGAGTTCCTTTCTCTTCTGTTGTTGGGAGCAATTTAAGAAGAATTGGTATTAATTCTTCTTTGAATGTTTGGTAGAATTCACCAATGAAGTCATCTGGCCCTGGACTTTGGTTTGTTGGGAGGTTTTGATTACTGATACAATCACTGTTCATATTTTCTTTTATTTTTTTCATGACTTAGTCTTGGTAGGTTGTATGTTTCTAGGAATTTCTTCTAGGTGATCCAATTTGTTGGCATACAATTGTTCATAGTAGTATCGTATGATCATTTGTATTTCTGAGGTATTAGTTGTAATTTCCCTTTCATTTCTAATTTTATTTATTTGAGTCCATTCTCTTTTTTCTTGGAATTCTAGATGCAGGTGTGTCATCTTTATTTACGTTTTCAAAGAACCAGCTCTTAATTTCATTGATCTTTTCTATTGTCTCTTCAGTCTCTATTTCACTTATTTCTGTTTTAATCTTTGTTATTTCATTCCTAGTACTAACTGTGGGCTTCATTTGTTCTTTTTATCCTAGTTCCTTGAAGTGTAAAGTTAGGCTGTTTTAGATGTTTCCTGTTTCTTGAGGTAGGCATTTGGTGCTATGAACTTCCCTCTTAGAACTGCTTTTGCTACTTCCCATAAATTTTGATATATTTTCATTTGT
This sequence comes from Myotis daubentonii, assembly GCF_963259705.1. NCBI lineage: Eukaryota > Metazoa > Chordata > Mammalia > Chiroptera > Vespertilionidae > Myotis > Myotis daubentonii. The sequence goes on along the minus strand of NC_081840.1, from coordinate 203,470,367 downwards.
CTCAAGGTAATTTTTTATTTCTCTTTTGAATTCTTCTTGACACATTGGTTGTTTAGTAGCATGTATTTAATCTCCACATTCATAATTGTCCAGTGTTTTTGTGTGGTTGATTTTTAATTTCATACCATCGTGGTTGGAAAAGATGCTTGATATGATTTTAATCATTTTAAATTTATTAAGACTTGTTTTGTGGTCTAACATGTTATCTATCCAAAAAAATAGAGCTTCTCCCAGAGAACAGCTTGTACACTCACCTGGAATCCCAATTTTTGCCACTGCTACCTAGGGGACACCTCCAGATTGCCTGGCTCTGGTAGCCAGCAGAGCTTACACTTGCAGTCCGATAGGACTGGATATATTTGCATACTTTAAGAAGTTGCTGCCCTAGCTGGTTGGATCAGTGGATACAGCGTCAGCCTGTGGATTGAAGGGTCCTGGGTTCGATTCCGGTCAAGGGCACATGCCTAGGTTGTGGGCTGGACTCCCAGTAGCGGGTATGCAGGAGGCAGCCAATCAATGATTCTCTCTCATCATTGATGTTTCTATCTCTCTTTCCCTCTCCTTTCCTCTCTGAAATCAATAAAAATATATTAAAAAATAAAAGTTGCTGCCTGTGGATCTGGCTTCCAATCAGTTTGATTATAGGTGCTGAGATCCTCCCTTTCAGACACTAACAAACTTGGCACAGTCTCATCTATGAGGAGCTATTACAAATACAATAGGCTCCTTGGACAAAGATTTGAGAGACAAGTAAGAGCTGGGCAAAGGTTGATGACAAGGTTCATCTCCTACATGAAATCACTTCTTCAAGACTGACTGGGAGAGGTGGTTGTTTCATCTACTGAATAAAAACCAACACAGAGAGTCAAGCAGAATGAAACAAGGAAATATGTGCCAAATGAAAGAACAAGAAGAAATCTCAGGAAAACACTTAATGAAATGGAGATAAGTCATTTACCTAATAAAGAGTTCAAAGTAATGGTCATAAAGATGCTTATTAAACTGGGGATAAGAATGGATAAACACAATGAGAACTTCAACAAAGAGATGAAAAATGTAAGAAAGTATTAAGTAGAAGTCACAGAGCTGAAGAAAAGAATAAATGAACTGGAAAATATACTAGAGGAGTTCAACAGCAGACTAGATGAAGCAGAAGAGTTCACTGAAGGGTCAGTTAACTCAAAGACAAGGCAATGGCTTTAAACAAAATGTAGATAAGATTGACTTAACAGACATATACAGAACATCCCACCCAAAAGCAACAGAATACACATCCTTCTCAAGTACACATGGAACATGCTCAAGGTTTCTGTTTGGGGTGATGAAAAAGTTTTGGAACCAGACAGTGATGACTGTTGCACAACATTATAAAGGTACTTAATGCCACTGAATTGTACACTTTAAAATGGTTATAATGGTAAATTTGTTATGTGTATTTTACTGCAGTAAAAATATATCATTAAGAAAATTAAAAGACAAGCCACAGTACAAACATGTATTTGCAAAGAATATACAGGCAATGGGTTTGATTCAGAATACATATTTATATAGTTCAAAAACAAATAAGACAGAACACCTAATAGAAAGAAAAAGGGAGGGAGGGGGAAATATCTAAATGGGCACTTCAACAGAGCCAACGGACAATGAAAATATGTAGACCAGCTTGTCCTCCTTAGAAATCAGAGAAATGCAGGTTGAAAAAAAGACACATACTAAAACTTGGCCACCCAGAAGCAGGAGTGAGGCTCAGGGCTGAGAACAGGAAAGGTCCAAAGTCTGAACACAAAGTGGGGAGGGGCAAGTGTCCTCTCCTATTCCACATAGCCAACAACCACTGCAAATATATCTGAATGCTTACTCACTATTTTAAGATCTGAGAATTACATTTGGCCAGGAGAGATTCTAGTGATCACATAATCTACTTTCCTCATTTAGGGTGGAAACTGAGGCCCTGACTGGATAACTGACCTCCTCAAGGTCACATGAGCAGAGCCAGACTATACCCTAATCCTTCTTTTTAAAAAAAAAAAAATACTTTTATTGATTTCAGAGAGGAAGAGAGAAGGAGAGAGAGAGAGGATGAGAGAGAATCATTGATTGGCTTCTGCAGCCTACAACCCAGACATATGCCCTGACCGGGAATCGAACCATGATCTCCTGGTTCATAGGCCGATGATCAACTACTGAGCCATGCTGGTCGGGCATATACCCTAAACCTTCAAACTGCTAATTCATGTTCCACTATGCCCCAGTGTCTTGACGTATAGGAATATACGGGTCAAATCTTGTCACTCCCCACTCATAATCCTCCAGAATCTACCTATCACATTTTAAAAAATAAAAACCCCAAAGTTTTTTCCAGGGCCCACAAAGCCATGCATGCATGGTCTTGCCCAGATATCCGGACTCTTCGCCTACACCCCACCCCATTCCACTTCAGCCCTTTGACCTCCCTGCTGCTTCTTTAACAACGAAGCTCCTGCTGCCTCCCTCGAGGCCTTGCATTCCTGGCTTCTCTGCGGGAACATCCTCCCCCAGGCTTCTGCGTGAACTGCCTTGACCTTCCTAATATCTTCATTCCCTGAACACCTACAAAAACACAACCAGGCAAGGCACCGTGTTGTCCTGCTTTCCTTATCTTCGTGGGCTGGGAGACATTTACTGGTATAGCTGTAGGCTGTCTTTCTCCTCTAGGAGGTACGCTCCCTAAGAGCAGCACATTCACTACATGTACTCTTGGGTCCCCACGCCTAGCACAGTACCTGCCACAAAGAAGGCACTTAAAATATTTTTGTTAAATTAATTAATTAAAGTAAAAAACATTTTTGGCTAAAGTTAGGGTACAGATATCTATGAAGGCCTTCCTGGGCCTGGGTTTGCATCCTATTACCCCAGTAATGGTAGTGCTTATGAATTACAAATCTAGGCTTCTCTACTTCTAAAATTTATATTTCAGGTGATTCAGAAAGTTTAATGTTATTGGTTATGTATGTTCCTTCACCATACCCCAGCAATACCTCTGTCCAAGACACAATTTATAACTTTCTCGACAAAGAAAGACTTAATCCCAACCTTTGAAGTATTCCTGTTTAAAACTTAAAATGCTTTTATTTCTTCTAATATTTTTAATTGCTTTCTTCTCATAATTTGAATTAAATTTAATTAAAAAATAAGTTTTATAGCAAAGTTGGGAACAGAATATCATATCCCTATGTAATATTTAGAAATAGCATAGTATACCAGTTGCTTACAAAATAGATATAAAAATCAAGAGCTTGATTATATATCAACAATATCTAATTACAACAAAACATATCAAGAAAAACAACCTAGTCATAAGAGTAACTAAAACCATAAAATATTCAGAAAATTTAACATTTAACAAGAAAAGTATATAACTTTAAAAAAACAACTCAGACAATGGGGTGGTGAAGGCCTGGGGAGGGGGGCAGGGCGGGCTGGAAGAGGTCAATGGGGGGGCAGGGGACTTATGTAATACTTTCAACAATAAAGACTTAAAAAATAATACATTAATTGAAAAAATAAACTCCTTAAAATATAATAACAAAACAACTCTGAAACTATTAAAGGGAAATAAATTAAATGGGTTATAGTAGACATGTGCCACTTAGTTCTTAAAAGAAAGACTTTTAAGAATATAAACCAATTATAAATGTGCTTGTTTTTTAGCTGGTTTACAGTGGAGATGCTTGGGGGTATTTCACGGGCAAAATTTATAGATATTATCAAATATTAGAACAAAACAAGCCTTTCATGCTCCTCAGAGGTAGATCCAGGTTTTGAATGACCTGAAGCTTATACACTTTGGGGAGAAGGCTCTCTCTTTTCAAGTGTAAAATTATGAAACAAAATTGCTAATGCCCTTTCGGGGCCCCGAGAAAAGCTGTGGAATTGAAAGGTAATTCGTACTTTTCTTTAATGTGACTCAAGGTGGATCCACCTCTGGTGTTATAAAAATGTAAAACTTGCCGAAACCAGTTTGGCTCGGTGGATGGAGCATCGGCCTGCGGACTGAAAGGTCCCGGGTTCAATTCCAGTCAAGGGCATGTACCTGGGTTGCGGGCACATCCCCAGTGGGAGATGTGTAGGAGGCAACTGATCGATGTTTCTCTCTCATCGATGTTTCTAACTCTCTATCTCTCTCTCTTCCTCTCTGTAAAAAATCAATAAAACATATTTTTTTTTAAAATGTAAAACTGAAGCAACACATTTATCACAACCAGCACCCTATCATGTGTCCCACAGATAAACGTTCAGAGGGAAAAAAAACCCTGAATCCAGACCAGACCGTCCCCAACAAGAGTTCCACCAACACGGGCTCAGAGATGCTGAGTATGCTAAATCACCCTACCCCAACATTTCCCCCAGTTACCAGAATACAACGCAAGAAGATCAGTGACCAATTTAAAGCACAAATCACCTGGAATTAGCAGCCTACTAGAAGAATGAAACCGTTTTGCTTATTGCAGTAATTTCCAAATCTGGGAAGAGCCACACACAAGAACAGAAACTCTGAAACACATTCTACAAAAAGATAAAAGTCGGCGACAATACAACCTACCCAGAATGTCAGCCCTGCTGATACTTACAAAGGTACTTAACTCTATGCCAGCAACAGTCCTAACTACTTCATATCCATTTACTCCTTACAAGCTCCTATGGGGGAAATAATACTATTTGCCCCAGTTTAAAGATGAGGGAAATGAGGCACAGAGGGAGATTAAGTAACTTGTCCATGGTCACAGCTAATAAGCAACAAGTTTGGAATTTGAACCCACACAATCTGGCTCCAGAATACAGTGTCCACTCTTCTAAGTCACGGAAGTTCTATTAACTCAGAGGTGGACCTTAGACTAGAACTGAAGTTCCCTATAATGAAGAAGGAACAGAAAACAGGTGAAAAGCTGGTTCTCAAACCTCAAGGAAAACTTTATCTCATCCAGTGGATGTTGGCCTTTTTTCCTACAGACATTTTAGTCATAACATGTATCCTTTGAAAGTGATTGCTGAAAATAAAGGAATGACCCCGTTTTTAAAAACTTCTGACTTATATATTTGATTTTTAGCACCAGTCTACTCAGCTTTTTCCAAGAAAATTCAACTCTCTACCATTTATTTTGATATTGTACTATAATCAATCAGGACTGAGTTCACCTAAAACATCTATGAACATCAACCTATAAACCAGGAGATCACGGTTCAATTCCTGGTCAAGACATATGCCTGGGTTGCGGGCTCCCCAGAGTGGGGCATGCCGGAGGCAACCAATCAATGATTCTCTCTCATCATTGGTGTTTCTATCTCTCTCTCCTTCTCCCTTCTTCTCTGAAACCAATAAAATATATTTGAAAAATAAACAAATAAATAAAAATCAGCTTACTTAACTATTTTTACAAGTGCTAACCTAACTTACTAATATATTGCGGTAGATTTGTAAGGGTCTTTTTCACTATGATGATGTGCTCTACTGCTGGGACAGACTATGAATGTAATAAATTCATCTTTGAGTTACTTGTGAGTTTTCTCTCTCACAAATCATTTAACGTATCTATGAAATGAACTTTCGTTCCTATTACTTAACCAAAATCACTTTGAAGTCCTTAAGAGTTTCAAACTAAGTATAACTCTTTTCAACTTCTTTCATAGAAGCATTCATAGAGAAATTCTCCTTCTATGGGTCTCTTTTCTGCACCACTCCACGTGATTGAAACGCACAGGGCTCCCGCCACCTCGCAGGGGTACAATGAGGGCAAAGCAAGCACCAATGAAAAACTGTCACGGGCGCTCTCTTCAAGCCAGCGAAGGGAAGGAGGAAGGAAGCACATGCACAGAGGTGGTCAGTGAAGCTACTGTTTAAGGAAGTCCCCTTTGCGGGAAGTAGCAGAGTGTGGTTTAACAGCACACTAGCCAGCGAGATAAGACATTTTGCTTCATCCAGTCAAAGGGCACATCTGTCACTTCGGAGAGGGAGCCTGGCTGGCCCTCAGCGTCTTCACTTGTAAAATACGAGTTGGACAAATTTGATGGTTATGTGTGCAAAACCCCTGTACTTTTGTAAAACCTATGCGATGGAAAATTTAAGAACAGAAGGAAACCTTGAAACCCTGTAGGTATAACCACCCATGTTACACCTGGTAACCCAAGGGCCAGTGAAGTTAGAGTCCGAAATAATCCAGAAATGCACGCGAGTGCAAACAGCAGTGGCACGTAGGGATAAGAACTGAGGTCTCAGGAGGCCCCCTCACAAGAGAGTAGATGCGGCATAAGAAAGTCTGCTGAACCCATAGAAGTAGAACTATGGCTTAATCAGGCTATACACTTAAAAAGCCGGAATCGCTCTAAGTTGTATTTCTAAGAACTTTGGTAAAAAGACAGCGATTAATTCCTCTATCTTAGCATTCTGTGCGTACACTCACTAAATCTTTGTGGTACAAATGATGGATAGGCTAAACTAAATGAGTTGAGTCCTATATATCAAGTAAAAATGTATAGACTCTCTTCTGTCAGGAAAGGTAAGTCTAGATATAGATGATATAGATATAGATGATAGATGTAGATATAGACATAGACATAAACATAGACATAGATACAGACACATATACATAAAGATAGATACAGATACATACACATACACATATAATATATGTATTCCTCTAAAAGGAGTAAAATTCACATGCTACAATCTCACTAGCAGGAACTTACATCTATCCATGTTACTTTTTGCAGTGGCAAATAAAATTAAGAAACAGCTATACCTACATGATTACTTGGAATAAAGATAGAATGAAAAGAGTTTTCTCATACAACTAGGATAATGGGGAGAAAACTCCTTTCCCATAATCTATTAAAAATCACTAGAGATTTCAATGAAGTCTCTTACATAATTTTATTTAACAAAGAAGTTACATTGCATATATTTTGTGCAAGTTTTCATTTCAGGTGATACCAAGTGGAAGTATGCAAATATTATAGACAGTTCTCTAAGAATAAAAATAAAAAGGGTACATGAAGAACTTTGGTAAAAAGACAGTAACGAAAAGGCAGTTTTTAATTCTCTGAGGTAGTTATCATCAAACTTAATATTTATCTCAGAAATACAGTATATTTACAAAACCCAATGGCTAATAATGGCAGGCATTCTCCTAAAAGTCATAGAATTGCTGAATAGCACAGGTGCTTCTAAGCTCCCTCTGCAGATAATTCTCTACATATATATGACCACCACCAACCAGTGGCTAAGAGTTAGAGTGTCCTAAACAGTTCTGGAAACAACTCAAAATGGAGTTTCACTTTCTCAAATTGCTATCTGATTTCTTCTGACAGTTTATATCTTGATTATTTATAATATCCACATTTTAGTTATGGGGAGAGATTAATACTAATAAATGCCAAATAAAAACACAGTTGTATTTCTAAGCTTAGATAAAACATCTCCTCAAAAAGTAAAATGGAGCCCTGGCAGGTTTGCTCAGTGGTTAGAGTGGCGGCTCATGGACCAAAGGGTCATGGGTTCAATTCCCAGTCAAGGGCATGTTCTTCAGGTGCAGGTTTGATCTCCGGCCCTGGTCAGGATGCATGTGGGAGGCAACCAGTTGATGTGTCTCTCTTACATCAATGTTTCTGTCTCTTCCTTCCCCACTCCCTTCCATTCTCTCTCTAAAGATCAATGGAAAAAATATTCACAGGTGAGGAAAAATAAAATAAATAAAATAAAATGGAGAAAAACTGCATGGGAAATCACTATCACAAGGTCTCTCAAGATCTTTTTGCTTAGTCAAATACTAACATATCATCACCATTGTAATTATCACCAAAAAAACTGTTGGAGGCCTCATAAGTGCAAGGTATTGTGTAATGTGTTTAAATTATGAGGCAACAACCTCGGCCCTCGTGATTAGTATGTAATGGGTGAGAAAAACAACAATAAGAATAGTACATCAACTTAACAGCAATTCACAAAAAGCAAGGCATTTACAACCAGGGAGATGGGAAGGGTCTCCCCCTTAAGAAGACTTGTGATGGAGACTGGGTAAGTGGAGGAGAGAAGAACTGTTAGTCACAGCAAGAGCAAAGCTTCAAAAGCAGAAAAGTAACAAGTATTTTTAAGCAAAGGGGTCTGAACAGTCACTAGGTGGTGTCCATTCTGTGAATAACCACATTACTTAAGCTGTATAAGTGCCCTCGCCTTCTTGGGCAACCAAACACATCCATTCCAGAACCAAGGCAGTACAATCAGAGGCTGATACAGAAACATTTGGGTCTGAGTTTTGGTCCAGCCTTACCAACCAACCAGCCTTACCAACCAACCAGCCTTACCAACCAACCAGCTATTTGACCTGGGCAAATAGCTCCTTATCCTTATTTTCCAGAAGGGAAACATTTGGAGGGTCATTCTTTATAGTTCCTTCAAGCTCTAAAATTCTATGGTTCTTTTTTATTACTAATAAAATCACTTATCTCATTGTATGGGTAATAATCAGTTATATAAATCTATATAGGTCTAGAGCAGAACAGGTCCACAAACATACCAAGCTCCCTTTCACCCCAGGGCCTTTGCACATGCTGTTCCCTCTGTATCAAAAGGGCTTTCTCTGCTCAACATTGCTCATACACCAATGTTTCTCTACATGGAGGTCTTCCCCAACCCCTCCCAACTTCTACCACACCCCAAATCTACATAACCTAGATTTTTCTACCAAAGCTTCCTCCACTCATACAATTTGGTCTCTCTTTTAACTGTCCCTCAAGAAAAAGATATCATATTTATCCTCCTCAACAAACACTTTAATAGAAAATAATTACAGAAGTAGCTTCAAAGATTTCTAAGAATCCCCAGCCCAGTAGTTCATGATGCAATAGAGAGAAATGAAACTCGGGTTACAAAATTCATTATGTCAAATACAGTTTGTTTTTTTTAAATATATCTTTATTGATTTCAGAGAGAAAGGGAGAGGGAAAGAGAGATAGAAACATCAATGATGAGAGAGAATCACTGATCGGCTGCCTCCTGCACATCCCCCACTGGGGATCAAGCCCACAACCCAGGCATGTGCCTTTGACTGGAATTGAACCTAGGACCCTTCAGTCCACAGGCTGTCACTATATCCACTGAGCCAAACCAGCCAGGGCAAATATAGTTATTTTTTACAAAAAAATTTGCAAGCACAGCCAGCATGGCTCAGAGGTTGAGTGTCAACCTATGAAACAGGAGGTCACAGTTTGATTCAGGGCACAGGCCCAGGTTGCAGGCCCAATCTCCAGTGTGGGGTGCGCAGGAGGAAGCCAATCAATGATTCTCTCTCATCATTGATGTTTCTATCTCTCTCTCCCTCTCCTTTCCTCTCTGAAATATATATATATATATTTAAATTGAAATAAGTTATACACACTTCCAATTAAGAAAAGTTTCTTTCAAAATAGGCAGGTGGGAAAAGAGAGGTGGAGCAAAACACTTGGTTTATTTCAACTATAATGCCATTTCCCAAACATTCTGGGATTTGTTCTGTCCCAACTGTCTTAAGGGCCTTCACAGCACAGTCGTTTGAATATAGTCAGTAGCAAAATTGCTAAAAAAAAACTTTGATGGAAATTTTACTTTGGGATATCACTAAAAATTGCTAAGAGCTAAGTCTTATGAATAAAATAAACTAGGTAATGTCATTTCTGAACAAAACCCCTGATTTTTCTTACAGCCTTTGTCTCTCTCATCATAATACAAATAAGCAATGAATAAAGCACAACTATCATAGCCAGATCCTACAGTGTCTTTCAAAGTCTAGAATCTTTGTATTATTTCTAGTTTTTAGCAGAGCATGAGAACCAAACCTGTTCCTCATGAAGTATTTTACATGCCTAACAACTGTTTAACACAGAAAAATAAAAAGTTAAAACTGAGGCGAGGGTCCAGATAGGGAAACAGGAATAGTGATTTTTACTCATCGTAGTGGACCAGGCTAAAGTAAACAATTTCTTTGGTGAGATATTATGGCCATCCTAATGACGACCATGAGAATGAGAGTAAGAGAAGAGACTATAATAATTTTAAACCGAATTTCATGTTTGTGAAGTCTCATAGACAATCGTTGACTATTCATGAGATAGTTGGCATTTTATAGTATGCAACAAAGGCAGCATTTCTTCCTTACATTTCTCTTCCTCTCACCACCGATATTTAAAAACTTTATGTCTTGACCAACTAAATGCAATGGGCGATCAGGGATTAGATCCTCAACTTGGCAAGGGGAGGAAGTTGAGAAATAGGTATGATGACATCAGCAAAAAAATAAATAAAATTTGACTACAGACTCAACAATAGTATTGTATGAGTGTTTAAAGTCTTGATTTTGATCATTGTACTGTGGTTATAAAAGAAAATGGTCTTGGTCTTAGACAATATATAATGACCTATAAAGTGATAAAAGGGGCACCATCTACAACTTACTCTCAAATTGTTCAGAAAATAACATGCATAGAGAGAGACAAAGAGAATGATAAAGCAAACTGGACAAAACCATAGGCAAATTCGTAAATCTGATTACTTGAGAGGTTACTTGAGAGTTCCTTCTACTATTCTTGCAACTTTTTCAAAGTTTGAAACTATAGCAAAATATGAAGTTATTAAAAAAAATTTTTCAGAGTCTAGATGAAAGGAATGGCACGCTCCCACCCACCTACCTTCCGTCTTAAGTAGGTTTCTGCTTCCTAGAGAGAAAAAACGCATAGTAAAATGTTATGAAATGAAAATGAATAAATTGGTAAATTAAGAGGATGGATCATATCCTAGTAAATGATTAATTACAAGGAAGTTCAGATCCAGGACAAGAGATTAAGAAGGCAGATATGAATCAGAAGAAGGGACATAAGAAAGGAAATTGAGACACAAGAGAGGAAGTCAATACTACCTTTTTTCAGAAACAAGGAAACTCAACTGCCTACAAGAAAATGAGTTTTCATCCTGGCCGAGTAGTTCATTTGGTTAGAGCAGTGGTCGGCAAACTGCAGCTCGAGAGCCACATGCCGCTCTTTGGCTCCTTGAGTGTGGCCATGAAGTTTCAATCGCACTGTACGTGCACGCCCGCACATGGTATTTTGTTGCCAGGAGCCGGTCCATCCTTGCTGTTTCAAGGGACCTGGCATATATGGCATACTGTTCTTAATATGTTTGCTCACCTTCTTGGCACTATGTGTTTTAACCAAGATTACCTCTCTGAGAAAGGTTGTTTCCCCAGGTAGGGATTTTCCCCTGAAGTTAGGGAGGGAATAAAACCCCTTAACTAAGTGCCAGGCGCGGAATTAATCACTTTAACTATGAACAATCATGCTTAAGCTACATAATCTTTACTCCCTGGAATGGAGATAAGAAACGCCCTAACCTTTGGAATGGAGATTGATAGGATTGGAATCAACTGGTATAAATACAGATGTAACAAGACAACAGAACACAGAACCTACACACAGAACCTACACACAGAACCTACACAGAACCTAGAGACAGAAGAACTTCGCTGGAGAGAACATGGCAAAAGATCCTGGACAGAAACTGGCCACAGAACCTAGGGACAGAACCTAGCGAGAGAACATGGCAAAAGATCCTGGACAGAAACTGGCCACAGAACCTAGAGACAGAACCTAGCGAGAGAACCTGGCTGAAGAACCTAGAGACAGAACCTGGCTACAGAACCTAGATAGAACATGGCAAGAGAACCTGACTAGAACCTGGTGACTGAACCTGGCTGGAGAACCTGGACAGAACCTGGCTGGAGAACCTAGCGAGGGAACATGGCTACAGAACCTGGCTGGAGAACCTGGACAGAACCTGGCTGGAGAACCTAGCGAGGGAACATGGCTACAGAACCTGGCTGGAGAACCTAGCAAGAGAACATGGACACAGAACCTGGCTGGAGAGCCTAACCAGAACTTCGCTGGAGATCCTGACCAGAACTTGGCTAGAGATCCTGGCTAGGCTGCTGATCAACTGAACGCTGTCTCCGTGTCATTCCTTCTTCGCTGACTCCGTCCACACCTTTGGGGACCCCTGGACCTGCTGGGGTTAGACCCCAGCATTTTGTGGAAGAGCCATACTCAATGGGCAGCAGTTTGCCGACCACTGGGTTAGAGCATTGTCCAGATATGCCAAGGTTTCAGGTTCCATCCATGGTCAAGGCACACAAAAGAAGCAACCAATGAATGCATGGATAAGTGGAACAACAAGTCAATGTTTCTCTCACTCTCTCAAATCAATAAATAAAAAAATTTTTAATAATGAAAAAAAATTTAAATAATAAAAGAAAAAATTTCTGGGATAATACAGTTGAGAATTTTCAGAGCCAAAAAAAGTTTCCTTGTACAATAAGCACTGTACTACTTCTATCGAGTGTTTAGAGCTGTATCACTTTTTACAAGCTAGTGAACTATCTGGTAAAGTGTGATGCAAATGCTTCCAATTTCTCTATAGTAAGTAAAAGAAACTTTTCCCAGCCCACACCCATTCTCCAGAATCAGACTGAGAGATACAAATCCTCAGGTAGGATTACAAGTGTCCTGGAAACCTCTGCTTCCCACTGGGAAGTCCCCGTAGTCTAAGGATACAACCAGGAAAGAAACACCTGATCATCCCAGGACTTCAGGAGGCTCTTATCTCTATATCAGGTCTCCAGGCTCCCAGGGCTGGTCCAGAAAACCATCCTCTCTGACCCAGAAGACTCCATAGAAATAAGAGAGTTTCCCCAGGATGCTTAAGAGACTCATGTCACGTCATACTCGTAACTGATTGCCTCAACCATCCTGTCCGTTATCCTGGGTAAAAGACTGAAATTTCAAGCATCTCATTACAAACAATGTTCGGTTTCAGTACAGCTGGAATGAAATGACACGGGACGCACTGGTGGCATTATGGAAAAGGCACTGAACTTGCTTGCAGTGTGACAACCTTTCTGGGTATCATGGTTCATGATGTATGTTTAGGATGAGCCTGCCCTGCCTGTGTCTAAGATTATGGTCTCTCCATCTCTCCTTCCATCCAGCCAGCCCTCCCACCGAGTACCCACTGTGCACTGCGGCCTCAGAAATGCGAAGATAAATAAGCTGTGAACCCTGCCCTCCAAGAGTTTAAAGTCCAATGAAGGACTAAGATATGTAAATGAAGTCAGACAACCAAGATGCCATGATAAAAGTATTTACAGGCACAGAGGGTTGGAGTGGGGTGTGGATTCTACCTTCAGTGGGAAAGAACTAGGAAAGGCTTCAGAGAAGGTGGGGAGGGAGCGGAGTCAGGAAAGATGAGCACGTGCCAGGCACTCAACAAATTTTTGGTGGCTGAAAAAGACAGTGGATGGAGAGAGAGGTCCTGGCAGGAAGGTAGAGAAGGATATCACTCCAAGTAGAACTGACAAAGGCACCATGAGACAGGGCAATTGCAGGTAGAAGATATGGCTGATGCCGGAGGAAGTAGGGTTGTCAATTAGAAAACTGCATTATGCACCTTGTATTCCAAGCTAAGGAGTTTTAACTTGATCCTAGAGAAGATCAAAGAGAAGATACAGGGTTTCAATATCTCTCTGAAGACTCTGTAAACGAAAGATAAATATTCAAGAGTGGAATCAGGTAGAGCAGTAATCCACCTAAGAGAATGGGGTGGGGAGCCACTTTAAAGTTGTAACAAAGAATTCATAGGACCTGGTAATAGATCGGACATGTGCTAGGGTTGAAGCAGTGATGACAAAGGAGGAGTTCAGAGTATGAAGAGATAGAAAATGTATATAAAAGTAATTTCTAAACTATATATACAAACTGGAAGAGCACTGTTTTAAAATGTCCAAGTAGATAGTGGCAGAACCAGGACAAAAACCCTCTCTAGTGTTAATGTTCTTCTATCACAAAGAAAATTTTAAAAATTCATAACTGAAAGTAATAAAAAT